>NC_134403.1:142448830-143048830 GCF_038048845.1 Mixophyes fleayi | reverse complement strand
GATGCATAGGCCTCAGAATAGGAGCGTAAATATGCTACATGCATCTTGTAATCTTACATTTTTTCAAATATGTATCCAACTCAGCCTCAGCGCCATATTGTCTAGTGAAGTCTTGGATATATTGAGAGTGGGCACAGGTTATGAAAAAGGAGTGTTGTGTGCCCTTTATCTATTATTTTAATGTTTTTGAATTCACCCTCTTATAGTAAGTACATCTCCTATGCTGACTTTTGTTACTCCATCAGTCACTGTACCGTTGATGTTTTCTGCCTTGTCTGGAGTTAATCCCTTTACAATGTAAAGTGCAGTTAAATATTTTCTTGTTCTTTAAGTCATTTAAACCTGTTGGAATTTTTTTTTAAATTATGAGTCAATGTATGGCTTATTTTCTTTTTGTTCGACAATGCTTTTCACTGTAAATTTATTATTTGTATTGCTTCTCTGATCTTTGTAGCTTTATTCACCAGAGATTAAATATTCTCTTTCAATCTCTTGCTTTTACATTTTGATCATTATCAGCGTTATGTCAAGAGACTATTTGTTCATAATTTGCTCCCACATTTGTTGTAATTTGTCATTATGAAATCTATAGCTGGAATCTTCAAGAAGCATAAACCTCTAGAAACTAGATTTTCTGAACACTATTGAGACATGGTTTGCGCAAATATATCACTTTTCATCTCTTTATCCTGAACTTTTTCTTAATAAGGTCATGTTAGTATTATAACCCAATTAGGATAATAAGGAATATAAATATTAATGTCATCATGATTAATCCTGAATGTACTTTAGATAAAATGGTTTTGACAATCACTGTGTGTAAGAATAAAAGGGGTTAATGTATTCTGATGAAGGAGGCAGACATGCTTCATGGGCATGTCTTATTATTACTTTTAATGTTATGGTTTACTTATATAGTACCAATCATTCATATTACACAGCACTGTAAAGAGAATATATAATCATTCAGATCAGTCCCTTCTCCATTGGAACTTACATTCTAAATTCCCTAACATGTACACATGCAATAAATGGTTGTAAGACAGGCTAGCATTTCAGCACACCTCCTTCAGTGATGTCCCCAACAAGGAGGTTTTGAGCATGGAAGAAAATTTAAGAAGTATTAAACTTAAGAAGAATTAAAATATTTGAGGAATTAACAGTTTTTGGGGAGCTTTGAATTGTCCATATCTTCTAGCTTTCCCCTGTAAGTCAAATTGTCATCAACAATTTTATTCAATGAGTTTTGTAACTTCTTGTCATATTAAATCACATTTAATAATGTCATGTATTTGTGTTCTTAAGGAATTTATGTGTCAGTCAAGGTTTTTATAATGCTGCTTTTATGGAGGAATTGTTTTGGCTTACTGTATCTTTAATTAACTAGTTGTGGACTGAAGATTTACCAAGATTGTCAGCTCTTTAATTAGATCTTAGTGGAGGCAGGACTTTGCATTTAATAGTGAATATGAGATATATTTTTTTTGGGTGGGGAATAATTTTTTTTAGACAGACCTTCTGCCTCTTGAGACTCCTGCTCTACTGACTGAAATATGCTCTCTGCCTTAACTCCATGTTCTAGCTCAGGTTAACTGTTCTCCTGATGTCACAGAATGTTCTAGCTCCACCCTCTGACTTCCTATTTAAGCCTTGCCTGTTCCTGTCTTCCTTGCCAGATTATTGTGCTCCAGCCACTAATCTAGTTCCTGCTACTGTTGCTACATCCTGTTTCCAGTTATCCATTATTTTTGTATGGACCTCGGATTGTCCTCAACTACGCTCTGCTTAAACCCTTCGCCTTATTTGCTTCACTGTGGACCAAACCCGGCTGCCGTTGACCCTTCTTACTATAACTAACCTTTAGTGACTTGCCTTCCTTCTTGTCACTGGACTCCACACCTAGTATCCAAGGTTACACAAGGTTTTTCTTTTGATTAACCCTTTCATGACACATGCCCATGTGTCTCTTGTCATGACAGGCCAATTTGGATATTACTGTCTCAGATACAATATTATCCTTAAATAATATGAGTAGCTTCCTCTTCAGAATAAATGTTAACAGTGGCCATTTTACTCAAATATGAGGTTAGTTGTGCTTTCTTCATTTAACAATGTATACCATATGCAAAGCAAATATCAAAACTCAGCAAAACAATGCAAAACAATTACAATGTTCACTCTACCAGATCACAGAAAAATAATGTAGTGTAAACAGATGTACTCAGATTGTTGTGGCACTAGTTGATCTAAGAGAAACAATTTGGAAATTGTAGGAATGGATAAATCTGCAGCTATATCATTCCACAGCATATGTAACTGCATTCAATCACCAGCATCTGTGGTTGAGCTCCAAAACGGGCTTGATGAATTAGAAGAGAGAGGAAAATATGGGATCCATAAAATATTGCTCATTAGAAGAAAATGTTTAAAAAAAGTTTAAAAAGTTTATTTTATTGATTAAAGATCCAATAATAACCAATTTGAATAACATGCAGTTTCATCATCAGGTCTAAATAACATTAAGATAGTGATGCTCTATAATACTTTATTAAATAGCATGTGACTGCATGTCTTTTAACAGGAATTTCATTGCTGAAACAAAACTACTAACTGAGAAACTAAATTATTAAACTAAACATAACTCTAGCAATATAATAGAGTAGCTTAGTTAAGTGCACTTTTCTGCAGTAATGATGTAGTAAAATTCACATATTCACAAATAACAGACACATCACAACCTCCTATATGCATTATTTTACATAACATGTGACCACATGTCATAATAGATACCTCATTAAAGCAATAGTGCAGCTTTCAGTTAAAACATTAAAAATTAATTCATGATTTGCAGACATATACTGATGCCATTTTAATGGAATAACATTAAAATTATTATATATTTTAATCATTATTTTTACCTTTTGTGTAACATTATGTTCTTTTGTATGCCTGGCTAATATCTAAAGAGCAAAACCATAACGAGATGATAATGTCTCAAAGTAAAAACACAGTATAATGAATACACACATTTCTTATTTTTTTCTATGTGGGTGATGTCCCTCCATCCCTCTCTGGCCACTGATAAGTCTTCAGCTTTTGAGTCATGTATACAGCATGATAATGCAATTGTGTCTCTCTCTACTCACAGGAGACTATTCAGACCAGAAAAGAAACACATATAAAGTTATGGCTGATGTCTTTTAGTGAGAAATAAATAAAATAAATATAAAGACAATTGTAAGACATCACTCTCTAAGGAATCTGTTACTAAGTTTGGAGGGTAAATATGAAACGTATTAAATCCACATATCAAATATAAACAGCAGATTCAACTTATATTTACCCCTATATGATTACTGAAATACTTATGTTACTTTCAATGACTTTTTAAAGGCAATGTTAGCTCCTTATTTATGGCTATCTTTAAAATTGCAGATTCAAAATTTAGGAATAGTTAAAAACGTATTCACATTTATAGTTACACAACAGTCCTAAGACTGGGGACACATTTGTTTTGGGCTGTGTTACATAGATACTTGCTTCAGGTCTATTAGGTAAGCTGAGCTTTTAACCCAACTGTAGGGTAAAGCTTATAATGCTACAATCTTTCCTATTGATTGATCATCCAGGGGCATACTAAGGCCAGGATTTGTGGAAATGACAAATACTGTCATGGCCAAAAGTTTTGAGAATGACAGAAGTATTGGTTTTCACAAAGTTTGCTGCTTCAGTGTTTTTTGACCTTTTTGTCAGATGTTGCTATGACATACTGAAGTAAAACTGCAAGCATTTCATAAGTGTAAATAATTTTATTGATAATTACATTAAGTTTATGCAAAGAGTCAATATTTGCAGTGTTGACCCTTGTTTTGAAGATCTCTGCAATTCGCCTTGTCATACTATCAACCAACTTCTGGGACACATACTGACTGATGGGCGCCCCTATTCTTGCCTAATCAATGCTTTTGTCAGAATTTATGGGTTTTTGTTTGTCCACCTCTTGAGGATTATTACAAGTTCTCAATGGGATTAAGGCCTGGAGAGTTTCCTGGCCATGAACCCAAAATTTTGATGTTTTGATCCCCAAGCCACTTAGTTATCACTTTTGCCTTATAACAAGGTGCTCCATCATGCTGGAAAATGCATTGTTCGTCACCAAACTGTTCTTGGATGTTTGGGAGAAGTTGCTCCTGGAGGATGTTTTGGTACCATTCTTTATTCATGGCTGTGTTCTTAGGCAAAATTGTTAGTGAGCCCACTCCCACCAGTGCAGAGCTTGTGGTGTTTACTTACTTTCTTGCACTTTTTGTCTTGTTATTACCCTACGCCCACCGCTACAGGGGTATAGGTAGAGTCCTAATGCTTTGAGCATTGGGCTGGTTCTTCCTAGAGCAGAGCCCCGCACAAATGTTTTGCGGACCCCACTCCCTATGGAATCCAGCCCAGTGCTGAACAGCCTGGGGTTGGTGTGTCATTATGGCAGGGGGGCCCCTGCTGTGTGTCCCCCTGCTATAGTGCACCATACATACCAACCTTTCAAACCTTTCAGACGGAAGGTCATGTGATAGGATTAGGAAAGGGCGTGGTGCCAAAATTTACATTATTTCATAGTGGGGGTGGGGATTATTGATGCAAAATCATTAAGCCCCACCTCCATCATGGTCAGGGAAGATGCCTACTCTTCCGGGAGTCCGGAGGGCTTCCCGAAATTTGAGAGCCTCCCAGAAATTCCGAGACAGTAGGCAAGTATGAGTGCCGCCCACCCTGGCTGGTTGTCCTAGTGCTGGTTATGTTGAAATTGTGGGGGACCATATGCATTTTCCCTCCCGATTCTGCCGTAACCAGCTCTTGCATGGCAGCATTAGGGTTAATACTGGTGATTTTGATACACTCAAAACTGGCAGATACGTGCCCGAATTAATCAGGCCCAATATGTTTTTCTGTATAGCTTTTCATTATCCTATTTTTTCTGCATTCTAGTAAAATGTTCTTGCAATGAAATAATTATGTAATTTCCTGAAATACTTACATATGCTTTGCAGGCAGGAAAGTGATGAAATTAGTGTTAGTCTGATCATGCCAAAACTAATGCAACAGAAAAATTACAGGGCATAGTTGACAAAAAAGTCAGTGATCAGTCAAGTAAGACTAATTAAGTGAGATCTGGTAGTAGAGTATTCCTAAAGTAATCTGTTCTGCATTGCAGTACTGCTTTGGCTTACATGCTGTTTCAAAGCAGTTTTCTCAGTACTGTTTTTTAAAGCCTCTGCTAGGAAACCTAACAAGATCCATCAAAATATGCACATGTTACTTGTGAGCAGCTGGTGGAAATGAGCTGTTATTAATTTTATTACATATAATTATCCAGAAGCATTTGGGTAAGAATCTGAAAATAATAAGATGGGCTCACTCTGTTTAATTAACAAAAGAGTAGGTTTAAGGACTTAAACACACAGGCATTGAAAAATGCTAGTTAAAACATAGACAAAACCTTGAAAACTGTCTCTGCAGACTAAACTTGTTGTAAAGTTATTCAGACCCATTCACTTACATTATTCTTTTGACTATCAATGTTATAGTGCATTCAATATACAATAAGAAGATGCATTCAAATGCTTAAAACTAGTGCCAGTGTGTATGTATTCTGTAGGCTAGGTACACACTACAGTGTTTTCAATCGATTACTGGGTCCATCGAACGATAAATGACCAATTGGCCTGAAATCATCTTAGTGTGTACAGTGAACGATAATCGTTCCAAAACTACTGAAATCGTTGATCAAAATTTTCAAACTGACTTGAAAATCTCGTTCAGCAATGGAATGTGATCTTGATCCAATCCTGCAGTGTGTACGAACTCACGACCAATTGACTGACATTCTGCTGATAGTTCCTCCAACAGCGACGTCTTTCTGGTCATGCATATTTAAATTTATGATGTTGCCTCTACATATCCCACGTGGTGCATTGTCAGAGAACGGCAATAGTGTTATTTTAATGGAGAAGCAATAAGAAAACCGTTTATTTGCTTCTTATGTCATTTATGTTTTCCTGTATGCAAGTGTATACAAAATTCATTTCTAACACATGTAAAAGTACATAGCCTCATTAAACTTTCATTTGTTTAACTGATGGAACAAGTGTTCATATCTTCAGTTCAGTATTATTAAATTAACATTAAGAACAAAGATTTTGTGTATTATATTTGTTAATGTAATGACATAGTAGGAATGTACATATATATATTGTGGCAAGAGCCCGCTACTGCAGAAGCACACGCAAACAATTTCTTCCTTTTTATGGTGCTTTATTGTCAGGATGGTAAATGTTTTGACACCGTATACTTGCACAGCAATCATGGAGACCCTAAATGCTAGCTATACATAGACCAGCTCTCTCTCAGGACCAGCCAGCTTTTCCAGCGTTGGTCTCAGTGAACAAATGGCACAAACAAGCTTTTATACATGATACTCCCCCCCCAGCCTTAGCTTGATGGACAGGTGACACACCCACCTTCTCTTTAAGAGAAAACGCCCATCACTGGCTCTGTTTCAACTAACAGACACACCCTGTCTGTTTACTGAGAGGAAGCAGCTTT
The DNA here is from genome assembly GCF_038048845.1 of Mixophyes fleayi. Classification (NCBI taxonomy): domain Eukaryota; kingdom Metazoa; phylum Chordata; class Amphibia; order Anura; family Limnodynastidae; genus Mixophyes; species Mixophyes fleayi. The sequence goes on along the minus strand of NC_134403.1, from coordinate 143,042,233 downwards.
TAAATCATGTAAGTTAACCAACTTTAACCTACACATAAGTCTTTACTTGGTTTAACCTGAATCTCGGTGCATAACTGCGCCAATGTCTTACTCTGCTTGTATGTTTTCTTTGCATATTGTCAGATAAATGTCTCCATTTGTCACAATATATATATATATATATATATATATATATATATATATATATATATATACACACGTGTGTGTCTATCTATGTCTACTATTATAATTGTAGCTCTTCTGCCCAAAGTGTTGCTCAATAACTTTCCAATCCTCTACCGCGGCAGGAAATTGGAAGAAAAAGAAATGTTGAATCAATACAGGCATGTACTGTCATACTAACTAGTCTACCTTATCTTTTAATTACACAGCCAGTTGTTTCATCAAAAGAAGCATTTGTTGCTGTAGCAGAGCAATGTCTGTCACCCAGCTGACAGACGACAGCCAGGAAAGCCCATTTCTATTTACAAAAGAACCCATGCAGGGCAATGGTAAAACCATCCCGACACAAGCAGATCAAAGAGGTAGAAGGGGAAAGAAAAGGTTAAGTGACCCTGACCACAGTGATGCTCTTACGTGGAAAATGATGGAGTCTGCAAACCACTTGATGTTAGAGGGACCAGTTGAATTTGACCTGTTTGGAGCAACGCTTGCCAAAAAAATAAGGAATGCCACACTATATGCACCAAACGTGGGTCAGGGTGACTTTTTTTGAAAAGTTTTTTACTAAACTTCATCAGATAGCTACAGGCCAGATCATAGTCGGAAGTGACTTTAACACCACTTTGGATGATAAGTTAGACAGCTCTCCAAATCCTTCCTCCTCCCAGAGGTTCTCCAGAGGTCACACAGACTTGCCTCTCTCCTTTAGCTATTCCTGGAGAGTACTATACTCTTCTGCAAGAGACCATACCTTCTTCTCTACCTCGCATTATTCCCACTCACGTATAGACATGATTCTAACTAACAGATCCGCAACCTCGCTCCTTCTTACCTCCAACATTCTTTCCACCTCCTGGACAGATCATTCTGCAGTCGTGCTCCACCTAAAGATAGGGGCCGTTGCCACTACTCTCCAGCACTGGCGCCTCAATGATAACCTCCTTTCTAAGAAAGAAAGCAGACAAAAGATTTCACAGGCAATCGTGGAATTCCTCTCCAGAAACCTCACACACGATCTTGTGGAAAGTTCATAAAACTACCATACGAGGTCTCCTTATAAGTATGTCTTCTGCGGCCAGAAAAACCTGGGTACTCCAAGTCCAAAAGTTGGAGGCTTCTAGCTCAACCTTAACACTGAAACATCAGCAATACCCAAGCGTAAAACATATCTCAAATTACTAACACTTAAGGGCCAGCTCCAACAAATCCTTTTATCCAAAGCAGCTGCAACCCTTCTGTGGCTCTGCCAAAAATATTATGAGAAAGGGGACAAAGCTGAATCTCTTTTAGCATGTCGTCTTAGGTCTAAAAGGACATGCAGTCGAATAATGTACATACAAGGTTCATCTTCCCGAAAAGTTTACGATCCCCAAAAATTTGCTGACCGCTTTCGTGACTTTTATGCTCAACTTTTGTCACGGGCACTAGGAGTCTTGCCCAGGAATTCACCAGATGACTGGGCTTACCAGAGTAGTGAAGTTTAACACAACGGTCCTCTGGTAGCAGGGTGACTAGCGGAACATATATCACAGCAGATGGAGAGAGAATGCCAATAAAGAATAGGAAAGTCAGTGACTTGCAGAAATCTTGGTCAATGAGTCAGCGACTAGCTGATATAGTGGAAAGGCAGATTTGAACACGGAGATCAGGATGGACGTGAGCAGATGCGGGAGGTTGTAGGGAAGTCAGTGGTCTGCGTACAGCAAGTTGTACCACTGCTATGGTGAGAAGACTTGTCCAGGTGCAGGTAGGTAGCGGGGAAGTCAGTGGTCTGCGTACAGAAAGTTGTACCACTGCTTATGGTGAGAAGACTTGTCCAGGTGCAGGTAGGTAGCGGGGAAGTCAGTGGTCTGCGTACAGCAAGTTGTACCACTGCTTATGGTGAGAAGACTTGTCCAGGTGCAGGTAGGTAGCGGGGAAGTCAGTGGTCTGCGTATAGCAAGTTGTACCACTGCTTAATAGGTGAGGATGTGTACAGGTGTCGATGAGTGGAGGCATACACAGGATAATAGGATGCAGACACTGAGAGCACAGAGGAACTTGATCCCAATAGATATGCAGCGTATCCAGCAAAGTCTATAACGGTATGAGGCGCTGCTTGGTAGAGACTTGCTCAGCACAGATATGCAGGCCAATAAAGGATAGTCAATCACAATTATGCATATAACGACTGAGTAGTACAGTTAATTCCAAACAGATATGCAGCGTAACAATAACAGTCTATAGCGGGTATGGATACTGCTGCTGAGAGTGGAAACTTGTCCTAGCGGATATGCAGAGTAAATGTAGAAAGTCAATAACAGATAGGCATACCGCTATTCAGTAGAACAGTCTGTCCACAGGAAGATGCAGGGACTGCAGAGACGCTGAACGGCAGAGACGAGTGTAGGAACCACAGGTGAGTAGATCCGGTAATAAGAGTCCAGCTGAGGACACAGGCAGGAAACAGGAGACTGTAGCAGGTATGGAAACCAGCGATGAGTAGCACAGGGAATCCACAGGAACTGAAGACACTAGTAGTACACAGGAGACAGTAGCGGGTATGGAGACCAGCGATGAGTAGAACAGGAATCAGCAGGAAACTGAAGACACTAGTAGAACACAGGAGACACCTTCAGAGACTCACAGGGAATGAGACTCAAGATCAGGCAATGAGGTAATGAGCACAGGTGCCTTAAATAGGGAGAGTTGCCCGATCAACCAATTAGATTAAAAGCAACAGTCACAAGAGTTCTTGGGTGCTGCGCATGCGCAGTCCATCAGGATGGCGGACGGCCGCGGTTCAAGATAGGTGCCGGCAGGAAGGCTAGGGAGCCACGCACCAGCGTAAAGGCACTCACGGTCCAGCGAGTGACAACTTTACAACCTTCAATCAGAGATCTCCCCTCCCACCGAACTCCAAAGCAGAATTGAACGCTATCTTTCACAATGTCATCACCCAACCCTTTCTGAATCTCAATTAGACATCCTTAATGCAGAGATCTCCATAGAAGAACTCAAACAGATGGTGAAGACCCTTAGAAATGATTCAGCTCCTGGCCCAGATGGTTTTTTGACCCTTTTTTAATAAGAAATTACTACCAGCCCTTTCCCCTATGCTTATTGATCTATTCAACTCATTCCTTCAAAAAAATTGATGGGGCTACCACTAGAGCGCATATAATGGTGATTCCTAAAGAGGGTAGAGATCCCACCTTATGTGCGAGTTACAGGCCCATTTCCCTCTTAAATGTAGATCTCAAATTGTTTGCCAAAATTGTGGCCAACACACTCACTCGTTGTATACCGTCGTTGGTCCATCCAGATCAAGTTGGCTTTATACCCAACTGCCAAGCGGCTGACAATACAAGGAGGGCCATCAACGCAATACACTCGGCTAACTCTTGTAAGATCCCTGCTCTGATGGTGGTCCTAGACGCCGAGAAGGCTTTTGACAGAGTATTGTGGCCCTTCATGTAACAGGTCCTTCGTTCCACAGATATACACAACCCCTTTTTTAAAGGTATCACTTCTCTCTATTTAAATCCATCTGCCTCAGTTCTTGCTAATGGATGTTTTTCTCTCTCCTTCCCGATTCGCAATGGTACACTGGCTGGGCTGCCCCCTATTCCCGCTCCTTTTTCCCTTTATAATGGAGCCCCTGGCAGCCAAGATTTGCAACAACCCAAATATCACAGGTGTTCCCTGTTATGAATCCCAGTGCATTCACGAAGAGCAACAGAAGTGTAAAGCAAAGTGTCTTTATTCAGGTAAATACACAAACAAAGATAACTCAGATCCACTGATAAGAACAGGTTCCTAAGGAGACTGTATAGTAAAAATGGCAGGAACAGGTATTATAAGTTTTACCCCAGTCCAGAAGGCACAAGGCTGTCCAGGAAAGCAGACAGAGTCCAGGGATCAAGCAATGATCAGACAAACAAATCCAAATAGCCAGGCAGAGATCAAGCAAATTAGTGAGGTCCAGACTTCCTGGAACTCCCTTTTTATATCTTGGATGGGCATATTTGCTACAGTGAAGATGAATTTGCTCCCCGGACTACTCTATCTATTTTAAACCCTCCCTGTGCATGTTTCCTCCTCCTACCTTGCAGACATGCAGTCTAGTTGCTCCCGCTTTATTTGGTCGGACACATGCCCTAGAGTCTGTCAAAAAGTTTTGTTCCGACACTCCCATAATTGTGGTCTTGGCCTTCCTTGTGTTACGATTCAGATACCTGTGTTAATCCTGATTAGCACAGGCAGACCAGAGGCGCAGAATCTAACGGATTCACCGGTGTTAATCAAGAACCGCCGCAAGGTGGAATGGGCTTAGCTGCCAGGAATCCGCAGGTCGCGAACCTCAGGATTGCCCCAGAATGTAACACTGGATCTGAATACTAGAGAAAGTCACTAGAGAACAGCAGATCCGGCAGGATACAGTGAAGGTATCAGAGTAGTGAGACGCGCTGGTTACTGGTACACGGAGATCAGGTAGTGAGTAGTCAGACATGCCAGGAACTGGTACACTGGAATCAGGCCAAGAGTAGTCAGATACGCCGGGAACTGGTATACGGAGTTCAGGTAGTGAGTATTCAGACATGCCAGGAACTGGTACACTGGAATCAGGTCAAGAGTAGTCAGACATGCCAGGAACTGGTACACTGGAATCAGGCCAAGAGTAGTCAGACACGCCGGGAACTGGTACATGGGAATCATGCCAAGAGAAGTCAGACACGCCGGGAACTGGTACACGGAGATCAGGTAGCGAGGTACACCAGGAAGTTCCACAGCCTAGGTCAGACAGGCGATTACTGGTACACGATTAGACAGTGACGTACGCAAGGATATTCCAAAGACTTGGTCAGACAGGCGATTACTGGTAGACGGTGATCTGAGGGAGTAGGTAGCGGCTGAGGAGAACTGGAAGTCAGAAGCACAGCAAACGAGTTGCACTGATACCGAGCAAGTGTCAGTGCAGGTTTAAAAAGGAAGCAGTTTGAAACTCCCGCCTCGGAGACCCATTCATATGATCGCATCGAGACCCGATCACAACACCACAGACAGACGAGTGACAGGTCAGTATTCAATCAGATGCAACCTGGCTGCAGAGAAGTGTCGAGAGAAATATAAGGAGATCATATGGAGACAAAAACAGTGAGTTTCATTACACCTTGCCTCCATAAGTATTACCTAGCTACCCATCTTACTCAAATAGTTCTGGTCCACGCTAGCTCTTGTTCCAGAACGTGAGTATATGTGGAGGCGGATATATTACACATGTCTTCCCCCTACGCTCTCTACTGGCTTGACTCTGGGGATCTGCCCTGACAACACCTTCTCCCACCCACTGTTCACTTTTCTCTTACTATATGTAAATACTGTACTCGTACCTTTAATTTAATAAGCAGCCCTAAGCGGATGACCCCCTTATGGCATAGCCCCTCCTTTCTCCCGGGTCTCAATCCTAAGGCTTTTTCTGTTTCGACAAGACATAACTTTAAATTCCTCCCGGATATTGTTCCAATGGGCTTCTTCCCAGAGTTTTCTGAGCTTCACAATCGCCTTCATCTACCGACCACCTCTTTTTATCAATACCTCCAAATACGACACCTCTATAACACCCTTATTGACCCACGACTCCCCTGTACTCCCTCCCCCTAGAAACTCGTTGTCTTCATCGGTCCTCATCCAAAGGACTTAATTCTAACTTCTATTCGCTTCTAATGGACCACAATCTGCCAGATAAAGAACCTCCGCTGGGAGGAGGACATAAATGAGACGCTTGACATTGAGAATTGTATAGCCATTCGAGAAGCAACTGCTAAAACTTCCATCTGTACTCGAATTAAGGTGAATTCCTATAAACTTCACTTTCGATGGTATCTGGTCACTTCTAGACTCAAATCAATATATCCCGATACATCAGATCTGTGCTGGCAGAACTGTAGTCAAGGAGGAACCCTGTCCCACGTTTGGTGGAGTTGCCTGAAAATTGAGTCCTATTGGCGAGAGATGTCTGACCTTATTTTTAGAATCATGCACATCTCCTTCCCCTTTCATCTCTCTTTCTCCTCTCTCGCCGGCCTCCTGGAATCCATAACTTGATCTGGAACTCTCATCACACATCCTTACTGCTGCTAGATGCTTAATCGTTTAGAACTGGGAAAGCCCAAATCCCCCCTCTATTACATCCCTAATCAAAAATATCTGGCAAATACATAAACTTGAACATATTACCAACCAACTTCATGAACGTCCCAATCAATTTTTATCTACTTGGCACTCCTGGATTGAATATTTTCATTCAGAAACTTGGCTTGCATTATTTCTCCCTCTAACTAGGTTTTATAATTCGACTTCTCTCTCATATCACACCTCATTTTCTATTTCCCCGACTCCTATACTAACATCCCCAAGTCTTTCATCCTTCCTCTTCCCTATATCTCCATGTTGTTGATTCCTAATGCCTAATAACACTGCAGCGCTTATTGGCACCTTAAGAATCGCTACAATTATCATTACAGGTTTTTATCTTATTGTCTGTCTAGACTGAATATTGACCTCAACATTTATAATTACGATATCATATGTACCAGTTGGAAGACACTGTTATGCTATCTTATTCATGTATCTGCTCCCTGTCATGAAAGCCAAATAGTTGGAATGGTCTTGATCTCTGCCTGAGTGGCAGCTACCCCAGAGAGGTGCGGAGTTTGACGGAGGAGAGGTATTCACCAGGGATTCCCACAAGAGAATATGGTTTTAGCTGCTCTCAACCACAGGTCGCGGTCCTCTAGGGGGCACAGAGCAGATAATACAGAGAACCACAAAGTAACTGTAAGGCAGAATTGAATTCCGGAACAGGACGGGCGCTGTGCGATGAACAGCGGAATAAGCTGAATAAATATACCTATGGAGCGATGTACTGTTGTCAGCAGAAGTACTGAGATCCACACAGGTGGTATAACTCTGGAACAGGACCGATGATGAGCGATACTCTGCAGTGAGGTCACAGGTCTTGACTGTGGAATAAGCTGAATAGGTAATGTTGTTAAGCGATGAACTGCGGAGAGCAAAAGCACTGAGATCCATACAGGTGTTATAACTCTGGGACAGGACCGATGCTGCAGCCGATGAACGAATGGCCTAACTCACGCAGACAGGAACAAAGGTAAGTATGAGCACGGACGGGAGTCAGAGGAGATGCTTCCTATCAGTAGACTCGATGAACTGACACCCATAGAAAGGAGGAGGATCCTTATAAAGGGAACTGGTTGGTGATTCATCTATAACTGTGGAGCAGGGTTGCGCATGTGCAGAATGCTTGGTAAGATGGCGTCCGAGGATAGAGGAATGCCAGGCTGTACAAAAGATAGGAGTAACCACGGGAAAATCCATGTATACAAGGCTCTGAATCGAACTAAACCGGTGAGATGCGTGATACTCCCCTTATCTTTGTCTCACTCCCCTTTGATTTTTTTCCTCTTTGTACCCCAAAAGCTTTCTTCAAATTTGCTAAAATGACAATAAAATATTGCTTTTTAAAAAAGGAATGCAAACAGATAGATGCAAATAGAGATGGAACACTTGGTTTATGACATAATTTATATGTCACAGAAGGGGGATCTCTCACAAGACACAATATTGACCCAATCCCCCCACACACAGGGTCATTTCAGGCGGGCCCAATGTTATATCTTTCTACAGTACCACTCCACAGCTAACATCCCGCCATAGGAGACCAAGCAATAAACACTCCTGACTCATTTAAAATGTGTATAGAAAACCCATTGGTCGGATATTTCTGTAGTGTGTACCTAGCCTTATTCCTGCTTTTTAGGCAAATACGGAAACCTTTCCACTAATAAGTTATAGTCCTGTCATTGCTTTACTGATATTTGAAAGATATCTGCTGTAATTATTTTCCAAATATTCATATCAACAATGTTAAACTAGACTGTTTTGATTATGTTATGTCAAAATACTTTTCAGCATTTTAAAGCTGCCCTGTCAGTAGGTCATCCAGCTTATTTAATTAATCCCAATTTGTAAAATTAAATCTTGTTTTTCCACTTCAGTACAAAACTAGATGCACTTGTGTTCCTAATACTCTTCTAGGATGGAACACTCCAGATTCACCCAACTCATTTTATCAGACAGTGCAAACTTTTGCACACCTACAGATGCTGTCATCTTGACCTGTGTGCCCATACACCTACAGATAAAATGTGCATTTTTCAAGTAGGCATGTAGTGATAGAAAACAACAATTATACTACGAGTTTATATTTGTGCTCTTTGTAAATTACCCTTAAGGACTTCCAGCGATTTATCTTTGTAGCTCCAGTATTGCATTACATTTACATGCTTTGATTTAGTGGGTGGTAGAATTTTGATTAATACTTCTACTGAATGCCTGTTGTGCTGCTGCTTTGTATATTTGACTCCACTAGGTTTTTGTCAATTTATCTTGATTTTTCCATGTCTGCTGTTTGTCGCATTTGATATTTTTCTTGTCTCTTGTCTGTTTCTTTGATTTCTCATAAGTCCCTAGGCTGCTTCCTTGATTTCCTCAATGTGCCTCCTTGATTTTATCTATGTGTTATATCTGTCACATTCCTTACCATCATGTGTCTTGTCTTTTATCTTGATTCTCCCATGTCTTTTTTCTTCCACCTTCATTTCTCCCATGTGTCTGTTTTCATCTTGTGTCCTGCCTTATTTTACCCCATTTGTATTGTTTGCCATTTACCTTTACCCTCATGTGTCTTTTCTTCCACTTTGATTTCCTCCATATTTCCTGTCTGTCATAGATGTCTTATTACCATCTTTATTACCTCCATGTGTCCTGCTTTGCATTTTATTTTTTATCTGCTCCATTGTGTCTTGACTATCGTGTTAAGTTATCCTATATGTTTTGCCTGTTCCCATTGATTTCTCTACTGTCATCATGTCACACCCAGCATTCAGTCAGTCTGGAGCAATGGAGCATAGAGCAGCAGAGAAGACCAAGAAAGAAGAGAGAAGAAAAAGTAAGTGAAGGGAGGAAAACGGGGGGAGGGTGGTGCACAGAGGGGTTAAAAAATGAGGGGGGCTCAGAGGGGTTAAAAAACGAGGGGGGCACAGAGGGGTTAAAAAATAAGGGGGGCCCAGAGGGGTTAAAAAATGGGGGGGGGGGGGCACAGAGGGGTTAAAAAATGAAGGGGGCACAGAGGGGTTAAAAAACGGGGGGTCACAGAGGGGTTACAAAAAACGAGGGACAAGCAGCATGGCACAGGGGGTTAAAGAAAGGAGGGACAAGCAGCATGGCACAGGGGGTTAAAGAAAAGAGGGACAAGCAGCATGGCACAGGGAGTTAAAGAAAAGAGGGACAAGCAGCATGGCACAGGGGGTTAAAAAAAAGAGGGACAAGCAGCATGGCACAGGGGGATGATGAAAGGAGGGGGCAAAGGCAGCATGGGACAGGGGGATGAAGAAAGGGGCAAAGGCAGCATGGAGGGCGCAGTGTGATCATAAGGGGGCATAGCATGGTGATGATAAAGGGGCACAGTAATGTGTATGTGATGGCACGGAGCTTTTGGCAATGTAATGTGTGTGAGGTAGATGGTGGCTAATTAATGGCTGCTATTTTGTTTGCGGGGTAATATGAATACTATTTAAATGTTGGGGCTGGAGGAAGGCCTAATTATTAATCATGGATGCTATTGATTTAACGCCGGGGCTGACTGTAATTTTCTAAATGTAGCCATTTTTTTTCCAAAATAGGTTCTCCAAAATTCCAGGATCCAGACAAGTCGCAACTAAAGAAACCAGCAGCCACATGTGGTAAAAGTGAGAAGAACAGGTAGGACAGAGCAGCATAGTGTGTGAAATGTTGTGATTCTAGTAGGGACAATGCCAATGTTTGGTGAGTGTTTGGTGAACCCAGTGGGCACAGGCCAAGACTGAACTCTTTCTGTACACACTGCATTCTTCCTATACTACACAAGGGTGCTAGATGTCCTGAAAGTCAGGAGTGCTTGGACAAATGTCACGCTCCGGGGAATTCAGGACCTAGTGATTTTGTTGTGCTAACTACGCCCCAATGGCACATTGCCACGCCCCCAATTGTGTGACCATACTCTTGAAAAATTTTGCGCCGCAATTTTTTTTTGCTTACTCAACTATAAGGGGGGGCCCCATCAATTTGTAGTACCGGGGCCCTGAATTCCTCTTGGCAGCCCTGTACACCTATTAGCAGATATCTCTACTGTGGATGCTGGAAGCCTGGTGCAATGAGATGGAATGATAATGATCATGATGATCAGCAGCACTAGCTAGCCTTTTCTGATTGGCTGATTGCGGATGGTATTGATAGCACTTCATTCATTAGTGTGGCTGCTATATAACATTAAGTCCTGGCCACCTACATGCTTTGCTTAATTGATAATTCCATTTGGACTGTGGCAGGAAAGAAGATTCACCTTTCTTTTTAAGTGGAAAACAACAGATGTTTGTATTTAATTTAATTTGTATTCATATTTGTATTTAAGTACATTTTATTTGGAAAGGGTGACTTTCACAATAATATTAATAACTGTCAAGACACTATTCTCGCTTGTGTATATGACACTTCATGATATTATTATATTTCGTACAAATAGTTTAATGCGACTTTCGCACTAACACTGTCAAGCCAAATCTCGAAGCTATCCTACACTTTCTCATTGCAATTATGGCGCATACCTTAACACACTTGTCATTCCTAAAGTAAACCTGGTGCATATGCTAATGATGTAAAGCTGGAGCGAGATCCGTCTGACTGATGCGCATAAATTAGCTTTTTCATGGTGCATTTTTTCAAATATGTCCAACTCTACCTGAGCCACTCCCAGAAACAGTTGCCTGGTTTTTAGTTATACAAACCAATGTTGTTGGAAAGATGAGTAACCAAAACATTATAAAATTAAAAGCTTAATTTAATTGGAAGTCAACCCTGAAGAGCTGCATACATGATTTTTAGTACGACTTCATTTTTTAATGCATCGCTACTAGGTTATACAGCTTACAGGGGGCAGTGACTAAAATTAATTTATTTTCTTACCTGCAATGGTAAAACACTGTATTCAAAGTTTTGGCACTTTATCTAAAGTAAAAAAGGATTGGACTATTTACATTTGATTCTTTTATCATCATTCATTATTCAGATTCATCTTTTTCAACATCGGAGGACTCTAGCTGGCAGCAGTGTCTGTCCGCTACGGAATTTCACCGCATGCGCATGCTCAACGAAAGGACCACAAGTGCCGAGATTGCACTACACATCTGGGTGGCAGAAACTAGTGTGGACTACACCAGGAAAGGCCACTCAGAACCAGGGCCGGATTAACCCGAGGTCTAACTGGGCTATAGCCCAGGGGCCTCGGGCATCCAGGGGGCCCTTCAAAGTCCGCAGCAGCATTATTGATCGGTCCGGGGGCGGGGGCGCCCCCAGCTCGATCAATGCTGCTGAGCACTGTCAGTCCAGTCCTCCGTCCCCGGCGCTCAGTACTCTGCTTACTGAGGAGATCTCGCGGGTGAACTCTCGCGAGATCTCCTCAGTAAGGAGCATACAGCGCGCCGGGGATGGATGACTGGACTGACAGGTAAGCGCTTTGGGGGGGCCCTCACTGGGGATGGGGGCGGCGGGCGGCTCACAATGGGGGCCTCACGGGGGAATGGAGGCGCCCTTAGCCCAGGGGCCTCCATTCCCTTAATCCGGCCCTGCTCAGAACCGGAGAGAGTGAGACGCCGTACGTGTAAGTAAAGCGAGTCATTCTCACCGGCAGTTTGTTTGTGTTTTTTTCCACCCGCCTCTGCTTTTTTGTAAACAATCTTTATGGACACATCTTGGACTTTACAAGAGATTATCTCTATTGACTGCGTGGATATTTTTTGTGCCATGCTTAAGGAATCTATTGCCATAGGATTGTTATCTGCATCTTATCAGGAACCTACCACATTTTGATTTATTATTTCTGAGAGTGTGTATGTGTATATTAGCTTACCAGCTACATCTATTACAGACATTATTGGTACACAGTACCTCGTATTATCTATATTTATAAACTATATTCACACCCAATATCCCGTTTAACTTACTATCTACCATGTTATGTTATGTTTATTGGCAGATAGGGTATACTGGTGTATGAGGTTTCACACTTTGTCAGTTTGATTAAACATTTTAGGACCCCACTTTCAGGTGCCTTGGCAATTTCTTGCACTTTATCTAAAGTAATTATACAAAAATTATGTAATGCTATTTATAAAATTAATTATTTAGAGGTTTTTTTAAGTCATTAGTTTGTTAATAGCTTTAATTTATTCATTCACCCTAGTCATTATTGTTATTTTTTTAAAGTAAATTAAAGATTTTTTTTTAGGCCAGTCTAACCACTTAAACGTACACTCAAATATGAAATATCTCTGCAACTCACTATCAATGTAAGCTAATTCGGCATAGTTTGGCCACCTGACAACTTGCTTCTCACTGGAAACAACCTACCCCTCTTACCGTCCAAACCATCATTAGCAGGGCTTGTCACACTCAACGTATGGAATTCATGACTAGTATTCTCAGGAATTCCTCTAAATTCTTCGACAAAGTATAAGGTCCCTGGTTAGCCTTTTTCCATTCTCATTACCCTTTTACTTAAGCTCAAATTTCTTTTCACTCATTGGTCCTTCTGAGTTTTAGCTTCTTTCCTGTCCCTTACCTTTCTTTTTAAAGGTCTTAATCACTACGTTTCCCCCCTCTTCTCTTCCTTGTTTACCCTCTTTTTTATACTTAAAAATAGGTAAATTCTTTATATATTATCTTTCTAGGTCGTGTTTTTTGTGGTTTTGTATATAGACTAATATTCCTGCCTTTATACTACGGTTATTTTGCTTGTAATATCTTGTAAAACAAGCGTTTAAAAAAATTAAAAACAAAACATGAAATAACAACATCCCATAGATATTTTAGTGTCTATGCTATTACCTAGAATTACAAAGATAACATACATATACCAGGTTATAATTACTTACCAGCAGGGGGAGTTAAGCTACAAGTTAACAAAAAAGAAATACTGTAGACTGAGACAGAAACTGAATTTTCATGCAATTCTTACAAAGGGTAATGTTGTTTAAATAACAAAATACAGTAGTATATAGGGAGACCTTAATTGTCATTTACAAAAGTGCAAAACTGTAGGCCCTCAGCACAAATGACATTTTGTGAAATCATATTCCTATTGTTGTTTGAATGTTTCCATTTATAAGGGGAAGTTCGTAGCTGTAAGCCAAGAAGGCAGGATATGCGGGGATGCAAAAGTTAGCATATTCTAATGAGAGGGACTGGGCTATCCTTGTGTAGGCTAAGAACATGAATGCACCTATTTCTTCACCCAAATGCATTGGATGTAGTGAAAACCAGAAGTCATATTATATTTATATACTAGAAATCTTTTGAATCTCACAGACACAATTTAAACAGGAGAGCTCAGTTGGGGCAGTTCTACCTGTATATGTTAATGTACAACATTCAAAGTATGACATTGACTAATGAAAACAGTCCTGATGGCTCTCACATTCATAATTTATTTAAGACATAAATTAGATTACACAAAGCAGTAATTTGAATGAAATAAGCTAAACTAAAATCGAATATGTTTCATCATTAATAGGGGTGGCCTTAATGTGGTATTAAGATAAACTTTGAAGTGACATATTTTTTCTGTCCACCAGGAGCACCAGGTCAAGACAGATCCACAGACCTGCAAACGGCAATACAGAGGAAATTTCTGGTGGGCAGTTCTAAGAAACAGAAAGTCCCTTGTTATGGCCGAGAATCTGTTGTACGCAAGTCATTCCTCTACCAGCCCAACGCTTTCCTAAGGATGATGCAAATGTTTGTACCTTTGCAGATGCTGCCAACCTTGGCCTGCAAATCCATGTGCTTACACATAATAATGGGTGCATTTGTACAACAGTAGGAGTCACAAAACAGCATTTATAAGGCACCTTTGGATTGTGTTATGTCAGCTTGCTGTCTCTGTAAATATGTCACTGAGCAGCAGTTCTTGAAAATAGCTGGAGATAAGTATAATGTATTGAAAATGTTGAGGTTTTACAGTTTAATTAATGTTTCACGGCCAATGAATCAATTCATCAAGGTTCAGCTGAAAAAAAGTTTCAGAGAAAGATTATCTTTTAAAATGTCACAAAATTGTCTTTCAAAATGCCTTTTTGAATCTCAAATGATTTCAAAATGTCAAAAATAATTACCAATGTAACAAATTTACACTAGAAATAGGGTTTCAGGCTTTCCATGTTTATTTTTGGGGAATTTGATAAGTATTATTCCAGTTTTTTTCACATGCAAAGGAATCTGTGTTTTCAGTGAATAAATATATCATAATGTGATTAGTAATTCATAGTGGTTAGTAATTCATGATGTTCATTGCTTTTGTGCCTTTCTTCATTTCCATACATATAAATAGTAAGATTTTATAGTAAATTTTGCAAGGCATTTCCATACCATACCTATTACGTCCGTAGATTTCAAAATACTCTCCCTCTTGCTGTTTGGGATCTACCTCTGACCTGCGTCTTGCCTAGTTTTTGGTAACCTCCACTCACCCTTGCTTAGAAGACTTCCCCCATACCTCTACCCACTTATGTAATGCCATACCACGCCTGATCAGACTCTCCCACAGCCTTTAAATCATTAAATGCTCCCTTAAAACCTATCTATCTTAATCCCCCCCACACACTACTACACATATTAATGTTCTCTCATTATCTCTATCTGCACACACACTTCTCTTATTTCAGCTATGTCATCTTTCAATTCAAATGTAAACTCTCTCATGAACAGGGTCCTTCCTACTTTATGTATTCATGTCTGCATTAATTGTGTCTCCCTTGTATGTCCCTGTTTAGTCTATGTCCTGCTTTCCACTGTCTGGTGCTGTGGAACACAGTGGAGCCTTGCATAAGTAATAATAATAATAATAATAATAATAATAATAATAATAATATCATCCTAAACTGATTGCTTCATGCATCATATTCCTACTCTGTATATTATACATATTATATTCTGTTCTAGAACGATTCAAAGAAAAGCCAACAAATTCAATACAGCAAGACTTTTCCATTCAAGGAAGAACATGATAACACCTTTGATTGGGGGGATTTATGTCTGGTGATGTCTTGTGTTATTTTGGAGAAAATCATTTGATACCTTGAGAACTTAGAATCTGTGTTTATAACTTTTACTATGTACCTCGGCAGTGTCGGACTGGGTCATAAAGGGCCCACAGGGGAAACCAATGGTTGGGGCCCACCTAAGGACATTTAGCTCTGCAAATCGCAGTGGGGCCATGGCCACATGAAAAATCTATATTTACATTACACTTTTAAAGGGAAATATGCAAATATGTGTAAAAAAAAATGGAGAAATGTATTTTTCATCCTACCTGTCAATTGACAAATATCTGTGACCTTCTGATTCTCAGTCTGTGCTGCTGCTGGATTCAGGCTTGTCTGGACCAGGGCCCCTGATGCAACTCAGTTCTTGCCATTTGCTTTCACTCTCACTTCGCTCTGATCACCGACTTTTCCTATTGATCCAGTTCCTTCCTCGGTTTTAAGTCCTTAACTCCCCTGAACCTCATATCCTCCCCTCTGTTGTCCCTTCTGCCCAGCCTTAATGTCTTTTCTCATTGCCTCTGGTTGACTTTTCTGCTTTCTCTCCCCTTATGTCCCCCACCCAAAAAAAGATGTTACAAAATATACAGTATGGCATACCAACGTATACCAGCCCAGTATACCAGTATACCAGTATATATATGTGACATATATATATATATATATATATATATATATATATATATATATATACATCACAGATATATACAGCCCCACTTTAATCACACAGTGCTTGAAGTGGGGGTGTATATGGTGGTATGCAATCCCACCACTTTTCCTGCTTTGATTGCAAAGTTATCATATTCCATTCACTTACATTTTTCATGCCGACACTTCTAAATTTTCACTTTGACCACTGTGTGTGCGTGTGTATTTGTGATTTTTATTCCTTAACATCTATTAACAGCTAAGGGGTGTTTATAGGAGTTTGGGAATGTAATGATGCTCTGTGTCTAGTCCTCTGCCAGAGTTTATTAACCATTCAACCACTGGAATATGCTACTGTTCATCACACAGAAATTCAAAAGTGATGCTGAATTGTCTGCTGGTGTCCTGATTGTACACTTTATATACATTACGGTTGTTGAATATATTATTGAACATAATATTCAAGACACAGTATATTTTGCAAAAGGTCTGCAAAGGTCATTAGAAAAATGCAGTGTTTGTAATATCATTCTAATTTGTTACCCAGTTGTCCTTTGAGGGCTCATCGTAAATGTCTACATAAATAACACTATTCCAGTCTCATGACCTGTATACTTTAAATGTGCAAGCTGACAAAAGGCATAGTAAGATACTGGAATAAAATATACATAAGGGGCCTGATTCATTAAGGACCTTAACTTAAGAAACTTCTTATTTAAGTCTCCTGGATAAAACCATATTACAATGCAAGGGGTGCAAATTAGTAATCTGTTTCACACATAAGGTAAATACTGACTGTTTTTTCATGTAGCACACAAATATCAACTTTAAATTTAAGTGTACAAATAAGCTATCAAGTATTTGTGTGTTACATGAAAAACAGTCAGTATTTAACCTATGTGCAAAACAGAAAACTAATTTGCACCCCTTGCATTGTAACATGGTTTTGACCAGGAGACTTAAATAGGAAGGTTCTTAAGTTAAGATCCTTAATGTATCAGGCCCAAGATGTTTTCATGTTTAAATATTTACCCCTTATCTGTTTGTCTCACCTTACCTGCACCTCACTCTCTGTATCTGTTGTCCACCCCCCTAACTTATTCTGTGTCCCTGGTTTCTGCTTTCTTTTCTGCGCCCTTACTTCTTTTTCAGTGCTTCTTTGCTCTCATCTATTTTTCTTCTCTTATCCTTCTCAGCACCATGTCTCTTGTCAGCTTTTCAGTCCCCAGCATTACTTCCTGCAGTAGGGAAGTCGCGACCTGTGACCTCACAGGTTTACAGCCCTGCCGTCTATATTGCTATGTAGCTGCAGTCAGAGCCAGCACATCCATGTAATTAGGGGGGGGGGGAATTGTGACTCCTGTCCATCACTGTTAGTGACTGGGGGCTTACTGACATCAGGGGCCCACCGGGGATTTCCCCGGAGTCCCGGTGGGCCAGTCCGACACTGTACCTCGGTGTAATACTGTAACATATACTATCATATAGAGTGATCACATATCACATGCTTGGGTAGAGTAATTTCACCACCTAATGTTTTTGATTATGGGATCTGATTACCAGTATAATAGCCAGACTCAATGGGAGGACATAGATACAGGCGCCCTGGTAAATGTCTTTGAATGTTTTAAGTGTACTGGTTGGGATTTCCAGCTTGGGTTCTTGATTATTGTACCTGTTTAAAAAATAGTAATTGAGGTTAGGTATGCAATCTAATCCTTCACTCATTATAGCTCTGTGTTTGGTATTATTCTTTCTCTTGAGAAAGAGATGAGATTCAATTAGCAAAAAATATACGAAATGTGTATCTGGAGTGGCCTCGGAGACATTCACGCATATTTTTTAGTGAAATATCCTCTGATTTTTGAAGAATGAGTATATATTTTTACCGTACTACCGGTACAAATGCGCAGCCACTATATTTTCAGGAACATTGCGTCTAATTGAATCTTCCCCTCTGTGTCAATATTTCATGACTGTACAGCTGAACCTTAGTTTAAGTGAAACTGATACATCCACTTCCAACACATAAACAACTGAAACACTTATACTATAATAATATTATTAATACTTTATATATTAAGTACTTATATTAATATTATTATATAATTTGGACAGAATGCCAGGCCAACTAGAAGTGACGGGAAATGATTCTTGCTACAATGGATCAAAACTTGAAATGGATCGATTTATAAAAGTACTGTATTTCTGTGGGTGATTATATGTTATAAACCTAAGCATTCTTTACTTGGATATTTGCCTGGATGTGAAAATATGTTTCCAAGTCTACTGTGCTGGAGGCGAATTATAGACTGAAAGAAGCTTGATGATTGATTGAAAGAAGCACTGTAAGTGTGGACTTGGTGTGGGATTCCTTGCAGGCAAATATGCTATAGGGGTCCTGGTATATTGACATAATATATCCTAGGCAGGCCAAAATTTATTCCATTTGTTTTGCAAGCCATACCCTCTGAATGGCCTTCAGAGCAACGTAAATGTGTAGTACCCCTGATGCTTTACTACTTAGTGGTAGATGTCCTCTGTAGACATGGACACACCCATGTTTAACTTTGTGGCCCAAGGCCTTTGCATTGCCGGCTCACTTGGAGTATGGAAAAAGAGAGGGAGTGGATGAAGTTGGCAAGTAAAAGAGTGTCATGCTTCCCTATAATGCTCACCAGAGCCGTAACTTAGAATTCTAGCGCCTGGGGCGAGAAAGACAAATGCCGCCCCCCTAGCCCTCAATTTTAACCAAATAAACCTAAAATATTCCTAAATTGCGCCCCCTTTAGCGCTGCGCCCTGGGCGATCACCCCTGTTGCACAGCAATAGTTACGGCCCTGATGCTCACTACCTCACCAAGAATAGTATAGAAAAGTTTCTTGAGCACACAATGCATTACAGGGTGATTCTGTCAGTTCTATCCCCTGTCTCATGTTAAGAGACAGGAAAAAGGAAAGAAACGAAGGATAGAATGTATGCCATTCAGAGCACAAACAAACATGAAACCTACCTACTGAAACAATGGGAGCAAGGCTTAAATGGGCAGTGTTTTGGCAATTTGTAAAAGCAGTTATTAGACATATGGAGAGAAGAAAGGTTGAAACATTATTACTCAAGGGACTGAATAGATAAAATAGGATAACTGAAAAGGAATAAGGGCAGTATTACAGAGAAAATAGCAGTAAAGTATAAGGAGAATAGATTGAATGAAAATTAAGCTAGTGATACAAGCCAGAAGTGGATATAAGAAGAAATTTGTGTCTGTAATGAGGAGTGGTGGTTTTTCGTGCAAAATGGCTATATTTTGATAAATGCTTTTTCTAATTTATGGTTTCTATTGGCCCTTAGAACCGGCAGGATTCTGACCTCAGAAGCTCTATAAATGCCTTGGCGCTTCCTCGTTAACTTTGTTGGAAGTCTAAGCAACTATGTGATAGGAGAGGAGAGTCTAAGGGTTAGATTTGCTAAGAATTGAGTTTGGTGGCGGTTTCAAATCGCCACCCATCATCTGCGGTTTAGTGGTCCAAACAGCCACATTTACTACAGGGCGATTTGAGGCTTAAATTTTAAATGACTGGCGATGTATGGCAGATTAAAAAAACTAAACCGCCGACGGTTTGGATGAAAACACCATCCAAGAGACAGGACAGGACAGTTTTAATAATCTGCTTTAGAATGACTAGATAGCTTAAACAGGCTGTTTGAACTATTTTGCCATTCAGAACATAAGAGAAAGCACCATTAACATTTAAATTATTTTGGCAATCATTATTTATTGTTTAAGTGGCAAAATGAATTAAATATTAACTTATGAGGGGAAAAAAAAAATCATTTTATTAAGGGGATAAAATTATTTCATTATTATATTATTCAGACAATATGTAATGACAAATTGTGCAACATAAATAATTATATCCACCATTAACAATCAGTTAATAATGTTATATATTCACATTTCCCACATAATATAATGCTATAATAGTGTCCCCTTAAAAATATAAATAAAAATGATTCCCTCATAAGTTAATATTAAATTAATTTTGTCCCTTAATCAATAAATAATGATTTTCCAAATAATTAAAATGTCAATGGTGCTTTTTCTCATATTCTGAATGGCAAAAGAGCTCAAACTGCATGAGTTTGAGCAATCTCACCATTTACAACCACTTCTTTCATTTTGGCTGTTTGGATGGCTGTTTTGCAGCAGTTTTGAAAACCCCAGCTTAGTAAATTTGGCTGTTGGTATGTTCATCATTGTTTAAATTGGGATGGCGGTTTATAAAGTGGTGGTTTTGAAAAATGTAAGTTCTGGCTGTTTTAATGGCAGTTTGGGCTTTAGTAAATGCTTCGGTTTCAAAACCGCCGGAAAAATAGCCAAAATGCGGCAGTTTGAGCATACCGCCCTTTAGTAAATCTAGCACTAAGAGTTGGTTTGCTGTAGAGATGCTCACTGACCTCCGTGTTTTGGTTTTGGTTTTGGATCTGGATTACCTTCGTGTTTTGGTTTTGGTTTTGCCAAACCGCCCTTGCGTGTTTTAGTTTTGGTTTTGTTTTTTTTTGGTTTTGTTTTGCTATTTTTGAAAAAAATACAATTTTTTTGGTCTAAAATAACCTAATTTAGTGCTCCACCAGTTTCTTGGATAAGTGAGGTAATGCTAAAGCTAATACATTATGAAAAAAAACAGTTTAATCCCTGGTAGTCCGTCCTTAATTCTAACACTTGCCTGCAAATTATTCAGACAAACCTGGTTGTCTTCCTCCTCCATCTTTGACTATTGGCAATGTAGCCATCGTCTTTGGGTGTATATTACACCCTTCATTTGTAGTTAAATAGAAACAAAGCAGCCTGCATAAACTGAACAATATAACAAATAAATGGACCAAGGTAGTTTGGTGGCTGTCTATGACCCCCCTCCACTTGTAGTTAAATAGAAAAAAAGCAGCCTGCATAGGCTGTAGAATTAGAATATTAAAAGAAATGGACAAAGGCAGTTTGGTATCTGTCTGCATCAGACCCCCTCTCCACTAGAAGTAAAATAGAAAACTATTCCGCCATTATAGAGTCTAGAATATAAATAGAAATTGAGAAAGGCAATTTGGTATCTGTCTGCATCATCCTCATCAACATCATCATTAGCGCCCTTGTCGCCTACACAAATCTTCCCCTCATCCTCTTCTAATTCCAAAGTGGCATCCTCAATTGGTGTATCACCGGCTACACTCGGGCTGTTCAGGCACACATCAGCAGAACTGCTGAAAGGGCCCTTCTTTATGGGTACACTAACAGAATGCTCACGATTACACATACCACTGTTGGATGGACTCTCAACAGGGATTGGTGTCATTTCTGATTCAGAGCATACATTATCCTCTAATGCCTTACTGTTATCTTGCAGCTTGGCTTTGTCGCGTAACAGTAGTTGTGCACCACTTTTAGACTCCAAATTACTTGGTCTTGCTTGGTCACGAGTGACCGTACAAGAAGAAGGCTCAGTAACATTTTTTGATCTGCGACTAATAGAGAAAGGCGAAGGCCTCGTTCTTTCTTTGCCACTGTGTGTGTAGAATGGCATGTTAGCAATTTTTTTTTTATCGGCAGTTAACTTTTCCTCAGTTACACTTCTTTTTCGCTTCAACACTGTAAATTTTTTTTGGGTGTGTGTTTTTTTCTCTGATTTAAAAAGACTATGCACTTTTACATCGGCTTTACCAGATGACGTATTGGGAACACTACCATCAGGACTGATGCCAGCACCTGCTTGCTGATTCTGCTCATATGTGGACTGCTTTGAATCCATTTTAATGAGCCCAAAGCACTTGTAGTGCAAAATATTGTATTAGATAGATACTGCTGACAAATATGACTTTTTTTCACAGCCAGAAAAATTAGTGTTTCACACTGGGGAATATGGGACACCCCAAAGCACTTGTAGTGCAACAAATTGTATTAGATAGATACTGCTGACAAATATGACTTTTTTTTGACAGCCAGAAAAATTAGTGTAAAACACTGGGGAATATGGGACACCCCAAAGCACTTGTAGTGCAAAAAAATGTATTAGATAGATACTGCTGACAAATATGACTTTTTTTTTGACAGTCAGAAAAATTAGTGTAAAACACTGGGGAATATGGGACACCCCAAAGCACTTGTAGTGCAAAAAAATGAAAAATAAGCCTCCTCTATCCTCCTCTCTTCCTGCTCTAACAATTGCTAATAGAATTTGAATTAATAATAGAATTGAATAGATTAGAAATGAAAGAATGATACAAAGAATAAGGTGTACTATTATTGCTCTGTCCCTGCTCTAATACAGCCTGTGACCTAACCCTGCTCTCTCCCTCTGCCAAATGGCGATGGATTGCTGTGGAGGCCAGAGCTGGATTAAGGGTTTGGGGGGCCCAGGGCACTTAAGACAGGGGGGCCCCTAAGATCTAAAATTAAGGGAATAGTGACAGATGCTGCATTACATCACCTACAGCCCACAGTATGACACTTATAGCTCTCCCAGAGGGCTCGCCTGGGTTGTCTGCATAAGAAATATCATTGTTTCCACAAACTAAAATACTGTACATTAAAACAATCATCAAAACACCACATTAAAATTGGTATTGACACCACACATTAAAACTAGCAATGATACCGCATATTAAAAATACCATTGATAATGCACATTAAAATTAGCAATGATACCGCACATTATAACTAACATAAAAAATAATATATATATCTATATATAAAATGTACTAAAATTTTATTCAATATTTATTCAAAATTGCTAATGGGTGTGTTGATGCACCCTCCTACAGACCAAAAAACCTGCATTGTTGTGTACACCATTGAACGGTCACCAAAAATTAGGATTGTCCCACTAGAATCACAACGTTTCACAGACTCTGCTGCTCTCTCCTACCTGTTCTTCTTACTTTCACCACCTGTGCTGCAGGTTTTTTTAGTTGCGGCTTGTCTGGATCCTGGAATGTTGGAGGACCTTTTTGGAAAAAAAATGGGTACATTTAGAAAATTATAGCCAGCCCCGAGGTTAAATCAATACCACCCACGATTAATAATTAGGCCTTCCTCCAGCCCCAACATTAAAATAATAGTATTCATATTTAATAAATAAACCTATTTCCCTCCCTACAAACAGGTCCAGCAATAAATGAATAGTATTTGCATTTCAGAAATATACCTATTTCCCGAACCTGTCACTGCCATTAAATAATTCATAGGCACATTAAATAGAGACCTCATTCTCCCCAAACTCACCCCCAAACCACCCCATCTTAAATTAATAGTCCCTACTATTGTGACTCTCTCCCCACCTTTTTCCTTATACTGTGCCTCTCCCCCGCACTTTTTCCTCATACTGTGCCTGTCTCCCCATTTTTCCTCAATCTGTGCATCTCCCCCCTTTTTTTTCATGCTGTGCCTCTCCCATCCCCCCCTTTTACCTTACTGTGCCTCTCTCCTCCCCGTATTCCTTACTGTGCCTCTCTCCCCTTATTCCTTACTGTGCCTCTCTCCCCTTATTCCTTACTGTGCCTCTCTCATCTCCTTTTTCCTTACTGTGCCTCTCTCATCTCCTTTTTCCTTACTGTGCCTCTTTCATCTCCTTTTTCCTTACTGTGCCTCTCTCATCTCCTTTTTCCTTACTGTGCCTCTTTCATCTCCTTTTTCCTTACTGTGCCTCTCTCATCTCCTTTTTCCTTACTGTGCCTCTCTCATCTCCTTTTTCCTTACTGTGCCTCTTTCATCTCCTTTTTCCTTACTGTGCTTCTCTCATCTCCTTTTTCCTCATAGTTTGCCTTTCTGCTTAATTCCCTTTTTTCACTTACCTTTCTATTAGCTTTTCTTTTATTCTCCTCGCTTCTGTCTTCTCTCTTCTTGCTTCCTCTCCGCGCTGCTCCTCACTGAATGTCAGGCGTGACTTGATGACATCACGCCTGTCATTTAGCATTAACAGAGCAGAGAGGAAGGAGGCACGCCGGCGCTGAGATCAGGTGAGTAAATATATATATATTTTTTTGCTACCCTGCTCCCCCCACCAACGAGGAGGAGCAGCCCAGAACCTGCCCGCAAACCATCCCCCCCCCCCCCCCGCCGCTGCCGCACAGCAGGCCAGCAAACGGTTCTGCCGAACCGCAAGTAGTTTAGGAATCGGTTCTATAGAACCGGTGCGAACCGGCTGAATCCCACCACTGGTCATATCTGTGTGTTCAGAGGTAGGTCAAAAACACAATAAACATTTGTAGTTTTGGCATCTGAGCCTTGATATTTTCTCAAGAGCTTAGATAAAATTAACAGACTTGAAAGGTTGTAATGTTTAGCAATTAAAACACACTTAAAATAATTTAGTACCACTTGGAGTTAGCCCTAAAATCATAAAGTGCTTACATTTTTAGGGTTTGTAGACTATGAGTGGTTTTAGATGTTGAATATTTGCTGCAGGCATTGTTAATTTGTGAAATTAAATATTAACGCACTTAAATCACTGACAGTTGTTTGTGTTCTGTTCCACTCTTTGGGCCTGAGTCATTAAAGATAGCAAAAGCATAAAAAAGAGTAACAAAATCATGTTGCATTGGAAGGGGAGGTGAATTTAAAATGGGGTGACAGATTTATAGTTCGGGAAGGGCATGACCTAGATCAACTTTATATTTCACTGCAAAAATAAAGCTATCAAGTATTTGTGTGGTACATGATAAAACAATTTGAACCCTTGCATTGTAACATGGTTTGTCCTGGAGAACAATATCTCCTTTTTTTTTTGCCTAACTTTCCTTAATGACTCAGACCCTTTGTGCGCTTGGACAGAGGACGGATGGAGTTTCCAGAATGTCTGCCCACATTGATCGCCACCATAAACTGGTTAAGCACAGTCCATGAGGAAGCGGCAAGACGGAGACTCCTTAAACTCGAGCCAGCGAAGTAATGTCATCAATAAGCCTGTAAAGGTATATCCGTCTAAACCACACCCGCATGTCGGGGACTGCCAATGGACTGGAGCAACTGCTAAGACAGAGCTACACAGATGTCGAAGTAGAGATTTTTTTATGCTGAGAAATGGGCTAAGCAACCAGAAATCCGGCCCTGCCGGGATAATTACTGTTTCTGTTCTGCACATTCGTTCTGTAACTTATATTACCACTCAGTATGATGGAGGAAGGAATTCTGTCACCATGGCACAAAGCTAAACACATATCTCTACGTCTGTCCTACACACGTAAAAATCAGATATTATTATTCCCTGCAGCATGATTCTTCAGAAGGAGCTGTGTGCGATGTTGTTTTCATGTGCCGACCCCCTCAGAGGATTATAAAATGAAAAATACAATATTAGAACCAGTAATGTGTAGAAGTATCTATTTTAATCTGGGTGCATGTGTATTTTCTACTTGCAGGTAGTGATCCTCTTAAAGAGCTTCAGCCTTACATTTTATCCCAAAAGTTTGCAAATCCATAGTAAATTAATCTCTATAGAGCAATAGAACATCACCCTGTGCCAAACATCTTTTCTCAGATACATACTGATACATGTTGAAAAGTATCTCAGACTTATAAATCCAACAAACCCGCTGGAAAATAGCTAAAACACATGAGAACTAATGTAGACTTTAGACTAGCTCTAGTGATTTGTCTTAAAATACGTGCAACTCAACTCTTACATGTAAGTGTAAATACGCATTTTACGTCTACTGGAAAATCACAATTTTACATTAACCGCTAAGGGTCTCATGTTGAGGGTACAATTGTTATTAGCCGCGGCAGGCACCGTCATGACTTGCCGTCCTCTGCTGCTGGCGCCCCGGCCGTCTCCATGATGACCCGGAAGTCACTTTCGGCTCCCTCGTCCTGGTTGCCTAGGCAGCAACTGGGATGCTCGAGACTCCCTGCCGCTATGCCTGGCAAGCTTTCAAACAACCAGACACGTGCGCAGGTCAGTTTAGAATCAGCCATATTTGGCTGATTAGGGTTATTGTTATCAGCCCTGATTTATTATGCAGCTGGGCCCTGCATCTCCATTGGCCGCCAGCACTACTACCATTAGGCAAAACCTGGGGATACTTTGAGGGCTTTGCTCTGATTGGCTCTTTGCACTATTTAAGGCAGTGAAGACTGAGCCTCACTGCCGGTTATAGAGTCCTGTCTCAGTACTGCTGCCTGCTCCTGTGCTATTTTTGGTGTTGAACCTTGGATTGATTTATCTGTGTATGACCTCTGCCTGTCCCTGAACCCCTGAACCATTTCCTGTCACCCTGACCTTTTGCATGTACCCGGACACTAAACCATTGCCTGTGACCCTGACCCTGCTTGTACCTGACGTCTCCACCTGTGCTCTGTCCAGTCCGCAGATCTCTGGCCTGTCCCTGCTCCGTGTACCACCTTCTGTACCTGTGCGCTGCCGTGTGAACATAAACTTGTACTACACTGAGTGTGAGTCCTGGGGGCATCCGAGTACCTGTGAGCATAACCAGTCTCTACGGGAAAGGCGGCTACTATAGGTGAAGACCTCTTCTGCTAGTTCTACAAGTTTATGACGCACTGGTAGCCATAACAACAATAATGCACTTTTTTACTTCTGCACAAGCACACAAAGCCGACACTGTTGGTTTGTGTGCATGCTTAGATGGAAAAAAACGGATTATACGCCCAAAACTCAAATTGCGCTCAGATCAACATAAATTAGGCCCAGACTGTCTTTAGGAGAATGCTCTGTCTCAATAAAAGCCTGCATCTTATGCTCAATGGATAAATGATTAACTCAAAGGGCTGTAATGTAACTGGAATGACCCAAAAGGCTATTTTTCTGTGTAAGAGTGGTGAGATCTCTTTCTTGAGGCCGTCAATTTTGTTATTGGCGATAAGAAAATACACACATCTTGCGTCATGCTCTGCTAGTATATTTCAAGGTGGGAAGGGAGAAGTAACAAATGAATGTAACACAACTCTGGTTCTGAAGACTGTCTATGAGAACCCTTGAATGAGATTGTGTTTAAGGAGGTATCACTACCTCTAGAGCTGGATTAAGGCTTCGGGGGGCCCGGGGCACTTAAGACAGGGGGGCCCCTAAGATCTAAAATTAAGGGCATAGTGACACATCCTGCATTACATCACCTACAGCCTACAGTATGACACTTACAGCTCTCCCAGAGGGCTCGCTTAGGTTGTCTGCATAAGATAAATCATTGCTTCCACAAACTAAAATACTGTACATTAAAACAATCATCAAAACACCACATTAAAATGGGTATTGACACCACACATTAAAACTAGCAATGATATCACACATTAAAAATACCATTGATAACGTACACTAAAACTAGCAATGATACCGCACGCTAAAACTAGCAATGATACCGCAAATTAAAATACCATTGATAATGCATCATTGGGCATGGCCAGGCCACTCTCCTACAGACAAAAAACCTGCTTTGTTGTGTACACCATTGAACAGTCACCAAAAATTAGGATTGTCCCACTAGAATAACAATATTTCACAGACTTTGCTGTTCTCTCCTACCTGTTCTTCTCACTTTCTCCACCTGTGCTGCAGGTTTCTTTAGTTGCTGCTTGTCTGGATCCTGGAATGTTAGGGGCCCTATTTGAAAAAAAAAAAATGGGTACATTTAGAAAATTACAGCCACCCCCAGCATTATTATTATTATTATTAATTTTTATTTATAGGGCGCCACTAGGTATCCGTAGCGCCGTACAGGGACAGACAGAAACACTATACAGGGTGAGACAGCACAGTACAGTTAACAGAAATCACAGTAACTCTGAAGCTCAATGAACAGCTAGATTAGAGGTGATTAAATCAGTACCACCCATGATTAATGATTAGGCCTTCCTCCAGCCCCAACATTAAAATAATAGTATTCACATTTAATAAATAAACCTATTTCCCTCCCTACAAACAGCCCCAGCAATAAATTAATAGTATTTACATTTCAGAAATATACCTATTTCTCGCAATCGTCACTACCATTAAATAATTCATAGGCACATTTAATAAAGGGACCTCATTCTTCCCAAACTCACCCCCACATTCAGTAGCACCCAAACCACCCCATCTTAAATTAATTGTCCCCACTATTGTGCCTCTCTCTCCCCCCTTTTTCCTCATGATGTTTTTCTCCCCCTTTTTTCCTTACTGTGCCTCTCTTCTCGCCCTTTTTTCCTTACTGTGCCTCTCTTCTCTCCCTTTTTTTTCCTTACTGTGCCTCTCTTCTCCCCCTTTTTTCCTTACTGTGCCTCTCTTCTCCCCCTTTTTTCCTTACTGTGCCTCTCTTCTCCCCCTTTTTTCCTTACTGTGCCTCTCTTCTCCCCCTTTTTTCCTTACTGTGCCTCTCTTCTCCCCCTTGTTCCTCCATACTGTGCCTCTCTTCTCTCCCTTTTTTCCTTACTGTGCCTCTCTTCTCCCCCTTGTTCCTCCATACTGTGCCTCTCTTCTCTCCCTTTTTTCCTTACTGTGCCTCTCTTCTCCCCCTTGTTCCTCCATACTGTGCCTCTCTTCTCCCCTTTTTTCCTTACTGTGCCTCTCTTCTCCCCCTTTTTTCCTTACTGTGCCTCTCTTCTCCCCCTTGTTCCTCCATACTGTGCCTCTCTTCTCCCCCTTTTTTTCCTTACTGTGCCTTTCTTCTTCCCCTTTTTTTTTTTACTTACCTTTCTTTTAGCTTCTTTCTTCTCTTCTGTCTTCTTCTTTCTTTCCTGGTCCTCTGCGCGCTGCTCCTCACTGAATGACAGGCGTGCCTTGATGACGTCACGCCTGTCATTCAGTGTTAACAGTGCAGAGAGGAGGGAGGAGGGACGCCAGCGCCGCGGTAAGGTGAGTATATCTTTTTTTTGTTTTTCTTTCTTTTACTATCCTGCTCCCCCCACCAACGAAGGGAGCCCCGGACACGCCAGCCCGCAACCCCCCCCCCCCCCGCCACCGGGGGGGCGCCATCGAAAAAAAAAAAAAAAAAAAAAAAGATTATAAAAAAAAAAAATCAAAGGTTAGGAGCGCGGCGGCGGGGGGCCCTCGGAGAGAGGGGGGCCCCGGGCACGTGCCCCCTGTGCCCCCCCTTAATCCGGCTATGGTGGAGGCGGGTATTTATGCTTTTCAAATCTCGCGAGAACCGAGCTCAGAAATACGAATACGTCACGATGATGTTTTGCCTCGATTTCGATACCAAACAGGCGGGAGAGTACCGAGCATGCTCGGCTCGTTACTCGGATAGGCGAAGTTCGGGTGGGTTCGGATCTCAGCAAACCGAGCCCGCCCATCTCTAGTTTGCAGTGAGCACATTTGAAATTTGAAATTGTTGAGATGTGTCTTGTTATATTTTGCAGTCTTGTTCCTTATTTGTCTGTATTTATTATTGTTTGATGTGTGTTTGATTTAAGTACTATCATTAATTTTTTTGTGTGAATGTGGTGTGTGTTTTGCTTTTGTCTGTGTTAAGTGTTTACTTTGTTGTGTTGGGTATGGAGAGAGAGGAGAGAGGGTGTGAGGGTAAAAAAGTGACAGAGGAGAGTCAGGAGGATTTAGAGTATCCAGAGGCAGATGAGGCTAGCCAGATTACAAATTCCAAGTCTGGCAGAAATATAGGTTTTTCACACAAAGATAACGGAGTGCTTGTAAAGAACATTATCTCCTTTTATGAGCACATATTGGGGAGACAGGCAGCAAAGACCTCAATAAGCTGAAAAATACTACAGCTTTGGCCGGTGTCTATAATACTTTGAATGCAGTGGGGTCCTTACAGACGACTGAGTCACGCTGCAGAAAAAAAAATCTCAGACATAAAGTTTCACCTTGGAAAATTGGTGAGAAATTAAGGGCTGCTGCAGCTATAAGTGGTGGGCCACTTCTGGTGACACAATACACCACATATGAGGAGGAGCTGAGACAAATCCTGCCACATGAGATCATAGAGGACATTACTGTTCATGACAGTGATAGGCCGCTGGCAGAACAAGAGGCTGGATGACTATAGCTATGCATGTACAAAAATATATTTCATTTTTATCTTAAATACAATAATAAAGCATGGTAAATGTGTCAAAATTAATGAAAACAGACTGACAAACATAAGTATTGAAATATGTAATGTGTATTTTTACTTCACTGCGTAAACATAGCTAACAATCTTTATAAATAAATAAATTGTCCCATGGTTCAATAAATAGGTTCTTTACAAAGACAAGGACTGCCACTCTCAACATAGCAAGCCTTAGATGAGGCGTTAACAGATGAGTCCACTTTGAAAAACAAATTATTTAATGTTAGTACTGTTATTGTTCTTACCTGATTTGCTCCAAACAAACAACATGTGGCCAAATTAGAAATGCTTAAATATGTTGTGCTTACATTTTATTAGAGATGAGCGGTTCAGATTTGGAGAAATCCTACAGATCTGAATTTTGGACCATGTCTCAATTTCTTCACCTAAAATCAGATATAAAAACAAGACAAAGGGCTAGATTTACTATCAGGCGTGATGCATGGCGGCTTGAAGCCGCCATGCATCGCGGCGGTTTTCCGGTGGGTTTGCATTGCAAACAGCCGGATTTACTAATGGGCGCATATCAGCTTCAATTTGAAGCCGCCGGCGATGTCACGACGGGATGTAATGCTCAAAGCCGCCGGCGGCTTTGAATAGAACATGGCGCTTTTGCTTTAAATGACGGCGCTTTTGTGTAAAGTAGGTTTTTTTGAAAATTACACCTGTCTCCTGGCCTGTTACTATTGGCTATTTTCAAACTCAGGAGATTTGACATCACAAGCCCTATATAAACCACTGGCCTGACACTTTTTTCTCTGATAGGGTTTTGAGGAGTTTTGAGAGAGGAGTTAGTTGATTTGTGCTTTGTGAGAGTTGGTGAGAGTTGGAGTTTGGTGGATTGGTGGAGCGATATCTGATTGAAGTGTGAGTAGTCCTGTGGTATTTTTCTGTTTTGTACATTTATTTTCTCTTTTATTTTCTGTCTTGTATTTTTTGTATTTGACTTGTCCTTTGTCTGTGTTACTTGTGTGTGCCTGTGTGGAGAGTGTGTCTGTATTTAGTGTAGTTTGTCCTTTGTGTTTGTAAGTCTTTCTGTGTTTTCTGTATTTGGCATTTATTTGTCATTATGTCCAGAGATAGGAGGGGAGAACAGGCTGAGGAGAGGGAGATGGAGGTTGAGGGGTCAGAGGAGGGAGAGGGAAAGGTTGAGGAGACAGAACAGGGCAGGAAGACCAAGACAGGGAGGAATGTGCGCTTCTCACATGATGAGAATTGTGTGTTGGTGCACAATATCATTCCCTGCTACGAGGTCATCCTAGGCAAGCTGGCAGCCCGGACTCCTCTAAGGCGGCGTCACCAATTGTGGGGGCGTGTCTGTGATACCGTGAACGCGGTGGGCCCACTGAAGCGGACAGTGGCACACTGCCGCAAGCGCTTCTCTGATATTAAGAGGAGGCTTAAAGAGAAGATGGCCCAGGAAAGGAGGTCTACAAGGCGCACGGGTGGTGGCCCCCCACTTCGTATGGAGTACACCACGTACGAGGAGGAGCTGCGCCAGATAATGCCGGCAGAGATTGTCGTGGGGATAAACGTCCAAGACACGGATTCGCCCTCTTTTGGACAAGTAGTTGGTGAGTTATTTGCTTATTTTACTCTAACAGTATTTATATTTTTTTTCTCTTTTTAAAACTGCGTTTCTCTTTTTAAAACTGCTTTTCTCTTTTTAAAACTGCTTTTCTCTTTGCAAACGTTTTTTATTAATTTTTTTTGTTTGTTTTGTTTTTCAAAGTGTATTTTTGCCTCTAATAGTTTGTAAAGGTTTTTTTTTCTCATAGAAAAAACAAAACAAAAATTGCAAACACATTTGTGCAATAAACAGTATATTTGGAAATTGTTTTTTTCTGGAAATACATTGTATGCTTTTTCTAATACATCCAGAATCGCCAGGACCGCAGTTCAGTCCCAGTGCCAGACCTACACCTCCACCTTCAGCGAGAGATTCGGGCACAGACGAGCAAGCAGGTGCGTGATTTCTGTTTAGGAGAGAAATAATGGAGTTACTTGATTTTCTGTGCAAATGTTGCTGTCAATGTTGTTTTTTTTTCCTTTTTATTGTTTGCAATGAGAAGTTAGGGCTACATTTTACTAAACTGATATGTTGCCTATAGAAACCCATCAGAATATACCTTTACTTTATTTATTGCATTCAACAAAATGACAGCTAAAATCTGATTGGTTGCTATAGGCAACATCTCCACTTTTTATAGCATGCAGTTTAGTCAAAATAACCCAGCATGTACTACACAGTCCAAATGATAATGGCTATTAAAAGGATAATAAGTGCATCCGTAAGCAGGTAGTATAGGACTAGAAATCAGGAATGCAAACATTGTGAAAGAATCTGTAGTTGCTAAAGAATATTCTTTCCTATCCAGTGTTCAGAATGCAATATACAAACATATTATATACTATATACTTACTGTCATTTTTCATACACAGGGCCCTCTTCATACCAGCCACCTCAGGCGGAGTCCCTGGAAATGTCCCCTGAGCCAGAGGATCTAACGACCATCACCCTGGTAACAGTGGATGCCCCTGTGTCTGGCCTCCAGGAAGTTTCACCTGGCCCTGCTGAACCATCACACCACCAACCTGCACCTGAAACTATGGACCCAGCCAGAAAAATGGCGCTGTCTATTGGCGCATTCCAGCAGCAACAGACATTGTTCATGGACAGGCAAACTGGCCACATGTCACAAATTGCGGCCCAGTTGAGGCGAATACACCGCTCCACTAGCCAAATCCCTGCTGCAATAAACCGGCTGGCAAGCGCTTTGGAGCAGACGAATGTGCAGCTGGCCCAAATGTCTGGGTCTGTGGACGCCATGCATTCCTCCGTTCGTGAGGGGAATGCCAATGTTATCCGGCTGGCAGGCCAACTCCAGCAGGAACTGATTGCCCGCTTGCCGGCCCCTTTTTCATCGGCCTCCACCAGTACTGCTAGTACGCCGACCAGATCAACATATAGCACTCCTCCAAGGAGAGGTGCTCGCACCAGGGGTGGGCGAGGGAGGGTAGAGAGTGGGGCTAAGCACAGTGATATGCCAGTGAAAAGACGGCGCTAGGGCAAAAAATGTATTATTGGCGAATGTTTTGTGTAAGCGTTATACTTTTTCTTTTATTATGTTGTAATGCAATAAATGCAGTTATATTTCATTCATATTCTTCTTTCTTTTCTTCCCATTAAACAAGAGTATACTGTTTTCTTTAAAACGATGCACTAATTTCACGTACACATTGACCTCTAACTGTCACTTTACAGGGATTTTAACAATTACAACATTCACAGTACACACTATCCTCTGTTTAAAGGGTCCAATTTTATTAAAATATTCCATTAATAAAACCATTGCACTGACATAAAATCAAAAACCAATATATGTTTTTTATTGTATGCACTTACATTTAAAGTAGTTTGTAATGAGACGGTCTCAAATCTGCCTCCCCCTGTGTGCTCTGCACATCACCAAATGGGACACGGGCCCCTACTTGTTCACTGTGTACTGCAATAATCGGTGGGGTAAGTTGATGTAAAGCTAGATTATGTATCAGACAGCAAGCCAGGATAATATCAGACACCTTAACAGGTGCATACATAAGCACCCCACCAAATATATCTAGGAACCTGGTTTACATGAGTACAAACATTGGTACTACGTCCACATCAGGCAAAGATTCCAGATTCATATGCACTTTAAATGCATGTGGAGTGGCCGGTAAACCTTTACATCAGTAAATAGGATTCAATAATACAGGATGGGAAAAAAAAAACAAAAAGCCTCAAATTACATGCCAGTTTGCCCATTTCCCATATACAATCCTAAAGGAGGAAACTTTGCACAAAATGGCTCTTTCTCTTATGTTAGAAATGGCTAAATAGTTCAAACAGCACACTGTTTGAACAATCTCGCTGCTCGCAAGCAGCGCTTTCATTTTGGTCTATTGAATAGGGGTTTTCCGGCGGCTTTATAAACCCCCTAATAGTAAATCCGGCTGTTTGTATGTAGAACATTGTTGAAACCGTCATGGCGCTTTATACAGAGGCGGGTTTGGAAACATCATTTTTGGCCGTTTGGATGGCGGGTTTAGCCTTAGTAAATCCGGCGATGGCTAAACCGCCGCCAAACCCGCCGAAAGTCGGCGGGTTTACAAACACACCTGATAGTAAATCTAGCCCAAAGTGTCATTTCTGGTAAAATGTTGGATCTTGCAAGTTTTGAATTAATATCTTCTATATAACCCCACCTTCTGGTCTCAGCTGCCATTTTAGAACTGATAGCATGTAAATAGAACATATGCTGCAATTGTGTGCTCATAAAGTGGCTTCTAGAGGATCAGATAAGGCAAAAGAGGCAATGTATACTGAAATAGCTGTGATTTTACTGTACAAATCTTAACAGTTTGTTTACATTTCAGTCTGCTGGAAAAGTGTTCTGATAAATTGGGTGTGAGAGAGTGAAGAGTATACAATCAGTAGAGATGTGCGCAGACCCCCGTGTTTTGATTTTGGTTCTAAAACAATATTCATGTTTTGGTTTTGGCCAAAAATCTTCACGCGTTTTGGTTTTGTATCTTTGTATTTCATTAAAAATTTTGAAAACCAGTTTTTGCTTCTACATAAGTATTTACAGTCATTTATAGTCTATTTTCTAATGATCTCTTCACAACTGTCAACATTTTCACAAGTTGTGGCGAAAGGCTGCAGCAATCTGCCTGGCTAAACTTAGTGACAAAGAAGTTTAATAAGAGATACAATTCCTATGAAACATGGCACAGCATTGGCAGACAGGACAGCAGTATATTAAGGTAGACAGTACCTTTAAAACATAAATGTAGAGCACTGGCTGATAGGATGGTAATTATAGAAAAGAAAATATTCCCAAATAGGCTCACCCCACAATGGAAATGATGAGTAAATCACTGAAGCATATAAAGTGTGGAATTCCACCTCGTTACTATCTCTTGCTTCAGTTGGTGGCATGGCAGGTTATTATTTTTTGAAGCTGCTGTCATGATCTACATGCAATCGAATACCGAAAAGGTGAAATTTTGTGGCCCACAGACAGCATCTCCTGCACTGACCTCTCATTTTTTAAGATATTTTGAATAGCTAAGTATTGTGTGCAAAGCATGGTACAATCTCTATGAAATATAGTAGCAGAGTACTGGCTGATAGAATGGTAATTTTAATAAAGAAAAAAGACAAAGGTACGTCTGACCCAGAAAAGAAATGGTGGGAGAAAGACCACAGACACAATATTTTTTAATGTTACCATGTGTTACGGAAAGTAAAAAGACAGTAATCGGAGTTCATTCGACAGACAGCAGCAGCATCAGTTTTTGTCATTTTTTCTTGCTGTTTTGATGGCGGATGTGGGGAAACGAGGTATTAATATCGTCTCAACCTGTCTGCTTTTGTTTCTCATAAACTGCGTACTATAAAAACATATACTTTTTGAAGCCCTCTGGTTCCCCATATTTCTCAGTCATATTTAAACTTGTATATATTCTATTTTGAAAGTAGTTTAAAGGTCTGCCAGCATGTATTGTTGTCTTGCAGACTAGTTAATTGTTTCAGTCTAGGCAAAAGAATTATTGTCCACCAGTCCTGTATGAATGTACATCACACCAGGGGGTCTCTTGTCTTAGTTTAGCTGTGAGCTCTATGTTTAACTACAGAGGACTGCATTGTGTATTTAAATGTAAATGTGACTGGATTGTGATATCTCCTGTTTTAACAAACTCTGCTGTATAGCCACAGAACAATACCTGTCCCTAATTAAATCAGGAGTGACTCATCTGCTATCCCTTTGTATGTTTACCTGTGAAAAGCTAAACACAGAAAAGGACCAATCAGGCAGGTCCTGAAATGGCTGAGGAGATAATTTTTGGGCTTAAAGGGAGTTCTAGAGTACAGCAAATTGGCATTCAGTACCAAGTGATAACTGAAGTCAGGCTGGCGTTGAGATATAGATCTCTGCCCCTGACAGGAAAGGAACAATCGGTCCCTGGAGTACTGCCGTTGCCCTGATCGACCTCTCCAGGTCTTGGGGAGCAGTGTGTTCGCCGATAGCGTGGTGACAGTGACTCAAGGCCGCTACCTTTGCTGGTAGCCTTAAGAGAAAGGGGGATAAGCTTGGATTGATAGACAGCAGTCCCTGAGAGTGGAGGATACTGGTGAGGTGTTTTCATTATACCCTGTATGTTGTCTGAGCCAGACTGTACTGTTATTTGTTGCAAGTTATTATTTAAATATGTTTATTGCTGTTTTGTGCTACCATTTTGTTAAATAAACTTATTTGTATTATTTCGGATATTTGCCTGGATGATTTTGAACTTAGGGTAGGTACCGGGTAGGCCAGCTGTGCGGCACAGAAGGTTACGTTAAACCCGGTGTCCTCAAAACGCAACTTTTAGAAAATATACTCCCAATTGTTTGATTGTGCTCTTTGACTCTGAGCAGCACACCTCCCCCAAAAAACTATTTATTTTTTGCTTTTAAAATTCAGCTGTTTACTGTGGTGGCAATTGTGAGGGGCAGTATCAATGACATCTGTACTACTAAGTAGCAGGGCCGGATTTACCACTAGGCAACCTATGCACCCACCTAGGGCCTAGCGGTACTCGGGGGGCCCAGGAGCAATTTAAAAAAAATAAATAAAAAGAAATTGGCCCCTCCGCGAGACTCGTGCGGGGGGTGCCGTGAGTGGGGGGGTGGGGTGCCGTGAGTCGGGGGAGGGGCCACACAGAGCTAGTGTGGTGGCTGGTCTCCTCCCTCTGTGTCACATGGGACGTGCACGACATGACAGGTGCCGTCCCATGTGTGAGTGAACAGGATGAAGACTTCACAGCTCCTAGATGGCAAAAAGGTAAGTTGGGGGAGGGGTAGGGTAGTATATTAATAGTGCATGTATTATGTGTGTGTGAGGGGCCACTGTGTGTGTGAGGGGCCACTGTGTGTGTGTGAGGCCACTGTGTGTGTGAAGGGGGCCCAAACCGATATCTTGCCTAGGGCCCCATGAGGTGTAAATCCAGCTCTGCTAAGTAGCCTAAAAACAGGGTGCTCTTTGACTCAGTAAACCCCCCAAAAAACAAACAAAGAATTATTTTTTTTAGAGCCATTTATATACATTTTAATGATATTGTGGAGCTGTGTCTGAAGAATTGCTATCTTGTTGGGCATTCATCTGGTGTGGTGGCAGTTACAAGTAGCTCCAACTTCAAGTAGCTTTACTCCTCTTTCAATCATGGATCAGTCAACAAACCAGGAGCATCCAAATACTATGACTGGCAATAGTAGTATTTTTTTATCCTCTACTAGTATAAAAGGTCATGTGGGAAGAAAATATAATATGCATGCTCAAATCCAAACACCTTTTGTCAATGTCAAAGACAACATCAGCTCTTGATGTAAGTATTAAGGGAACAGTTACTGATGAATGTGTGATTTGTCTAAAATAATTAAAATAGCTAACATTCCATTCACCACTCACAGTGGCAAGAAATGGCTCACACCATGTCCACTTTTTGCTAGTAGTGGTCCTGCTACTGCTTTTACATGTACTAGAGTGCCCATTGCCAAAAGCAAGTGCCCAACATGCATTATCTGTAACTTCCCATGCACCACCACCTCGTTCTGATTTAGGTCTGTCACCTCTAAAATAGTCACATTAATGCATGGCAAAAACATTGCAGCTGAAGAACAAATTAGCTCCTCACAGAATCCTGTGGAGAGCCTAATGGTGTTTATGAATGCTAGAAGTGAGTACTGGGAGTCTGACATTTAAGGTTCTGACACTGTAATTGTAAAGCAACCTCCTTCCAAAATTTCTAAACCATTTGTAAATGTGTGGATGGGCAGTAATGATGATGATTTAGCCAAAAATATTGAAGATGCTTCTTTGAAACTTGAAAATGTATTACAGAATGAGGGGGATAATTGTGGATCTGAAAGTGATGTATGTGTTGTACTTGAACAAGAAAATGAGGAGGTTGATGATGATTATGTTGAAGTAAGGAAGCCACCAGTGGTACCACCTCATGCCCATGATAAGCGGATTGACATCCCAGGGCACAAGACCAAAATAAAACACCTCTTGCATGTGGAAATATTTTTATCCAAGGCATCTATAGCCATTCTGATGCAATAATGAGTAGAGGTAGGGACATTGACCAGCTAGGAACCTCCTTCTGTTATGTAATTTGCAATGAGGTCATTCAAGTAGTTTATGTTTAAAATGTGAAAAATCCTGTACAGCAAAAAGCAGTCCAAAATCAGCTAACAGCAGAATTGATAGACACCTCATACAATCTTCACCTTCAACACCTTCATTATCAACCTCCTCATTATTAGTACATAGTCCAGCATCCTATTTTCCAATGCAAACTGACTCCCATAATGCAAATGCATGATTGATTATCAAGAGGCATCCTTGCACAAAACGGCTGTTGATGCTGCGGGGGTGAAGGGGTGCAAGAAGACTAAGAAGAATTTTAAACAAAAATTGTCTGTGAAGCAAATGTTTGCAAGAGGAACTAAGTATGACAGCAAGCACCATGTTGCACAGCAGGTCAGTAAAGTCTTGACAACTTTGTTAGCTTTGGATATGTGTCCAATTTCCACCATCAATTCATCAAGTTTTAGCACATTAATTGATGTCATGTGTCCACGCAACCAAATTCCATCCTGGTTCCATTTCTCCCAAACAGCAATTCCTAAGCTGTACCTGGAGGTTAAACAAAAAGTCATTCAATCCCTAAAAAATGCCATTGTACTGACTATCCATTTAACTATGCATATGTAGAAATGTGTCCTGTCAAACAAAAGAGTACATGACTGTGACAGGCCACTTGGTAGGTGTACTGCCATCAGTAGCAGCAATGCCTGATGCATCATCACCATCCATTTCATCCTTTCAGTGTAGTAGGGCTATCACACAATGACAGGTCATTCCTAGGCAAACTACTCTCTGTATCACTGGCTAAGAAACATATCAGTGCCAGTCTGTTGGCAGAACTTAGGAATGTTGTAGAAAAATGTCTCAGACTGCTAAGATTCTCATCAGGATTCTTCATTGCCGATAATGGGGTGAACATTGTGTGCATTATGAGTGGGTGAATTTCAAAACGTACCATGCTTTACACACATAATAAACTTGGTGGTGCAGAATTTCTTAAAACATAAGAGGTCAGAACAGGAGATGCTTTCTGTGGCCCATAAAATTTCTGGGCATTCTTGTCATTCAGCGACCACAGGACATTGTAGAGACTGCAAAAATATATAATTTGGTATGCCACCAACTGAAGCAAGGGATAGTAATGCGGTGGAATTCTACACTTTACATGTTTCAGCGACCAGGTAAACAGCAACAAGCCATCAAGACCTTCACACCAAGCCAAGAAGCAGTGATAGGGGAGACATGTTGCCTAACACAAGCACTTTGTACAATCCTTACTATTTTATGCAAGGTACTCAAACCTTTTGAAATTGTAAGAAATGAAGTGAGTTCAGACACCGACAGCCTTAGTCAAGTCATACCCTTAATCAAACTACTTGGAAAGCAGCTGGAGAAGCTGGAGGAGGAGATGAAACTGAGCATTGCTGCAAAGTATGTTAGCCTTGAAGATCAATTTCTGTCTTCACTTCGCCAGGACCTAAGGGTTGGCAGCATCTTGAAATTGGATCACTACACTTTGGCAACCATGCTGGATCCTAGGTTAAAGTCATATTTAATATCTTTCTTTCCAACTGACACAAATCTTCACAAATGCAAATAGCTCCTTGTGACCTAGCTGCTAGCTCAAGTTGTACATGACATGTCCCCTGCTTTAGATTCTCCTAAAAATGCTACATCCAACCCCCATTGCCTTTGTAGCACATTCAAATCCCTCCACTCCCCTCCTCTCCTCACTCTCTGCTACCAACTTCACACCCAAAATTGAGTCAATACATCATCACATATCCTCCCAGAAGTCCCTTCTTGCCATACCCTCTCCCTCCTCCCTACCCAATATGTCCCAGGTGGACGTTAACTCCTTCCCCTCCTGCCCACTTGCTAGCCCACTCTCCTCCTCATATACTTCGGTATAGGCAAATGAAGTCTGCAACCTTATCTCCTCACCCTCCTACACCTATCCACAGGTCCCCATCCTTCCCACCTCGTCAGCTCCCTCTCTCTCGAGGCCTGCTCCCACCTTGTCCACGTCCTCAACCTATCCCTGTCTGGAATCTTCCCCTCCTCCTTTAAACATGCTCTCGTCTCCACCATTCTCAAGAAGCCATCCCTTGACCCTGCCGCTCTCTCTAATTACTGTCCTATTTCCTTCCACCCTTTTGCCTCCAAACTTCTCGAATGGGTTGTCTTCAGGCATTTCACCTAATTTCTCTCTTCTCATTCACTCCTTGACCCACTCCAATCCAGTACTCCTTGACCTCCACTCCACCAAAACTGCCTTCATTAAGACCACCAATGACCTTATCTTCGCTAAATCTAAAAGACACTTCTCCCTTCTTATCCTTCTCAACCTCCTTGCTGCCTTCGATACCATTGACTATTCCCTCCTTTTGCAAACTCTCAAATTTATAAGCCTCTTTAACACCTCTCTTACCTCAACAACAGCTCCATTTCAGTCTCTACCCATGACTCCCCTCTTCCCTTATCTGTCGGAGTTCCCCAAGGTTCTTGCCTCCCTGCTCTTCTCCCTCTACACCTTCTCCCTTAGTACCCTCATCCGCTCCTTTGGCCTCAAGTACCACCTCTATGCTAAAGATACTAAAATCTATCTTTCATCCCCGACCTCTTTCCTTCAAATATGTCTCGTGTCTCCTGCTGTCTTTCACCCATCTCATCTTAGATGTCCCAGTGCTTTCTTAAACTCAATATTTCAAAGAATGAACCAATAGTCTTCCCCTACCAAGGTTCTCCCATCTCCCCCCTCTCGATTTCTGTTAATAATACTACCCTCCTCAATACTGCTGCCTGCCTCGTTTTTCTCATGTGTCATGTGCTCAAACAGCACTGGTCTTTCTCTCACCACTTACCTTCTGGGTGCAGACCACCTAGGTCAGCTGCAATCTGTCTACTGAGCTTTTATTACTGCCACTCTACAGTGTGTCATACATGCTGTCTAAAGTTAAAATAATTGTATTCATGCTTTCACCCACCACTTTTCTTCTGGGGACAGGCCACCTGGGTCTATCTTCTTTCATAAAATGTGTACTGATGCTACTGCTGTCCTGACTAATGAGTTTTTATTACTGCCTTTTTACAATATGTTTATATACCTTTTCTAAAATGCCTGTTGATGCTGCTATCCGTCTAATAAGCTTTAACTACTGCCTCTCCATGATGTGTCACACATGCAGTCTAATGTTGAAAATATTGTGTCTGTGGTCTTTTTCTCACCATTTCACTATATTGCAAAATAAACTCTTTATTTATACTACTTCTTCACTCCAGCATATTCTTAAACTATTGCAGTGATAATGTAAATATTTACAGTTCCTATGCATATCTCCTGTCTCCTCCTGCACAGTTTTTAATGACTACATGCACAGAATATTAATAGAGAAGTTACATTTAAAATTAGTTCACAATTCTCTCTCACAGCAATGTTTACTCACCCTTTCTCTGCAGGGGTAATATCTCTCACCCCTCCTCTGCTTGGGTATTCTATCTCACCCCTCCTCTGTGGGGGTATTATCTTTCAAAGTGCGCTGCCTCTCCTTTCTATTATCCTGCCACTTTCTGAGGTAATTTATCCATGAAATCTGTCCCATGTGACTAGTACTAGGTCACTAATGTTGTACGTTGGCCCCCAGAGGCAGTAGACGATGAACCAGCTCCTCAGATTACAAGGGAGGTCCCAGGACTTCCTTCCCTCTCTCCTGGGTCCCCAACTTCCCATTTCCACACAGGTTCTGATTAGAGATGCTGAGGCTCAGTTCCACGGAATTTGAACACACCCGAACTTAGGGGATCCGAGTCGGCTCGGTACTTTTGCGCTTTTTCAGATTCCACAGCGAGGCAAAACGTCATGGTGACGTTGTTGGATCTCGCGAGTTCTGGAATCTATAAATACCTCCCTCCAAGCGATCTAGCGCCATTTGAGAGAGGGATACAGAAGGGGTAGGATAGAGTGTAGAGCAGTTGGGCAGGCAAACTTACAGAATTGAAAGAGGAGGGTGGTAGCAGTGTTAAAGAAAGCTCCATTGCTAATTGTCATTGCTGAAATACAAATATATTAGTCCTTGCAGACATTTTTTCTGAATTTGCACCAAAAAGTGTAGGGTGTTACATACACCCAAAGACAAGAGCTCCATTGCTCAATTTGTCATTGTTGGAATACAAATATACAAGTCCTTGCAGGCTTTTTTTCTGAATTTGCACCAAAAAGTGTAGGGTGTTATATACACCCAAAGACAAGAGCTCCATTGCTCAATTTGACATTGTTGGAATACAAATATACAAGTCCTTGCAGGCTTTTTTTCTGAATTTGCACCAAAAAGTGTAGGGTGTTATATACACCCAAAGACAAGAGCTCCATTGCTCAATTTGTCATTGCTGAAATACAAATATACTACACCTTGCATGCTTTTTTTTCTGAATTTGCACAAAAAAGTGTACGGTGTTATCAAAATGGGTTCACAGCAGTACACAGAAGAGCAGGAGCACCAAGTAGCTGCTGCCACCTGTCATGATGATAGTAATCCCTGTATGTCATCTGGTAAAGCCTATGTAAAAGTACATAGTGTTTTTAAGTCCGGCAAATTCAGAAGTGTTATATAGGTAACAGACAAAGATGAATGCTCCATTGCCAAGAGTCATTCCTGAAATACAAACAGGAGGGCTAGCAGGCTTGTCTTCTGAATTTGCAGGAAAATTCAACTGCGTTATATAGTTAACAGACAAAGAGGAGTGCTCCATTGCCAAGAGTCATTGCTGAAATAGAAATAGGAGGGCTAGCAGGCTTGTCTTCTGAATTTGCAGGCAAATTCTACTGCGTTATATAGGTAACAGACAAAGAGGAGTGCTCCATTGCTAAGAGTCATTGCTGAAATAGAAATTATAGGGCTGGCTGGCTTGGTCTAAATCTGCAGTTACATTTTACTGTACCATAGCTCACTCAGAAACAGGAGAGGTGGCTGGGATCAGTGTTGAAACAGAAATTGTAATAATAGGGCTGTCAGTGTTCTTCAAAGTCTCCAGTGACATTGTATTGTGCCATAGCTCATACAGAAACAGGAGGGGTGACATTGTTGTTGTCACTCTCTAGTCTCAGTCATGATGATACTAATCCCTCTACCTCATGTGCTAAAGGCTATGTTCAAGTGCATAGTGGTTTTAAGTCAGGGAAACAAAAATGTAAATAAAAAGCTTGTAACTTTTAAAAGAAAAAAAAACCTCTCTAAAAAAGGTGAATGTTTACTGTACAAAAACATAAAATTTTCAAGATACCATTCTACCCAAAATATTACCAAGCAGGGGAGGGCTGGCAGACTTCAGCCCGGGGGGCAAGCACAAGGCCCATCCTTAAAGAGTGTTTTTTTGGTACAATATATATTTATCTATATAAAAAGAGGCTATTTTAATGCTGCTTAATCCATATATATATTTATGCCCAGACCCAGAGCTGGATTAAGGCTCTGGGGGGCCTGGGCACTTTAGACAGGGTAACCCCCTATGATGTAGCATGGTTATCATTTTAGACAAATAAACAGGCAATACTGCGTGCACTACTGTTAGGTGCACACAGTTCTGCCCACGAGCAGTACACGGTAAAGCGGGACATACCTCCCAACTGTCCTAAGCGAAACAGTCACCCAAATTCGGGACTGTCTCACCAGATTCAGGACACTTGGCAGACTGTCCTGCTCTCTCCTACCTGTCTTTGTCACTGTCACCACCTGTGGCTGATGGTTACTTTAGCTCATTTGCTGGTTGTCTGGATCCTGGAATGTTGGAGGCCCTATTTGAAAAAGAAATGGGTACATGAAATTTAGAAAACTCCAACCAGTCCCGATTTTAAATCAATAGCACTCACGTTTTATAATTAGGCCTCCCTCCAGCCACAACATTAAAATAATATTCACATTTGCTAAATATATCTCTTTCTCTCCAACCAACCCTGACATTAGATAGCAAAAACATTTAATATATAAGCCTATTTCCCTCCCTCCTAACAGCCCCAACAATAATTTAAATAGCAT
Organism: Mixophyes fleayi; assembly: GCF_038048845.1. NCBI lineage: Eukaryota > Metazoa > Chordata > Amphibia > Anura > Limnodynastidae > Mixophyes > Mixophyes fleayi. The sequence continues at coordinate 142,997,959 of NC_134403.1, read as the reverse complement.
TTACATTTAACAAATATTACCATTTCCCACAACAATCACAGGCATTAAAAAAACATAATCACATTTAAAAAATAGACCTCATTTCCACAACCAGCCCACAATTAATAAATAGCTCCCAAACCACCCCAGCATTAAATTAAAGGTCTAATTACCCCATTATAAATTCATAGGCCCCACTATTAAATGAAATTGCCCCACCATTACTCCACAAATAAAATAGCACCCAATAATTAGACCCCACCTGCATTCCACAATTAAATTAATAGCCTACCTCCCACATTATATTAAGACGCCCCCTCCCTCCCACACTACAGTCATTTACTGACAAACACAGCATTCATTTACTGGCCCCCACACACACTACATTCACTTACTGGCCCCTCACTCTCACACACAACATTCACTTACTGGCCCCTCACTCTCACACACAACATACTGGCCCTATACTCATATATATACACAACATGCTGCCACACACACACACATACACACACACACACAAGATGCTGCTGACACACACACACACACACACACACACAATATGCTGCTGACACACACACATATACATGATGCTGCTGACACACACACATATACATGATGCTGCTGACACACACACATATACATGATGCTGCTGACACACACATAGACATGATGCTGCTGACACACACATAGACATACAAGATGCTACTGACACACACACATACATGATGCTGCTGACACACACACATACATGATGCTGCTGACACAGACATACATGATACTGCTGACACACACACACATACATGATGCTGCTGACACACACACATACATGATGCTGCTGGCACACACACATACATGATGCTGCTGACACACACACATACAAGATGCTACTGACACACATATACATACATGATGCTGCTGACACACATATACATACATGATGCTGCTGACACACATATACATACATGATGCTGCTGACACACCCCCCCCCCCCCGCACTTACCTTGTTCTATCCGCGTGCTCTGCTCTGCAGTCTTCTGACATGGGACGGCACCTATCACGTGGAGCGTGTCCCATGTCACAACAGAAGCCAGCCTATTGGGTGGGAAGAGGAGATTTCATCAAGTGGACAATGAGAAGGTGGCTGGTCCTGGAGGAGGGGCAAGCCACGGAGCACCAAGTAAGTGAAATTAGGGCCGGCCCAAAATAGTGTTTTTGGGTCCGGCCCGGGTGACATCAGCCCCCCGCCCCTGTTACCAGGCATACCAGCATTAGCTACTTCCCTTCTCTTAGCTAGATTTCAGCACCTGCAATCTACACTGTCATCATATTCACCCTCATCATTGTGTACATCTTCCTCAAACAATACTAATTCATCCCCGCTGGAATCCACCATCACATAAGTCTGTGTACTTTGATGTTATTGCCGATAATGACCTTCCTCATGGAATTTGTAGTTCATTTTATGGCAAAACTGTCACGATTTTTGGGCAATTCTTTTAGAGCAGAGCAAATGTCAAAATGTTGTGCTGACTCATCTTCATCACCACTGGGTGTCTTGGGAAAGCTAAGTTTTTTCCGAGAAGCAGTTGCCAGAGAAACTGAAGGAGGAGACGTCATTACAAGAGGTTGATAGCTCTTGGATCCTGGCAAAGTGAATTAAGTTCTAGGTCTACAATTAAAATATAGTTAGTGGATTTGCTTAGTTTAATTTCATCCTTCATTTTCTCTAGCTGCTTCTCAAAAAGTATAATTAAGGCAATTACTTGACTCAAGCTAACCGTGTCTGCACTCTCTTCACAGGTGACTACTTTGCTGGACTAAAGTACATTCCCTCTCAAATTCTAGTCTTCTTGCAGCTGCTGCATTCTCCTAAATGCTGTTGTAGAATCCCAAAAATGACCCTAAATTATTTTGGACACAGACAGCATCTTCTGCGTGTCATTGTCATTTTTTAAAAAAGTTCTGTAACACCAAGTTTATTGTGTGAGCAAAACAAGAAATGTGATGGAATCCCCCGCTGTAATGCTCTAACAATATTGGTGGCGTTATCAGAAATCACATATCCTCAGGAGAGTCCAAGCAGGAGAGTCCAATTACCCATGTTGCAATGACATCCCTTTTTGTAACAGACTGTCAGCTGTATGCCTCTTAGTGAAGCCACTGATACACAGAGTAGCCTACTTCTAAAAAATGTGATGTACTTGGGTACATGCTGCTGCTGTTCCTGCTGGTGAAGGCGAATCACCAAACCAGTGGGCTGTCACAGTCATATAATCTTTACTTTGCTCAGTTCAGCTTGTCCCCATATCTGTGGTTAAGTGTATAGTGGGTAGAATAGCATTTTGTAGCCCAATAATCAAATTTTTACGAACTTTCTGGTAGAGGTGATGAATAACTTTTGTAGTAAAATGGTGTCATGATAGAATTTGGTAATAGGGACAGAAGACCTCAAGTAACTCTTTAAAACCAGCTGCATTAATAGTGGATATTGGATGCAGATCTAATACTAACATAGTCCCTATTGCGTCTGTGATCTGCTTTGCGACTGGGTGACAGCTTTCTTACTTTCTTCGTCTAGCAAAGGATTGTTTAATAGTCAATTGTTGTAAGCTACTAGTAGTATTCTTCTGGGTTGAAGATCGACCCCCAGCAGCAGCAGCGGGACTAACGCTCAATAATTCTTCAGAAGAATCATGGTTAGTGGAGGAATCATCTAGCAGTAGCAACTTGGATGCAGGACTAACTCCGATCACTTGTGAGAATATTGATGATGAAGGTGTTGGGGGTGTAGATTGCAGGTGCTGGGATCTAGATGACAGAAGGGAAGTAGATGATGCTGAACTGCTTGTTGCTATTTTTTTAACATAAGTTTCTGATTTTCCCAACAGCTTTCCATGAACTCACTTCAAATGCCGTAACATGGATGAGGATCCTAGATGGTTAAGGTCCCTACCTCTACTGACTGTGGCTTTACAAATGCTACAAATGGCTAGACAACTGTTGTCAGGTTTTGTGTAAAAATGATTGCACACATAAGAGGTGGATTATGGATCTTAGGCCCAGGCATGACAATGGCCTTTTTCTTATCACTGACAAAGACTGCTGCAGTCTTGAAATCTTTGAAAGTGTATGAAAATAATATTGTGACCTGTGAGGTGGTCAAAATTTACTGCAAATGACATTAAATTAGTGTTAGTGAGGTTAATAATAATAATGTAGGATCAAAAAAGAGCAAAATTATGGTATTTTAGCATATTTTAGCAACTTGTCTAAAAAAATACAGATCCAAAACCAAAACCAACGAGGGTGGTTTTGTCAAAACCAAAACCAAAAGCACAAAGCTAATCCAGATCCAAAACCAAAACCACTTCACGGGGGTCAGTGAGCATCTCTAGTTCTGATCCCCTTATATCAGCTGGATGTTGCTAAGCAACATTCGTGCTGTGTCTCCTCTGGGTCCTAGTGCCTGGACAAAAAAGACAAAATAAAAAATGAATTCACTGGGACGTGAGAACAGGGAACAACAACACCAGAGGGGGTGTTACAGTTAACAAAACACACTTTTTTTTGTTTTGCTCGCTTACTTTACCCTGTTATCAAATGGACTGGGCCCCTAATGCTTCTGCATGAAAGACCTTATTGTTTATCAAGCAGTGCAGTAATAAATTGGTTGCTGCGCTGCTTGGCTATCGCTAGCATTGCCATAACTTTTACAGTAAATAATAATACTCTAAAACTCTTCCCTTCAGCCCTGCAATACTTACAGCATCTGGCGGCATGCCACCCATACACAACCCCCCCCCCCCCCACTGGCAGCATGCTGTGCACAGTACAATAGGTTCTAGTTGGTATCCTGCTCTGACCCATAGCCAGAGTAGGATATGTCCCATTCAGTAGCGAGCAATGATATGTATGGCACCTACGTGCTACTTTATAATTTCCCTATAAAGTGTTTACAAATATAGGCACGTATGATTCCTGTCTCTCAGTCGCTTGGGGTGTTTCATGTCTGACATACACATTCAGATTACTAGCTTCCCATAGTGAACTTCATGAAATGACAACAATTTACTCAGTGCTCCATCTTTTATACCGGAAACTGTGTACCATAAACAAAATATTTCTACAGAAGTTCAGTTCATGAAGTAGGGCAGGCTGTAATTGTCAAACAGGAAGGTATAAAATATTGGGTGTCAATGCGGTAATTTCCATCCAGAACTTCTCTTGTGTCCACAATTAACTGGCTGCCTAGTGCTTCCTTTAATAATTAGTTGCAGATCAACCAATAGAAAGTGTCTTGCACTAATCCCAGGCTGCTTCCTATTGGATACAAACACAATAGCAATCACTAGGAGAACTTCAGGCAACCATTGTTGAGATGAGTAACTTGCAGAGCGAATGTAATTAATACATGATTTTCATGTAACCACTTTACTGCTAAATATCACAGACTTCAATCTAATGCAGGCAAAACCAGCGATCTTCTGAGACAAAGTAGCTCTCTGAGATGATGTGTTAAGCAAAAGAAAATCAGGCAACAGGGCGGGTACTGACAATAAATCCCAATAAATTGTAAGCAAAAGTGCTGCTAAGACAGGTGTTAGATGAAATCTAGTTTCCCACAATATGAGCATGCCCTGGGTTGTGGCTAACTTTATCTTTTAAGGTACCACTTGAGCAACAGAATAATTGTTCATGTGTTTTTACCAGTTGAATGGATACTTTGGAGATTAACAGAAGGAATGTATATTAAAATAGATATAGAAAGGAAGAATATTAGCTCCTTTGGATGAACAAAAATATGTTTATTTTTATTATTATTATTATTATTATTATTATGATTATTATACAAGCATTTCTAGATGGCATAATGTGTGCATAGTACAAGTAAATGGCACTGAGAGTGCAAAGTGAATGTAAAGTTCAGTGGCTTGATCACCTCTCAGGTTTTTTTTTACATTTTCATAGCCTATAAGCTATGTGCTTGAGTAGGGTTGTGAAGGCAGGGTGTAGGAAGAGCTGACAGACCTTTGAAAGTAGAGTTAGTGACGGGACGCCCTTTAGTAAAAGGTAATCACCCATAATCTAATTTGCTTTGTGAAGATATGTGTGCATAGTTAAAGTGCAAGTGACATTCTATTTAATTGAGTCTAGTTTGTTCACAGATATGTGCAAAGACATTTATTGGCATTGCAATTACACTGTGAAATGCCTGTGACAGTTTACACTTGTGAATTATCAGAAAACAGTCAAATACAATTAAAAATCTAGACTTATAATAAGCTTCATCAGTAGGGCATTGCTAGCATAAGATAGAGAGAAGATAATCACCTGCTACTTTGCATCCATTTTTTTCACATCAAAACAAAATCATTCCACAAACATGTAAAAAGAACAGAATAATATAATTCTCTTCACCACTGTCTCAGTTGTTCCCTCAGTTGACACCCATTAAAAAGAGGGCAAGATCTATGGTACCAACATATAAATTGTTAAAAAGAAATATTTAAGTATTTAAATGAAGCCTTATTTTATGTGCTGATCAGCTGACCAGAGCGAGTTGTCCACAGTTCCCACAGCCACTGCAAATTACAATGAGCTCAGAGAACACCAGCTGTTATAAACTAACTATCTCTGCTTGTGTGGTTCAGTCATAGCTACAGCACTACAGGGAAAAAAATACCTTGCTGAGAGGCGGATTAAAAAACGTGACGCAGCTAACACCCGCCAGTAGCGACAGAAAGGGGAAGTTAGTACAGAGGAGGAAGAAAAATAAGGAAAGAGGGGGAGAGATTATGAAGCAGTAAAGGGATGACTGATGGAAGTAGAGGAAGCACCCGATTAACTGTTCAGGCCACCCTAGGCTAATAGGCTCGTATTGCCCCATCGCCTTCCACGCCAGGTTAATACACGGTAGGTAGAAACAAACTCGTCCTTAATTTAAAATGTAGCTTCCTTCACCCCCCCCACCCTCCCCACCAATGTTTATGCTCTTCTGATTTTGAAACTCAGCTCCACCTGGATTTTTAGAAGAGTTAGGCAGCACAGTGGCTAAGTGGTTAGCACTTCTGCCTTACGGCACTGGGGTCATGAGTTCAATTCCCAACCATGGCCTTATCTGTAAGGAGTTTGTATGTTCTCCCCATGTTAGCGTGGGTTTCCTCCGGGTGCTCCGGTTTCCTCCCACACTCCAAAAACACACTAGTAGGTTAATTGGCTGCTAACAAATTGACCCTAATCTGTGTATGTGTCTCTGTGTGTGTGTGTTAGGTAATTTAGACTGTAAGCTCCAATGGGGCAGGGACTGATGTGAGTGAGTTCTCTGTACAGCGCTGCGGAATCAGTGGCGCTATATAAATAAAGAGTGATGATGAAGAGTAACGGCAATATTTGTCACTCATTTTGTTTTCATTAAAGTTAGCACTGTATAGCAGAATGGAGGCGTCAGCGAGCACTTAAGAGGGTGAAAATGTGAAGGTGTTGGGGTCTGTCATACCTGAGCATCTCGCCATCCTTGTCTCTCCTACTCGCCTCTGCTAAAGGTCCCGCTCCAGGATGACTCATTGTCTTCAGCCCCTACCGTGCGGATAGCCTAGGTCAAGATTAAAACCTTACTATATTTTCCTTTCCTGTTTTCATTTTCCTTTGGAAAACAACTATACTCTTATATTTAAAAATTTGTTTCAGTTTATACCTCTCCCGGTCACCATTTTGCACCCGCCCAAAAGACTTGCGTCCTAGGCTACAGTCCAGTAAGTTTATTTTATAATTAGGCCTTGAGTATAGGGGAATCAGAAGGCAGCTAAAGGGGAAAACTGTACGATAGGGAACTGGAAAAACTAAAGAGTAAATGGAGCAGATGAAGACTGTGTAGATGTAAGAGACAACATAGAGACTGGCAAAGAAAACCATATAGGACTTGTCTCATAAATCCATAGTCACATCCTGATTTTCACTTGTCAATCCGTCAGCTAAACACTATGGGCCTGATTCATCTTTGAACATAAGTCCCTTTGTGTTCCATATCTTACGTGAATTGCTCTGCGCATGCCAATAAATTCAGTTGCATTCAATTCATGTACGATCGCAAATAACTCCTAATACTGCCTATAACTTGAAGGGCAGAACAGGGAAGGGAAGATACAGTAAGGGCATTCTTGCACAAATGTGGGCGATTCAAGTTCGCCCATACGCCGAAGTACGCTTCTTTTCATATGTTAGGTTTTTGTTAGTGATGACCAAACACTGCATTCACTCTTCCAAACTCATCTCATCAAACAACACCATAGAGAACCAATGCAGGGGGATGCCACTTTGCCATTATGTTGCGAGAGAAACTGTACTTGTGTGGTATATATTAGTTTCAGTAGCAACAAAACATGTTTTTTTATTTTATTTTATTTATTTAAAAAGCATTGCATACAGCAGCTTGTGTGTGAAATTGTCTTACCATTTCAAATAATTTCCATACATCTGCATTGCAGTATATGTTTTGAAATATTTATACGTAGTTGCATACATTAGCAATGTGGTTTTATGTTTAAAATGTTAGGAGTTTGTTGGGTATGTGATGCAGTTTATGCATAGTTGCATACATTATTATTCTTTTAATGTTTAAAATTTCCTGTTTTTGTCTACTGCTTTAGTTTTTATTTTGTTTTTTGACACATACCCTTAAAAAAGTTTAAATATTAGGATGGACCAAGCTTTGTTAGCTGTAAGTATGCTTGGTCTATAATGTGTAATTTCAAAGGGGACACAAAATCTAGAAATGCATAGAAGAATTTTTCACAATATTGCCATCCAGAGTGAGCTTTCATAGGTTTAAAAGGTCGAGGTCGCAGGCCAGGAGGAAGATGACGTCGGTCATAGTCCTCCAGATTCACAAGATCAAGGTATATGCGATTCCATCTTACTTTATGTTAGAGATATGTGTAAACACCTGGGTTTTGGTTCTAAAATCATCTTCATGTTTTGGTGTTGGTTTTGCTCAAAAATCCTCATGTGTTTTTGGTTTTGGATCTGAATTTCATTAATACTTGTGAAAAATAGGTTCAATTATGTGATTTTGAGTTGTTTTTAGTTCCTACATTACTATTTATAGCATTAACATTCATTTACAGTCTATTTTCTAATGATCTCTTCCCAATTGTCAACATTTCCACCAATTTTGGCTAAAGTCTGTAATAAGCTAGCTGGCTAAAATTAGTGACAGAGCAGCAGTACAAATACATGGCAATTTAATAAAACATACAATCCCTATGATTTATAGTGGCACAGCATTGTGCATAAAGTATCTACATGCAGTTGCTAAATGCCAAAAATGACATTCCTGAATATTTCCAACAGATTGACACCAGTATGTTTCTTTGTGAAAACAGAGATACAAAGATTATATTGCATGTGAATGACCTGGCATGGTGTGCTAGTACTACTATGCTGCAATGAGGAGGAAGATGCTGAACAACCAAGCTTTGTGTGCAAAGCATGCTATAATACCTAGGAAACTTAGTGGCAGAGCACTGGCTGATTGGATGGTAATTTTGGAGAAGTCGATAGAAGAAGGTGAGCTGCACCAGAAGAAAAATGGTGAGAGAAAGACCACACACACTATATTTTTAACATTAGACAGAATGTTAAAAGTGAAGAGGCAGTAATCAGGGCTTATTAGTGTTAGGAACCCCTCCAGCCGGCACAACACAACCCGGAGTCTACTCTGCTAATCAGGTGTTCACTGGAGCCCCGATGGTGGGGAGAGACTGGGCTGCAGACTGACAGAGGGTCGTGAAGTGTGTACCGGCTGGGGAGAACCCAGGCAAGCGGAGTGAGGTCCACGCAGAGGTCAAGGGCCGGCAGCAGGTAGCAAGTCCAGTTAACAAGCCAGGGTCAAGGGTCACAGGCAAGCAGGAGAAACGGTAAACAGGCCAAAGGTCAGGGTCACGGGATACACAAGCGAAGTCCAAAATCCAAAGCCAAAGGTCATACATGAGAGGTCAGCAGGAAACAATACACAGGAACAGGAACAGGAACAAGCAGGTCAGCAGACTGTGAGACAGAAGCTATAACCGGCAATGAGGCAGCAGACCTCATTGCCTTAAATACAGACAACAGCCAATCAGGGTTTGCCCCTGGGAGATACACAGCTGCAGACTAATTATCTGCCAGACCAACAGGCCAATCAGGACCATGAAGAGGACAGCTGCAGGCTAATGCCTGTTAATTAAATACTGAACACCTAATAGCCATCAGGTTACTGCAGTCCTGTGCGCACACGCCCAGCTGCCCCCTTGTTGCCGGGACGCGGCGCTGCTTTGTAAAGAGTCCGGCCGTTGCCTTGGCAACAGCCGGGGTTTAGGAGGAAGTGACGTCCCGGTCGTCATGGTGACGGCCGGGACGCCTGGGCACACAGGAAGCGAGCCGCGGCGGCTGTGAGTACCGCCGTGGCTCGTAACAATTAGACGGACAGCAATGGCATCAGTAGGCATTTAACGGATGATGATAGATCAAGGCCATAATGTTAAATAGTGCAAGATGGAATATTCCTTGGGTATGGTAAAAAGGACATGCACATAATTTAACAAACCAAATACTTCAGCCACAGGGACTGCCACTTTTGTCATTTTAGAAAAAAAGATACACCAAAAAGGTAAACATTAGGCATAATGTGTGACACATTGCAAAGTGACATTAATGACACATTGGAGAGGGACAGCAGCCAGGAATAGCCAGTAAATGAAACACAATGCTTTGCTATTCCAACCACCTGATCAGAAAATCTTAGCCACCCACAAGAGCCCAGGCTCAGGAACCTGATTTGATAAACTGGATGACCCACTTTCAGTCATTCCCAATATTCCCAAAGGAGCTGAAGACACTGAACACCACTCAGAGAAAACGTAAGCACCACTCATAGCTCCACATGTGAGACAAAAATGAATGGATCTGTGGAAGTGTTATAGACTGTTTTTTCTGTTTCATCGTGAACTGCAGAAGGTCCACTCCACGTTTTACAGCAGCTGTGTTCCTTCACAGTAGGATTTTTCTGCCCCTCCCGCCCAGCCAGCGCCTGTTCTGTAGAGATGTACCCTTATTCTGACAACAGCTGCAAGACCACCACCTTGGCTTAGGCCAGTGGGTAGGAGGTGGTCCCCAAGCAGCCAGATAGCCAGTGAATGGAAAACAATGCTTTGGAATGTGATTTAGTAAATCAGCTGACCCAGTTTCATTCATTTGCATACAAAAGTAGGTGACCATTAGGCAGCATGTGTGACACATTGGAGAGGGACAGCAGTGACAGATTGGAGAGGGACAGCGGTGACACAATGGAGAGGGACAGCACCAACACATTGGAGAGGGACAGTAGCGGCACAATCAGAGCTCATTAGACGGACAGTGATGGCATCAGTAGACATTTAGCAGATGATCATAGACCAAGTCCATAATGTAAAATGATAGAAGATGGAAAGAAATATATTATTTATGACTTAAACCTAGGATCAAGCATGGTTGCCAAAATGTAGTGATCTGATTTCAAGTTGCTGCAAATCCTTGGGTCCTGGCAAAGTGAATAAAGAAATTCATCTACAAAGCCAACATACCTTGCAAAAATGCTCAGTTTCATTTCCTCCTTTAGCGTCTCCAGCTTCTTTTCCAGTAGTTTGATTAGGGGTATGACTTGACTAAGACTTGCAGTGTCTGAACTCACATCATTCGTTACAATTTTAAATGGGTTCAGTAGCTTGCATAAAACAGTAAGGATTCTCCAATGTGCTAGAGTAAGGTAACATGTCCCCCCTCTCCCGATCTCATGGCTTGATGTGCAGGTCTTGATGGCTTGTTGCTGTTCCTCTAGTTGCTGACGAATATAAAGTGTGGAATTCCACCTCGTTTCTACCTCTTGCTTCAGTTGGCGGCATGGCATATGATATTCTTTTTCAGCCGCTGCAATGTTCTACATGCGATCTTTGAATGGCGTAAATGGCAAGATATTTTACAGGCCACCAACGGCATCTCCTGCACTGACTTCTCATTTTTTTAATAAATTCTGCAACACCAAGTTTATTGTGTGCGCAAAGCATGATACGTGTTGAAATTCACCCAGTTGTAATGCACACACAATATTTGCTCTGTTATCGGCAATGAGCAATCTTGAGGAGAGTTTTAGCGGTGTGGCATTCCTGACTTTTTCCAACACATTGACACGGGTATGTTTCTTTGTGAAACCAGCAATACAAATAGTAGCTTGCTGTGGATATTTTGATAATGTATTCTGAGCCAAATATAATTGATTTTCTTTTAGTTTGCTTACGGTTTCTTGACCTCAGTCACAGACCTCCAAATACCACAGCATTGACCTGCCCTGTGATGTCCTCCTAAATGTGGTGCTTCGCTGGGACAGAAAGCTGCTGGCTTGTATAGTGCAGCCTCTCCACTGCAAGCTCTACCAGAATCTCCACCTCTCTGTAGGTGAAGTTGGTCTGCCTATGCTTGGTGGAGGACTGGCTATGCCCAGCTGTCTCTTCCTCTGAATGGGACATTTTATAATTTGCTCAATGTAGAACCTAACTCTCCCAATTCAGTATGGAGGCTGCTGTATTAGGGCGAAGTAAAAGGAAATCCATCATTTCAGATATGGTATAGCGGGGATACGTGACTAATAAACCTATGCCCACACATGGTCCGAGAGTCAATCAGTGAAGAGAATGTTGAAAAGTCTCATTCACTTGTAAACATGCAGGTTGCTAGATTCTTAAGGATGGTTTTTAGGGCCCTGGCTATAGCCATGGACCATTACTTGGTTCTCACGGCCCTACAGGGCTGCAAAGGGATACCTGCCATGTAGGCTAAGGAGCAGCGACTTGATTGTCCAACTCCAGCAACACTGGAGCGACCTAAGAAGGTGACAGCCGTAACTCCTTGTGGGGAAGGGATATAGCAAGGCGTAAGTTCACAATTAGAAATAAATTGTTATAGTTTCATCTGGCCCATGTAGTTATATCTCTGTGTAGAAGACAAAGTATTGCATATAGTAATGTGGCTTGCAATAACCTTCATTGGACAAATTAAAAGGCCTGTTATGTAATTGATGTTTCAGTATCAGTATGTGTTTATATTCACTTATGCACTGCACAGAGAAAGTAAAGTTTTTTGAACACATGTATACACATGAACTCTAATTTCCTACTAGGTGCAATTCAATAGAAGAGGAGGGCATCGCTCAGCCAAAGTAGCAACTTTGAGGTGGCATAATATGAACACATCTTTTTCCTGTAACCACCCAGCGTCGGACTGGCCCACAGGACTACCGGTAAAATTACCGGTAGGCCCGGCTACCTTACGGCCACACCCCCTTTTAAATGTGGGTGGAGCTTACCTCGAGTTCCGTTGTTCACACCAGGGTGCTTGCATTCTTCTCCGGCGTCCCCGCTGTTGCGGATGACTGGCTGTCACTGACAGCCAGTCATCTTTCACCTTTCACATGCGATCGCAGCTGCGATCATGTGACCCGCCCACTCACCCTGTCAGCTGATGTTCCCGCGCCACTGAAGGGAGAAGATCAGAGAGGCTGCATAAATCAACTTTTGGGTAAGTATACTTTAACCAGTTGTTTATATTGTTTGTGCTAAAAAATCATTTATGTATTACAGTTTTTTATCTTGATAACACTGGATTACAATGTTATTAGCATTGGTTTTGATATTAATTTAGCTTTGTTGATCATTACACACACCCAGTATTAGATACACATTACAGTCCAAATCTATCTATACTAAACTATAGGGGGGCTGACTATACTAAACTCTAGTGAGGGGGGGCTGCACAGAGAACACTATAGGGAGGGGGTGATGGGACCTTTAATGCTGAGGTGTTTTGGGTCTATAATTGAATGTGGGTGCTGTTGATTTAATGGCAGGGATGGTTGGCATTTCTAAATGTACCCATTATTTTTTCCAAATAGGGCCCTCAACATTCCTGGATCCAGACAAGCCGCAACTAAAGAAACCAGCAGCCACAGGTGGTAAAAGTGACAACAACAGGTAGGACAGTCTGTCAAATGTTCTGAGTCTAGTGCAGGCTTGGCTAACTTGTGGTACTCCAGGTGTTGTCCCAGCATATCCTTACAGCAATAAGCTGCTATATATTGGCAAAGCATGCTGGGGCTTGTAGTTTCACTACACTAAGGTGCTAGCTGTCTTTCGTGGAATGACCACTCCCCCTCTAGTGTCTGGTTCCGCCTCTATGATGGCTGACCACACCCCCTTTGGTGGGCCCCTAGTGTTGCATTCCCCGGTGGGCCCTTCATGCCCCAGTCCGACACTGTAACCACCCCATTAATGAATCATGGACAGATGTTTCTACTTCAAAGAAAATGACAAATAACAACCAAGCAGATGCATGGTATATATGGAGGAGCCCTACATGAACTGCCAAATTGCTTTTGCTACTCATACAGACTCCATACAATACTTTTTTCCCAAAGCTGTACTTGGCAGGAGTTAATTCCTCTACCAGTACATCAGAATCCCAATGTTTTTGGATTTCAACTGTATTGCAGTAGGGGCTGAGCATAGACAAATGACTGAATATGCACTGGCCACATAAAGAGGGAGAATCTGTTTAATAAGGTACTAGTTAGATACAGCATTGTTAGATATAGGATAGTGGTTATTTACAAACCGCAAGGAAAACTGCAGTGGTCACTGAATTTCCACTGCAATACCGTGGTGATGTACTGTGCTGTATGCTAGTAAGAGGCCACTTTTGCAATCACATGAGGTTTTATTTAAAATACAAGAGAACACATTTAGCACAAGGTTGGCAAGGACTGCCTATTGGGGAAAGGGCACTGTTTTACAGAGGTGCTGTACATATGTATTTATAAATAATGTGAATTGGCATTATTGAATATTAAAATGAATAATTACAGTATAGTTTAAGGGTACTGTTCAGCGTACAAAGAACACAAACTTGAACAATCCAGTAATTAAATATTATCAGATTTGACTGGCAATCCATAAAGTGTAAGGAGAGGGAATATAGCTCAGCCCAAGGTAACTTAGAAAAGCATATAAGATTTATCATTGAGACATACTGTCACCAAAACACCTTAATTAGTAATTGAATTTCATTTTTTCTGTATAACACAAGTCCCATATGTATAAATTACAGTTTCATTATACAGCTATAGTACCTGAAGTTTTATTTTGTTTAATAAAATGCTTTTCCACGCTATAAATTTTGGCCACCTTTCTGCATCCACATATTTTTTCAGAATGCCATAGAGACAAATGATAGATGCAAATAATATATAAAACAGGTTGTGCGTTTGGAAACTATAGTGAGATCATTGGTGTGTTAAACAAGTTCTGCTGCAAGAATATTCAGAGATTAGAAAAAGACTATAAATAGCTTTTCTTTACATATTTTTTAGTTTTTGTTTGTTCAGATATCTTTAACTACTTAATGACTGGAGGGTTTTTGTCAGTCATGACCAGACCAAATTTTTTGTTTTGGGTAAATCAGTGTCAATGGGAATAACTTTTCCATTTATACTGCAGTGTTGATGTCTCCCATTTCATGTATCCAACCTCCTTCGCATGTTCATTTTACATTACCATATTAATTAACTTAAAGTAACCACATGGACACAAATTTAAATTTGGCAAATGGTCACAGTTTTAATAAAAACATAAGTATCTATATATGATGGTGGTGAGAGTAAAGCAGTCAACTAAAACTAATTGCCAAACCAGACAGTGGAAGATCAAATTTCCATTACATCACTGGTCCCAGGATATCATCCTTTACGACTGGCCCGGTGCTAAATCTGACATCAGAGTGACTACTCCCCTTCTGGACTTGCCAATGACGTGCCCAAAGAAAGCAGGTCAAGGAATCCTCCACACAAAAGGACCAAGAGTCAGGTTGCTTCAAGAGGGGCAGTGCCAATCAGTGATAGCACCGTACTAATTAGCTGTTAACTGTAATGCTCTCCTGCCCTTTGTGCCTTCTCTGTGAAAGGGAAAAAACACATGGTTAACAGCACATTAATACAATACAATCCCCAAAGCAGACGGATGGGAGGGAGGTATTCGATGCAGGAAGCAAAAGACCCAGCATCCACTGGGAGGAAAATATATAGTGAAGCCTGGGACTCGCCTTGTGGATCTTAATGGCTGGTTATGCAAGAGACTTAACCCCGAATGGGCAAGTGCATGACGTTTACACACACACATGATTTTAAGTGAGTTTGGTTTATGGCCTCTCTTGTCATTAGTTTATCCAAGTTAATTTGATATTTGTTTCTTTTTAGTATATTGAAACAAATATAATTTTATTTTATTGGATTTGTAAAGGGAAAAATAAGCAAATATTTTCCATATTCTTCTTTTAGATTTAGAATTTACCGCAAAATGTAACCGACTGTTTTTTGTGAGTATACATATTTACATATATAGTCGAAAAAACATATACATATTTTTTTGACTCCAGACCCTCAGTTCCATCATCCAAATCGTTCACCCCTTTCTATTCCACACTTCACCAAGTCCACAATCATACCCCCAGACTTCTGTGGCTCCTGCCTCTTCTGTGACTCCTGCTCCTTTCTCTGGCTCCTGCCCCTTCTGTGACTCCTGTCCCTTCTGTGACTCCTGCCCCTTCTCTGGTTCTGGCATACCCCTGGCACACCCTGCCTACCCCATGGCTACCCCCCTGCCTACCCCCTGCCCCTTCGACACGCCGTCGGTCACATTCTGCTAATCAAGTAAACTCTGATTCTTCTTCCGAGTCCTCCACATCACGGGAGACTAGAAGCCAGGCCCAAAGCCAAACTAAACCCCACCCCCCAAAAAAACGCTATAAAAAGTGAATTAACTTGTATTTTGTTTTTTTTTTAAATATTTTGTTTACAATTTTTTGGTGCAATTGTCTAATGAAAATACATTTTAAGATTGACATCTAAATGACGACTCTTTGTTTATTGCCCAAATATTATGCAGAAAGGAATATTGGCAACAGATTGTTATTGGAGGGTACACTGAAAATCCATACACAGACTCAACATAACTGAAATCTGAAATAAGCAAGCCCCTAAATATCTGTTTCCGAGGCAAATGGAACAGCAATTTTGCTGCTAAGTTGTAAGTCTCATATTAATGGGAGTTTTTTGGATGAGTTTAAGCAAACACATACACAACCATCTCTCTCGCCCCCAACAATAACAGCAATCCCAAAGGTACATTGCAAATGCTATTTAAAAACTTAGGCCCAAAAAAGTGCTGTCGCCACAGGAAAAGGTCTGTAACCAGGGCCTGATCAACCACTAGGCTGACCAGGCTGCAGCCTGGGGCGCTGGGTCCCGGGGGGCGCGGCACTGTGGGTATTTTTTTTTAAAAAAAAATATTATTATTTTTTTACATTTTTTTTTTTTTTTTTACATTTTTTTTTTTCTTCATTCATTTTTTTTTCGGGGTGGGGGAGGGGGGGTCGCCGCTGGGGATCGCCACGAGGGGGGGTCGCTGCGGGGGGGTGGAGGGCTCGACGATCAAAAGCATTGGTGGTCAGTGGTTAGCAACACACAGCCAATCGCCAGGCTGCCTGTTGCTCTGCAGCAGACAGGAAGCAGGACGTCTTCACTTCCTATCTGCTGATCTGAGGAGAGGAGCGACGCTGGCACAACTACAGGTAAGTGAAGGGGGGAACTGCCCTGCATATCTATAGGGAGGGGGGGGAACTGCCCTGCATATCTATAGGGAGGGGGGGGAACTGCCCTGCATATCTATAGGGAGGGGGGGACTGCCCTGCATATCTAAAGGGAGGGGGGGAACTGCCCTGCATTTCTATAGGGAGGGGGGGAACTGCCCTGCATATCTATAGGGAGGGGGGGGGAACTGCCCTGCATATCTATAGGGAGGGGGGGAACTGCCATGCATATCTATAGGGAGGGGGGGAACTGCCCTGCATATCTATAGGGAGGGGGGAACTGCCCTGCATATCTATAGGGGGGGGGAACTGCCCTGCATATCTATAGGGAGGGGGGGAACTGCCCTGCATATCTATAGGGAGGGGGGGAACTGCCCTGCATATCTATAAGGAGGGGGGGAACTGCCCTGCATATCTATAGGGAGGGGGAGAACTGCCCTGCATATCTATAGGGAGGGGGAACTGCCCTGCATATCTATAGGAAGGGGGGGAACTACCCTGCATATCTATAGGGAGGGGGGAACTACCCTGCATATCTATAGGGAGGGGGGGAACTACACTGCATATCTATAGGGAGGGGGTGAACTACACTGCATATTTATAGAAAGGGGGGGAACTACCCTGCATATCTATAGGGAGGGGGGGGGGCTACCCTGCATATCTATAGGGAGGGAGAGGGGGGACTGTCATGCATATGTATAGGGAGGGAGAGGGGGACTGTCATACAAATCTATAGGGTGGGAGGGGGGGGCTGCCATGAAAATCTATAGGGAGGTAGAGAGTTTGATATGTATGAAGGAGGGCAGAGGAGGGGGGCTGATATATGTGACTGGGGGAGTTTTGATGTGACGGGGGGGATAGCTAGCTAGCAGAGTGGAGGTAAGGAAAATAGCTGCACGGGGGATGGATGCAGGGTGGGAGGTAAAGAAAATGGCTGCAGCAGGGGTTAAGGAAAATGGCTGTGGGGGGGGGGTTGTGGTTAAGGAAAATGGCTGCAGGGTGTATTTAAAAAATAGAGCAGCTTTGGGGGCAGAATCTCATGATTGTGTGGTGGTCACATGGGTGGTCTCAGCAATCACTAGAATACTAAATATTAGTGAGATGGGGCTGGTAGAGGTTTGTATTTGATTGACAACAAATATTCAGATATTGCTTATATATGCCTGTCCAATGGGGTACTTTTAGCTGGCCATAATGGAGTGTTTTGTTTTAACTAAAGGGCCTAATCATTCAGGGTTTGCATTATAATACATTTTTGCATTTTCAAAAAAGGACGCCAACTTTCCAGAAGCCAGCGAGAGGATAACAAAGTTGCAAGAGAGAAGAGCAAGGACAGGTAAGAGACAATGGCACAATCTGTCTAAATTTGAATGCTGCAGAATACACCTGAACATTCATATTCAGGAGTGTTCCTATACACCTATATATTCGGAGGAGGGGGGGGGGGGGGGGGGGGGCGCTGCGGCCGTATTAGCCTAGGGCGGCCAGAACCCTTAATCAGGCCCTGTCTGTAACGTAAGAGTACACTAGAACTTTGGATAGTAAGAAGCATGGATACTTGATTGTGCAAATTTTTCAAAATAAAGACACATTTATAGATGAGTGTTCCTTAATGCGGGGTCCATTAATGTGTGTGTACTTCTTAATGTAAAATAACCAAAGGCTTTTTTTACTGGTGTCTGTGTTGTATGTACAGGTTTCTTTTGTACCCTATGGGACTAATTCCTTATGGAAAGTAAGTGACAATAAAAAGACATTATGCAGTTTTGCAAAAATATGTGGCATTGCAGGGAGTGGAAAATTTACAATGTGAGTGCCGAGGGCCAGAAACATTAGGGGAAGGGATTTTAATGATTGATCAAGTAGTCTCCTGGACAAAACAATATTACAATGCAAGAGGTGCAAATGAGTTTTCCATTTTGCACATAAGTTAAACACTGTCTTTTTTTCATGTAGCACACAAATATCCACTTTAAATTTCAGTGTACAAAGAAGCTATCAAGTATTTGTGTGCTACATGAAAAACAAAAAGACAGACAGTATTTAACTTATATGCAAAATAAAAAAATCATTTGCACCCCTTACATTGTAACATGGTTTGGTCCAGAAGACTACTTGATTAAATTTTTAAATCAATTCCCTTAATAAATCAGGCCCAGAGTTTGAGTTGGTTTAGGGCTTTTCCTAGTTGAACTTTAATATGTCATTTATTTATTTTGGTTTGGGGGGCCTACGTGAAAAATGTTTAGTATTTTCCTTATGTTGGCAAAAATACAATATTTGCGCCCCCTTGCTTTGTGACATGGTTTTGCAAAAGTTCAAAGTCACACATTGGTAGTGCTTTACTTTCCTTCAGGATTCAGGCCCTTTATGTCACAGCATGTCCACGCAGGCATGACATATTCGTCACCTTGTAGTACTAGTGCTACTTAGGTACAACCTGCCCATCCTTGGACCTAGACTGGACCAGTGTCAAGCTTCACTCTGATTAGATTATTTGCCCACGAACACAATCAATAAAGGATGGGTAGGAAGATAGGTAGGTAGTGAATCAGGACATAAATATGTCACAAAGGACAATGGAGTTAAGGATGTGTAGGAGAAGAGGGTGTTCAACAGTGTCCAAAACAGCAGAGAGTTATAGGAGAATGAGAAATAAAACTTAATATTTATTCACAAACACATTTTCAGTAATCAAATAAAACACAAATTAAAAACAAACTGTAAATACAATATTCCTTTATTAAAAAAGCAGCAACAAAAAAACCAAAACACATGGATGTTGTTTTTTCCCCATGGTTAGAGATGTTGCAAGGCTGGAACCCATAATGGCTGTCTTCTATATCTGTTTAAAATATTATAGAAAAGAGATCAACCTTAGGCTATTTTGAAACAAATTATTACTTGACTGTGTGTACTTTGCACACACCTGTACTTTCAAGCTATAAAATCTACTATTTCTGATGCCTTAGCTGTAACGCAGGTCCTCTAATAACCTAAAAGGACTAACATTGTTAACTATAGGCAATTCCTTCATGTCCAGATCCTCCTCATCCATGACATGACCCTGGCCACACCTCCTTGGTGCTCAAGATGACAGCTTGGTCATAAGGTCTGTTGGAATAAATTAGACACATTTAGCTATTTACTAAAATGTCAGTTTCTTACTTATCCACAAAATGAAAGATAATGTAAGGTATCTCCATTAGAACATATTGACAAATCAGTGCCTTAAAATCAATAAACAGACACAACACTTATTTGATGTATTTAACTTGGACAGAAAATAACATTCACATAGTGAGTCAGATATATGATTAACACAGACTATGGTTGATTGCTGAATATTTTTCAGGTGAGGCAGACATCTCCTAGTCAAGTCCTGGTAGTTCATCAATGACAGCCTTTAGTTTGGTCTTTTTTCAGCTAAGCTCTAACAGTCAAGCTTCATCATTATTTTTATAAGTGCTATGGCTAAAAAAACTCACATCTGATAATCTCAGCTCTGGCAGAAGTAGTCCTTACAGCCCGATTAGAAAATATTTGCAGACTTCAATGGTAAACATTTTTTCAGTCAAAACTGTCTGGTGCATGCATTTGAATATGTTTCGAAAAAATAAAGATGCCTTTACTTTCATCACTAAACAACAATTGTATTTTTAGGATATTAGAGAATTTAAAAAGTGTGATATAAACCATATTAGAATAAGATTTTACCTTGCAAATCAGTCTGGAACCTGAAGTAGCCTGCCTCCACAGTTTCAGGAGAGCTGGGGATCTGTTTGATAAACATGTAACATGGGGAAGTGCCAAACCACATAATAATCATCTTAATAGATATTAGATTGAAAAGCTTCACAACAGCCCCCCCCCCAAAAGAAAATTATAATGCAAAAAATATACAAATTAAAATGCACATTCCATATGAAAATAGAGATGCACTGTTATTGTTGAACATGAAATATATTACAAATACAAATTTTAAAATTGTCTATAAAATAATTAGAGAAAATATATCTCTCAATACAAATAAAAGTCCACTATACAAATCCACATCAGTAAACTCCACTATAGCCGCCTAACAAACTTCAAGTGTGCATGAACCAGTCTTTTGAATTAGCATCCACATTTAATTCCAATACAAAATTACAGATGACCCATTGTTCATAAAAGAATGTGTGTGTAATTATTTATTGTATATCATTAAACCTTCATGTTGCCATTATTGCCTGTATCACCTAAATTGAATTTTGTATTTTGTGTGGAGCTGCAACAGAGACAAGCAGCTGATAAAAAAAAGTGAATCCAAACAAGTAGAAAATATTCACAGATAAGAGATACACAGCCAAGCCAAGGCAAAAATGACATGTAAAATAGCTTGTGAAAAAGTATGCCACATCTAAATAAAATCACACTTTAAAATAGAGATACTTTATTATGGCTCACAACAGATTGCATACAGTTTAGACATCCAGATAAAAGTAAATAACACCTAAGTCACAAAAAAAATCTGCAGAAGCCTATAAATGACACACAAATTAGAGTCTAACTATTATTATTATTACAGTTATTATTATTATTATACATCAACCACTTCACATTGCAATTTATTAAAACTGTGCATCTACCATGGTTTTAATGGTAAAATATTTAATTCTATAATTATTGACATTAATAAAATTACAAAAAGAAAAATGTTTGTTATGAGAGAAGTGTATGCAGGTGTGTGTTGTGCATAGTTATTTGTGATTATGGGTTTTTAAAGCAAACCTTAGTTTTACAACAGTTTAGTGTTGCGGCTTATTCGGCACTGCTGGTGTATGCAATTGTTAATTTTTCTCAGTAACACTTTAGCTTCCCACTAACACTTGACTTGCAGGCAATGGTTGCTGAGCTTGTCGTTCTAATCTATATAATGCACGCATTTTTTTCATCTGCACGTTGCCTTACTGGTTAGACAATCCACCTTCCAACAGTGGAGTCATGAGTTCGGCCTTATCTCTGTGGAGTTTAAATACCCTCCCCATGTTTGTGTGAGTTTCCTCCTATGTGTCACTTATGGAAGAGTACGCATGTTTTATGTAGTCTCATTTTATTAATATATTTTGAAAAAACAGAACTGTAATGCCTTTATTTATTCTAGCGTATTATTTGCCATAAAAAAATATCAAACAAGGTATAGGCTAAATATTAGATATTACATATCAACCACTTCACATTGCAATTTATTAAAACTGTGCATCCACCATGTTTTTTTTTAAAAAAAAATAGTACATTGTTTAATTAAAAAAAAAATATAAAAAAATGTTTTTTTGTTACGAGTGAAGTGTATGCAGATGTATGTGTGTATAGTTAGTTGTGATTAGTTTTTTTTTAAAACAAACAATGCTTTTTCAACAGTTTAGTGTTGTTATTCAGCACTGCTGCTATAGCTTTCTTGGACTTAAACATGACCCTGAGCTTCCTTAAGGGTTAAGCATAAATTTAAGAAAAACTCTAAGTACTCCTACTTATCTATCCGACGGATCCGGAGGTAAACGCCTAATCTTCTTAAGTCAATATGATCTCCGCCCGATCTAACCCTTCTTTCTCAAGAGGTCGGAGAGCTTCTTAAGTGAAGTTAAGAAAGATTTTACCTAAGAGACGGATTTTCATTCTTATCTCCCTATTCTGGGCATGCGCAGAGTGGATTTTTGTTTTATCCACACAAAATCGTCAGATAAGAAGGGTAATGAATCAGGCCCATAGATACAAACAGTCTCTAATTTGCCAACATGTTTATTATATTATATTAATATTTTTGTTTTGTAGAGCTCTGATCCCTTTATTGCAGATACCTTACTCCCTAATTTCTTCCCTCTAATTTATAGATCGGCCAGTCAGGCGTGTTGGAAGTAATAGGACATTTTTAGGAAGGGGAATAAATAAAAATACACTTCATTTAAATTTCATATTCCTCATGTTGTGGGAACAACTGTGGGAGGGTTTATGGCACTAACTCTAAAACAAAGGTTTCTTATATTAGAGAGATACTACTGTTATAGCCCCGCATGCATTTCTTGGCATTTATTTTTGTGAGATAAAGTGTGGTTTGTGTTGATTAATAGGTTTGTCTGTGTACTATTACTGAGATAGGCTTGGGATGTCACCAGAGGCCAAATAGAAGTGCTCCCACTATATTTTACATTTTGCAATGCAGGAACTAGTGGGTGCATCTAAAATAGAGAACACCATTTAGTAAATATTTTGCAGCAGACATGGGCAACAGACAGCCCTATGGCCATATCCAGCCAACCGAACCTTCACCTGTGGCCCTCAACTCCGACCTGCTTTATCATCACATTTATTTGTTATAGCTTATAACACTTGTTTATAATGTCTGCTGACATGTTATTACAGATAGGTGACTCTTTTTTTGGTTATATGTATTGAGATTAAGGTTGATGTGCAGTCGTTTTGAAGGTTAGAGGGCCACACCATGTGGCCCTGAAAGTGTTAGCGTTAGGTTGCCCGTCGCTGGAATAATAATTGAATATCTTTTTGGGAAGGAAACAAAAACATGTCCCCTAAAAAAAAAAAATAATCATATTGCAGTGCTGGAAATGAACAAGATGGTTTTAGAGAGGAATATAAGATTATTGGAGGAAATATTTAGAGATTGTTAGAAAATGAAAAAGCAAAGTTCAATACACAAACTACTATTGGCTTTCTGTTTTAAAGTGCTTTGAAGCAGGCCAAAGGCATCCCCAATTGATTTTCTTGACTTAACAATAGTTTGAGTAATACCTCAATATGACTAGTTATTTAACAATGATTTCTTCCATCCAGGCAGTTGCCTGGTGATTTATTATAGGTCTTTGTCACTAAAAAAATTTTTTTAAACACTCTGGAAATATATCTTGAGACAAAAAAAATATTTTATTATTGCAAAAATGTCAGTTTTGTGAACTGAAACAAGTGCACAATAGCAATGAATTAAAGGTAGTATTCTCACGGCAATCTGTATTTACTGAACATATTACATATTCTTTATTGTCTTCTAAACAATTCTAATCAATGTTGAAGACAAGTATTTTTCAGAGGGATACCGCAGTTTATTTTATTTGCCAGGGAACATAAAAACTGCACTGTGACAGTAAAACACACAACTCAAATGAATTGTCAGGTCTTGTTGCATGGTCCCACCACTCATCTCAGGACAACAAAAGAAGTACTGTCTAGCTATTCTACAGTATTTTAAAGAGAGTAGTTTGTCATATTTGTAATAATATTCAAATATGTTGCAAATGAAGAGCTTTAGATTTTTAAGTAGGATCAAAGCACCTTATTTTCTTCCGTCTTGATCTCCTGTTTGTTGGATTATTGATAGCATTGCCAATCAGATCATTGCAATGTTCACAGCAGCATTAAGTATTTCAGTGAGTGTGGTGAGGACTTGATGATTGTTAATTATGTCCTGGTATGTTAAAACACAGAGGGTGTACTTTGTTTTGCACATTTGAAGTAATGTGTGTTTGCACTATGTGTTATTTGTAAATAACCATTACAGTATGTATAGATAGTAAGCTTGCTAGCAGGGCTTCTTATCTCTCTGTCTGTCTGTTAATACTTAGGGCTAGAATTACTGAAGGGTGGTTTTGTAAAAACACCAATTTTCAGCGATTTTTACTAAAGCCCAAAAATGCCATTAAAACGGTCAGAATGGACATTTTACAAAACCACCACTTTAGAAAATGAAAGAGGTGGTTGTGACATGAGAGATTGCTCAAACTTCATGCAGTTTGAGCTATTTTGCCATTCAGAAGATAAGAGGAAGCACCATTCACAATTAAATTATTGGGGCAATCATTATTTATTGATTAAAGGGCAAAATTAATTTTTAATTAACTTATGGGGCAAATGTTGTTTTCTTTATTTTAAGGGGACACTATTATTTTATTATATTATATTATATTATGGGGGAAATGTGAATATATATATCAATATTAACTGATTGTGGCTCAATTTTGCAATACTTAAGGGGGAATTCAATTGTCCGCTGATTTTTTTTTAACGCTGCGTTAAAAAATGCCAAACGATCCGTGCGGGTTTGGAGATGCAATCAAGGCTATTTTCACTTAACGCAGTGTGAAAAATCGTGGCATTCAATTTGAAAATCGGTAATGTCGCCCCGCGTGTTAACCATAGGTGCATGCAAATTTTAGGGGAGTGGAGGGAAGGGTTTAACGCGGCCATCTAGAGTAAAAAAAATGCATTGGCATACATTGGTATTGTATTATACAACCTTCTATTTTTTAATATCTACATACAGTACTTTTTCTAACTATACTTTTTTTTTTCTTTTTATTACTATACTATTATATATAGCATCACAAAACACATTAGTACATACATATTAGGACATACATACATACATACATATATTAATTAGTGATTATTGTGTTTATTAATTTTATTTTTTATTTTTTTAACATGCTTTTTGTAAAAACAAATTCACCTTTTACATGTTATACATTACTGAGAAACACATTTTTTTTAATTTTTAGACATTATTACATTATTTCAATAATTTTCTTATGTTTTCAATTTTTTGCACAGCCATGGGAGGCGCGAGATAAAACTGCAGATTTCATAGTTTACCGCTCCGCGCTAAAAAAGAATTGAATAGCTTTTAATGCTTCCCCCTCCATCACTTCTTATACTTTTAATGGATCATCTACTTGTTTGCGATGGGACTGTTTATGCAAACAAATCGGTGCTTTATAAATAGATTTGAATAACGGGTAAAGTTAACGCACTCCAGAATGAGTGAAAACAGTGGTAAAATCACTTACTGCGGTGTTAACAAAATTACCGCCGAGAATTGAATCCCCCCAGTGTCCGAATAATATAATAATTCAATAATTTTGTCCCCTTAACATAACGAAAAATAAAATAAAATTTGTGCCCATAAGTTAATTTTAAATTAATTTTGCCCCTTAATCAATAAATAATGATTGATCCAATAATTTAAATGTCAAAGGTTGCTTCCTCTTATATTCTGAATGGAAAATTAGCTCAAACAGCATACTTGCAGTTTATATTATGCATGTGTGTGTCCATATCTAATTGTTGTGAACATGCCCTTACTGTCAATGCTTGCCCATCCAAGTACCATGTTGCGGTGATGCAAGTCATTGATATACAAATATGTATATATGGATATATGTATGCACATTTTTGGTGCACATGCATAGTATGGAAATTTGTACCTTACGTTAAAAAAATAACTGGTGTACAGCCGGCTGCAAGTCAGCCCTTATGTATTCAATTTTGGTATAGTATTCATTTAGCAACAAAATTAATAACAGAATGTGTAGGGTTAAATGTATAATATACTAATTCCTTTACACCATATTTGTCACTTCTAGTGCATTTAAATTCAATAACTATTTGGATACCTTGTTATTTTTTTTGTAGAAATATATACACTGCACTTGGTCCACTGTGATATGACTTGATAACAGGGGCGGATCTAGAAAAAAATTCTACCCCAGGTGATTTAGGGGGGGCGATTTAGGTCCCGCCCCCTTTCTGACTTTTAAGGCTGTCGGCGGCTGCACAAACACAATCAGAGCAGCCGGGCAGCACACTGTCACTGCCGAGTGTACCTGCGATCGCCCCCCCCCTGGATCCGCCACTGCTTGATAAAGGGACAAGTTAATCCTGAAACATTGCCCAATGTGTATATTTGTGGCATGCCATAAATCACAAATATTCACTGCATTGGGAGTGCTGTTTCTGTCCTTTAATATAATGATACTTTTAAAGGAGTCTTTGGAAAATTTGTACTCCATTCCACATTTGGATTGTTTGATGACTGCAGTCTTAAATATATTTGTAACATAATTGTAGCTTTGAAGATTTTACATGTTTCAGCTTGGCAATGAACAGACAGTTAGATGTAACTAGGAATGTATATTTTCTGCAAATAGCCCAACGCAAAACTGCAGTGTTTGCTTTTATAATTGGGATATTTTAAAATCAGTACAATCAATGTGGATACCACCATGCAATGTTTTGAACTTGTTGCAATGCAAGAAAGAGAATAGGTTATAAAAATAATTATTTGGAATGGCTCACGTAATTCTGTGCAGGTGCCATAGATAAACAGGTACACAGTGCTTAGATACAGAGGTTTGCTCTTATGGGTGTGCTCAACCATGACTTGCAAAGTGGTTATAATCCCATCTCATACAGTAAAAAAAATGTTTGCACTTTATGAGAGTGCACTTAAGTCTGCACAGCACACAAACCATCAAGAGTTCATAAAAGAAGCAAATTTTGCTTTGTGTTTGCCCTACATAACTGACAATCATACAATTGAGCATAAAATGAGTTAAAAAAAACCCAGATTTTATTTTTAATAAAAGCAACGTAACTGTAATGACCATTTAAATCATATAATCCTAAAACGCTCAACTGCTTTTAAAATAGTATAAATTATTAATTACAATATTGCCTAGGTCCTGTCTAGACATATACTATAAAATTGTTTGTTATTATTCTTAATGTCACACAATAATTTTCCTAAACATTTCACAAATGTTTTTTATTTCTTCTATTTCGGAAATTACTGTATATTCTTGTTGTGACAAAAGCCATCTTAATATGTAACCACAACAATTTCTCAAGTCCGAGAGCATTACCATGACAGATAACTATCGCTGTCTGTGAGACGAAATGGGAGGGGGATTTCAACTCTCTATTGATTGTTTGAAACTCTGTGAATTAATATTTGTCTATTGTGGATCCTGATGGAGAGGACAATCCTGTAAAAGAACAAGCCCCTATTGTTCTAAAAGTTTACCATGCTGATCTAAGGTCACAAAAGCTCAGAATTGTGCTTATATATGTTGTACTGAAAGTTTTACAAATTCACAATTTACTGTAAAATGGTAAAGATAGAAATATAAGTAATTTATATACATATATTTAAACAAGTTAACCCGTGCATGATACTCATGCATTCTAGTCAAATCAAGATACTTAAGGTCTTAAAAAGGTTCTTGTCATGCATTTAGGCCTAGCCCAGGCCTCCTCAGGGGAAGATCGTTACTTCCCGACGCAAGTGCCCTTTTTAATGTGTGTTCATGAGGTAAAATTACCTCACGAAAATGAGTTTGACCCCTGAATGATGAGAGCATGGATGACAGTTTTGGTGGCATCTTGAGAGAGGAAGGGACGGATGCGGGCAATGTTACGGAGTTGGAAGCGACAGGCTTGGGTAAGGGATAAATACTCAAATGTTGTAACTTTTCAAGATTGCCGCCTGACCTAAACTCTGTACACTGACCCCTGTCTTGTTTCCATTTTTGGCTTGTTGAAGTACCTGCTTATCTCCTGTTCCACAGCTCTTTGTATTGTTTGATTGGTATCTATAATATTTTGGTGCCAGCATCTATCTCAGGATAGACATCTACTACTATGTGCACAAGACCTGAGGGCAACTGAGTACCAGTGAGCATGTCCAGCTGTAGAGGAAAGTGGGCTGCTAAAGGTGCATAACTAGTCTGGTTTCAGAGATTTATTCTGTCGAATTGGCATCTGGCATAACAATAGGACAATGTATGGAAAGTGTGTGTGAAAACACTAAAACTCTTGTACTCTGTAGCTGCACTAAGGTCAATGAATTCCCCATATTTTTCTCAGGGAGTAGTTAGCAGCAGCCTTTATAAATGCTATAGATATATAAGGATATTTCTACTGGTAATATTCATCATCATACTTTTCCTTACTGGAGCCTTACTCCTGGAACAGATATCCTTTGCAATACCCCAGCAATTTTCCAGAGCTTTGTTACCAAAATATTTTGAGATCTACTTTACTCATATGTGGTTGTCTATTTGGATGATTTTTTTTTTCTATAGATCTTGTCTCTTGCAGATTTGCTTTTCATATTACCTTTAGACAAGGGGACAGGAAAAAGAAAGCAGGTACTCTCTTGTGCGTTTCAAGATGCTCAGAACCTTTTAGATCTGGAAAATAATCTTATATTGAATCCTAAATTCCTCATCTTTGCGTCTTTGGACCTCTCGGCATGACCTTTGTTTTGAAAGAAGCTACTACAATGGGCTCATTCTTATCGCTTCTCTGGGCATGCTGGTTCCTATCAAGGAACTATTGGTGGCTAACCCTTCATCTGGTTGTAAGGGAATTTGTTTCAGCTCAACACAAGATCCCTCGACAAAGACCCCTTTGGTCCTTTTCTCCCTTTGCCCATTCCTGTGAGACTATGGACCCATATTGCCATGGACTTCATCACTGATCTGCCTCCAAGTAAAAATGTAACAATTTTGGTAGTTGTGGATCATTTCTCTAAAATGGCCTATTTCATCCCAGTAACTGATTTACCTTCTGCCTCGACCCTTAATAAAATCTTTGTCAAAGAATATGTCTGTCTATACAGATGCCCCCAAGAGATTGTTTTGGACTGTGGAATTTTTTAGAAGATTTTGGAGATGACTTTGTAAATGTCATAATATCCATCTCAACTTTTCCTGGGCCTACCATCGCCAATCTAATGGTCAAGCCGCAAGATTAAATCAAGAGTTGGAGACTTTAGAATCTACATTTCTTATAATCAAGATAGTTGGACGGCCCTATTCCAATGGGCAGAATTTGCACATAACCTTTTTCATGAGTACTCTTCTTCTACTCCTTTCTTCATTGTGTTTGGACTTCATCCATTAGTTCCAAAACTTTCTTCCTTACCTTTTACGGAAGTTTCTGCAGTCAACTCTTTGTGGAATTCTCTACTGCTTGGTCAAATCTAATTAAAAATCTCAAGAAATCATCCAAACGCTATAAAAAAAAATTTGGACAAGAAATGATGCACTTTTTCAACTCTAAAAAAGGGAGACAAAGTCTGGCTTTCTACTAGAAACAAACGATTAAAAGTTCCATGTATGAAATTTGTGTCTAAGTATATTGGAGCCTTCAAAATTCTTCAAGTTATCAACCCAGTGGCAGTCAAATTGAAGTTACCACCTTCACTTCGTATGTCCAATACCTCTGTATTGAAACCATTCATTAGTAATCGTTTTTCTTCTATGTCTTCTCTTCACTCTGTAATAAGCACTCAACATGGTGTCAAACAGTTCCTCAATTCCAGACGTTCCCAAGGGAAACTTCAGTATTTGGTGTATTGGAAGAGTCTTGGTCCTGAAGAATGAACTTAGGTCGCCTGGTCGCGCTCTTACTCTTCTGAAGAAATTCCATGTTAAATTTTCCAAAAAACCCTATGTAAGGTGTTCAGTGGCCACCTTTGAGAAGGGGGTACAGTCACATGCCAGAACCTCCGACTGACTTACCGGGGTCTGGTGCGCAAAGAAACATGGAATCATAGAATTTGACGGCAGATAAGAACCGCTTGGCTCATCTAGTCTGCCCATTTTTTTTCTTCACCTACGATAATTTTAAAGCCTATTTGGTCCTTTAATCTTTGTAAGAATATCCTTATGTCAATCCCAAGCATGTTTAAATTACTCTACTTTATTAGCCTCTACCACCTCTGATGGGAGGCTATTCCACTTATCTATGACTCTTTTTGTGAAGTAGTATTTCCTCAAATTTCCTTTGAATCTACTTCTCTCTAGTTTCAGTCCTGGCCTCCTCTGTCGGGCTCCTCTCTGCCATGGTCCTATCTTTCCTGACTGATAAATGGATTTTCTTTCATTTGAATGTCTCAGCACAGAAAGCATTTTTGTGCTTTTAAGAACACCTATCTTGGTGCACTCATATCCTACATAGGCCTCTTTTTAGAGGTGGATGTCTTAGAAAACACTGTTGAGGCTATCTTATAACAAATGCAGGGAGACAAGCAAATTTTTCACCCTTGTGCATACTTTTCCAGAAAATTGTCCTCTGCTGAACGGAATTATACAGTAGGTGATAAAGAGTTATTAGCTATCCATTTGACATGATAGGATGGTGAAATCTACTTGAAACAGTGAGTATCCCTACTACAATCTATACAGACTACAATAATTTAGAATACCTGAAGTCAGCTAAAAGAATAGCTACCTATTAAGCCAGACGGCCTTATATTTTTGCATCTTGTGTCCAGATATTATTGGTGTCCCAAAATGTCTAATGATATATGTAATTACATCTCTGCTTGCCCTATATGTCCCCGAACCAAGGTCACACATGAACTTCTACCAGACCATTGTCTATCCGCTTGGAAATAAATCTGTATAGACTTTATCATAGAGATTTCCCCTTCACAGGGATTTACTACAGTTTGAGTTATTGTGGATTGCTTCACTAAAATGTTGCATATTGTTCATCTTAAGAAGTTGCCATCAACACCACAGTCAGCACATTTGTTTTCAAACATATTTTTAGATTACGTGGATTCCCAAGATCGATTGTGTCTGGCCACAGGATATAATTCACTGCATGTATTTGGAGAGCCTTTTCCTATTACAAATTCAATTAGAATTTTCTTTTGCATTCTCCACTCCCCCAGTCTAATGATCAAACAGAGATGGTGAACCAATGTTTGAAACAATATTTAAGAACTTACATCTGTTTCCAACAAGATGATTGGGTTGGTTTGAGTTTACATATAATAATGCTATACTCAGTTCTACCAAACAGACACCATTCTTTGCCAATTATGGGCACCAACCTTGACCTGTTCCTGCTGTGGTTACAGACCATTAAGTACCCATGGTCCTGAATCTTCATAAGAAATTACAAGGGGACTGAATAATGTTGATGGTTAAACTTAGTGAAGCTCGAAGACAATATAAGGCCCAAGCAGACAAACTTCGGAGATCTGCTACAGACTATGCTCTAGTGGACAATGTCTGGTTATGTACCAAAAATCTAAATTTGTGAAGTTCATCACCTAAATTGACATGAAAGTTACTGGACCACAATATTAATTCAGCAATCCAGTCACTGGGTTGCCGGATGACTGTGTATGTTGCCACCAGTGCCTCACTATTATGTTCTCCAAGTGATTCAGAACAGTACAGGACATTAGTACAATTCAAAAAACATATTATTTTTTAACCCCTTCCTAACTTTGATTTCTGTGGGATGGAAAAAGGGAGTGAGTGCCCTCTGATTTTTTTGGTCACTATTGCACAGGTCATGACGCAGCTCACCACCCTCACTTCCATTTCCTTGCCTAACCCATCTATGCTGGGCTACCTATCATCATCATCATCAACATTTATTTATATAGCGCCAGCAAATTCCGTAGCGCTTTACAATTGGGAACAAACATTTATAAGAGACATGACACAGCTCACCACCCTCACTTCCACAGAGAGAGCTAGGCATTGTAGCATTTGTATGAGGAGAGAGTGGTCAACAGTGTCAAATGCAGCAGAGAGATCCAGGAGAATTAGAAGAGAGTAATTGTTTTTACATTTTGCTGTGATCAAATCATTGACAACCTTGGTCAGCGCAGTCTCTGTGGAGTGTTGATAGCGAAAGCCTGACTGAAGAGAATCCAATAGGTTGTTAGCTGTAAGAAAGTGTGTGAGGCGAGTGTAGGCAATTCTCTCGAGAAGCTTGGAGGGGCATTGGAGCTGAGAGATGGGGCGATAATTTGCGAGAGGGTCAGAATTATTTTTTTTTTAAAATGGGAGTAATCACTGCATGCTTGAATAGTGATGGAAAAATACCAGTAGAAAAAGATAGATTACAGATTTTAGTTAGAAGAGGAATGAGCACTGGAGACAGGGACCTACTAATTTGTAAGGGAATGGGATCAAGAGGACAGGAGGTAGAGTAGGAAGACGTCTCCCAGTGTTCAGCTGCTCTCAGATTGACTTTCTGGCTCCTGACCCGGCTTGTTTGATATTCCCTACGGATTTCCCTTGGGTATTATCCTCCTGTTTGGCTTTGACCCCGGACCGTCTGACCTTGCTTTTGTGTGCCTCCTCTGTACTGCGCAGCCAGCCCGGTTTGACCTCGGATCGCCTCATTACGTTCCTGCCTGATCCCTATACCATCCTACCTCTGGTCAGTACAGCACCATTTTCCAGCACCACTGACCCTGACCCTGTGGACCGCAACCTGCATACTCCTGCAGCTAATTCCAAACTTCCTTGCAGGGGTCCCTGGTGAAGACCAGGGGTGCGTTTAGAGTCCCCGCCTCTGGGTTAGCTGTGCCAATACGAGTAAGTGGCCTCTCTGTTGAACCGTGACAAGAAGCCTGAGCATAGATGAGAGATTGGAAGTATGTTTGTTTAGCAGTGTCCAGAGCATTTCTATAGAAGTGGTAGATATCAGTATATGTGATCAAATCATTAGAGGTACAAGATTTACGTCAGTGACGTTCTGCTGGACGAGAAAGTTTTTGTAGAGATCGTGTTACTTTAGTGTGCCACGTTTGGCAATGAAGTCTACGCGGAGTATGTAGTGTCGCTGGAGTCACTTGATCCAGGGCAGTTGCTAGGGTTTGGTGAAAATGGGGTACTGCCCGCTCAGGAGAGGAGAATGTAGAAATTGGGGAAAGAAGGTGTTGGAGAGAGATGGAAAACTGTTGAAGATCAATAGAGTTAATATTCCTGCGGTTATGAGGAAGCTTGGAAGAGTTTGGCACTAGGGAGGGTAAAGAACTGGGGGTGAGCAAGTAGCTAATAAGGTGATGATCGGAGAGGGGGAAAGGAGTGTTAAGGAAATCAGAAACTAGGCATAGTCTAGAGAAAACAAGATCAAGAAAGTGGCCACCCTGATGAGTAGCGGATTCAATCCACTGGGAGAGGTCAAGTGTGGAGGGTAGAGAGAGTAGTTTGGAAACAGCATTGGAACGTGGATTAGAAATAGGGATGTTGAAATCACCCATGATGATGTTGGGGATGTCAGAGGATAAGAAGTGAGGGAGCCACGAAGAGAAGTATTCAAGAAATTGTTGGTGTGGACCAGGGGGGTGATAGATGACAGCAACACGCATAGAGAACGAGTTAAAAATCCTAACAGCATGTACTTTAAAAGATGTGACCGTGAGTGATGGGACATTTGGTAGAACTGTGAATGTGCACTGTGGGGAGTGAAGTAGTCCAACTCCCCCTCCTTGTCCACCTTCAGCTCTGGGGGATGTGGGTGAAATGAAGACCACCATATGAAAGGGCTGCAGGTGAGGCAGTGTCTGATTGCGTGAGCCATGTTTCTGTTATTGCTAAAAGGTTGAGGTTGTTTGAGTGGAAGAGACCTATAGATTTGTTTCTCTTGCTCCCCCAACAGGGGAAGTATTGCAATATTTGTTCTCATTAATGAGACTTCACCGGATCAGAGAGCCACAGTGGGACCCTTGAGAGGCTTTCTGGTGCAGTAATAACTTGCCCACTAACTCCTTTACAGCGCTTTATATTAGACCATCTTTTCAAGCTTCTGTTTTTCAAAGCAGTGATCATTATGTGCTCTGTTTTAACGTTCACATAAATTTATTATAACTAAATATTAATTTGATATGTTCAGGTACAATCAAGTTTTATACATTTATACAAAATATTATAGCTTGCCAACTTGACAATTGTATTACTATACAAGTAATGTAACATCTGACAAGTGGATCACTGTTCCAGATAAATGCATTAATATTTATCACTAGCTCACATATCCATTAATAGCTCACAAGTGGGCTTCATGTGTCTGGAGGCACAATACCAATTACCATATCATGCCTCTGGCTATCTCCTAGGAAGTACAATAAATATCACTTTGGAAAGTGGATAAGGCATCTACTGTGTCTGTGTTTAAAAGAAAACAATGCCTGTTGAAGCTACTGTATATGCTACCTTCCTAATTCACACAAAATTAAAGGTTAAATCATCTCAACTTTACTTAGAGCTTACCAATTACACAATCTCAATTTTATTTGGAGTTTCTATTATTTCAATAGTTGGAGAAGACAGGAGATCAATAAGCACAGATTCTTGCACTCTACTTTTTATCTAATGTTTAGCCTTTAGTGTTTATTTAGCCTTTATGTAGCACTTTCTTCATGTACTGTATGTTGTTAGCTGCAACTTGTTACCTGCAGTAGTCCAAATGTAAATGATAGATAAGTAATAAAAATAGATGGCTGCAACCTGATATAATATAGCCACAATACTAAAGAATGAAGTTCTACCAGTTAAATACACAAGCCAATTAAAAGTGGCTAGACAGTGCTGCCAAAGTCATCATTATGTCCACAAATCTTTAAACCGGACCTTCAGTACCCTGAAAAAGATACACCTCCTACTAGGAAGCATATGTGGGTTTGCTTTCAAGTCTCATTAGTTTAGATCTCCAGGGTGCATGCTACAATTATGTGAATACGCCCTTATTGTACTCAACTTACACTTGCCCATCCCATTTCTGCTTCTCTAGGCATATATTTGTGCCACAAAAATTGTCGCAGGCCCAGTAAGTTCCAATTGGCAAAATTGCAATTGTTCTTGATCTTTGGTCCAATTTGGACACACTTAACTCCGTGTCACATATTTCAGATAGTTTACTGTAAAATCTATCTTAAAAGAACAGTAAAAACATGCTATTTGAAACTCGCAGGAAATATTGGTATAACTACTGTTCAATAGTCCCACTCAACACAGTAACACATTTGGTTCACCTTTTTAGTAAGTTTTAATAATAAAATGTGACATTGCATTCTAATTTTTATTACAGTGCTGTTATGTACCAGTCAAATAGATATATACTTTTTGAATGAATTTGTCTCTATTCAATGTTTTAAGCTGTGTTATTTCTTATTTCCTCAGTGTACATGATTCCAAGATTTAAAGAGGTTTTCTCCTATTTAAATTGTTTTAAATGATGTAACATTGCAATCAAAACACGATATACATAAATGTAAAACAGTTATATTTAAAAACAAAAGAGCATATTTCCCAGTTTCATTCTATGGAGATAGGGTAAAGGTAGAAATGGGTCTGTAATATTAGTGGAAACAAATTACTGTACAGTTTGATTTCCCCCCCAATGGCTCTCTACAGTATGTGTAACCTTATTCACCCCTAATATGCTGTTTACCTTTTTTGGTGAGAACATGTTGTTTTGTGGAGAGGAAAAACATGTTAAGTACATCTTATTGTGTTTAACTATGCATGTAGATAGATAGATAGATAGATAGATAGATAGATAGATAGATAGATAGATAGATAGATAGATAGATTGTTATACTATACTCATGTATTGTAATGTACCCTCATTCTGCTTTTTGCCATTTGTCTGTGCAACAACATTTTGCTCGTTTTTTGTTTGTGACAGAAATATGCATGTCACTATAAGTAAAAATATCAACTCAAAATTCTGACTATTGCCCCATTTAAGTCAACCCCTTTATTAATTGTATTGGTAAGTCAAGCCTCATTTACACGTGCTTTAATGAACTTCAAAGGATAGAGTCTGGGTATATTTGACATTAACAATTTAGCATGATCCCGCAGAGCCTTGTTAGTCACATATTAGCCATGTTGGCTTTGGCCACTATATTCATGTGCAGAATCAGATGCATTATTGTGGCTTTCCTTTATTCTGTATTTTTTCACAGGGAACATAAATATTCTCAAAGATAAGTAGAGAGTAGAAAACGTGTATATTAGGGGCACTCAATGATTGTTTATTAATATAAAACATACATTTTAATAATTCATTTAAAAAAATAGTAGAGTCCCAAATTAGTACCTTAGTACCACTAGTAGCGAAATAAAACCAAAAATAATAACCAAAATAAATTTATTAAAAAGGCAGAACCAACTGCCTGACCTCGCTGTGTAGTTGGTATTGAAATTTCCCTAATTATATAATATCTGGGTAATATCGACAGGGCCGGATTAACGGAATGGAGGCACCTGGGCTAAGGGGGCCCCCATTCCCCCGTGAGGCCCCCCCGTTAGCAGACTGGCCCCCCTGTTAGCCGACCGCCCCCCCCCCACCCCCAAGCACTTACCTTCTCCTGTCACTGCAGTCCTCCTTCCGCGGCGCGCTGTAAACTGCTTACTGAGGAGATCTAGTGACACTCTCGCGAGATCTCCTCAGTAAGGAGATTACTGAGCACCGGAGAAGGAGGACTGCAGTGACAGAGCTCAGCATTGATCGGGCTGGGGGCGCCCCCGCCCCTGTCCCGATCAATAATTCTGCTGAGCTCTGTCAAGGGCCCCCTGGATGCCCGAGGCCCCTGGGCTGTAGCCCAGTTAGACCTCGGGTTAATCCGGCCCTGAATATCGATCATCATGCTGTCCAGGTGTCTGTCATAATAAGCAGATTAACCAGATCAGTGTAAACACTATTTTGAGGTGCAAGAGAAATACACTATACTATTACAAGCAGTTCCTATTTGCATATATATGATATCATGAATCTAATGCAAATAGACAATACCCTCTCAATCGCACTTTATTGGTAGGGAGAGAAAAGATTTAATAAAGTTAAGTACATAGATGTTAAAGACAAAATCAAAGCTATCATATTTCCTTCACCCGCTTATAAGATTAAAACATTCTGTGCAGCTTCTGCCTGGGAGAAATCAGTCCTGGGGGTAAATGTATCAAGCTGAGAGTTTCCAGTGGGTTTGAAAAGTGGAGATGTTGCCTATAGCAACCAGTCATATTATAGCTATCATTTTGAGGAATTTATTAAATATGTGATAGCTAGAATCTGATTGGTTGCTATAGGCAACATCTCCACTTTTCAAACCCACCGGAAACTCGCAGCTGGTCACAGTTTATTTTTGAAAACCTTTCACAATTTCAACTGCGCATTGCAGGAGAATAATTTCCAAGACAGTCAGAGATATGTATGAATATATCATATATATATATGAAATGTTATTAAAAAGAGAGAAAAATACAGATGTTATATAATGACCACCATTTCTTCTGCTCTTACTATTGCAATGACATTTTCTTTACATTCTTTACTTACACTGTCTCAAACAGTAAGAGATGCCTATGCAATTTTTAAATAATTTGGACAGAGTATTGTAAGTACCCCAGTACACAAGGGAGCAAAGATCTTTGATATCCACCGTTCTGCCCATTATTAATCTGTTTTTCGTCTCTGTAATCCTTGTTAAGGTTTACCTTTGTTTCTTTACTTAGTCTTATTACATTTAGCAGAACATAATAATTAGGTTCTCATTCCAATATGCTTTGTGCATGAATAATCAACATTTATAAATCATGTCCTTTTCATGCCAATTCTATCTCTCTCACACAGTGAAAACAGGACTGAATACCCAAAGCTCATCACTGACCCACTTTTCTTCATACATTTTCTTTCTTTTTAAATACAGAAATAAGCAAATAACATATTTTGATCATTGGCTTTACCCCTATTATGTTAATTTTTCTCATATTATTGTGGCATTGATTATATATTGGCCTGCCAGCCACAGAAATTGTATGAGGTAATGCACCTCAGTATGTGTGGTCAGACGGTGAACGCATACACATCATTGACGATTGATATAAATCTCACAAGGGACTTTTATGATTCTCTGTGATCGTGCTTAAATCTGCAAAATTGACCAGTCAATTTGAAACATTTAAGTAAATGAGTGGTGCAAAATACATTACCATTATTAAGAGAAGGTGCTTCCACATAGGTTTCACCTGGTAAAACTAAGCACTAAATTTGCAGCTAACTATTTAACTCATGATTCTTGGCCATGCCCCTCCCTTGTGACATCAGCCAGTGATCACTGGGGGAAGAGGGAGGCGAATTAGGTACTGAGGTGCGGGCCTCGTAAAGAGAGCATAGCCAAAGTGTCTGTGAAGAGATCAACTAAAGCTGATTGCTGACAAGATACACAAGCCTGCTACAAAGCTAGAGAAGGAGGGGCATTTGTTAAAGAGAGGATAAAGGAAGAGAGAAATGCGGGAAAAGTGAGAGAAAGAGCAACAGACATAGAGGACACCCAGAGACCCAGGACTGTGGGGAGGAGGTCCTGGGCTAGAAGCAGGTGTGTGGCGGCTGAGATAAAGAAGAACAAGCGCTACTATCCCCTAAATAAGAGTGGGAGAGCCAATAGAGAAGGGGGAGTAGCTGCATGCAGCAGTGTGGCTGCATATACAGATGGTAGGAGTCCCCAATCCCAGAGAGGGGGAAAACCCCATATCACTAAAAAGAACCCCAAGAGAGAGAGGGGAACATTTTCATGGAAGAGACCCCCGAGAGCGTTACTGCAAGAGGCAGTGTAGCAGCAGTAGAGTGTTCCAGGAGGGGTTGAGAGCAGACTAGTCAGAGCCCAGTGGCTCAGAGAACACAGTGAAAGGGACAGAGCCCAAGAGATAAATCATTCCCGCAGAGGAGAGGTGAGCTGCAGTTGAGAGTTACATAGTGTGTGTCAGAAATGCATGGAGGAGAAGCTGCCTGCTCAAGGGAGATGTATGAATGTCAGCATCTTTTTTCCCACCTACAATAAGAGCAACCGCAGATATGCCTACAAAAAAATAACAATGGTGACAAGTCAGACAGGTATAGAACACAGACTTACCAGAACACAGGCACACAGATATCCGGCAAGATTCATATTCAGTACGACGGAGGATAATGACGCCTGTCTCATTGACGTCACTTAACAGCCCGACACTGCCATTTTTAACTTTAAAACAGCAATGTGTGGACCCACTGGCCATAATATCTAGAACCGCTAAATCTTACTCTAATGTTGACGTCCGGTCCATGGATGGCAGTTTTAAAGTTATAAGTGTCAGTGTCGGGCTATTAAGTGATGCCAATAAGGCAGACTTCATTATCCTCCGCCGTACTGAATATGAAGTTTGCTGGATATACTGTGTGCCTGTGTTCTGGTAAGTCTGTGTTCTATACATGTCTGACTTGTCACCATTGTAATTTTTTTGTAGGCATATCTGCTGTAGTTGTTATTGTAGTCGTGAAAATGACTGCCACTGCATCTGAGTATCCCTGCAGAAGAGGGGTGAGCTCCAGTGAAGTATGTAGTACTGGAGTGTAAACATGAGAACTGTCTTATTACATCAAGATACCATTAAGGACTGTGCAGGAGGAGACAGAAGATGTATATATGAACTGTACATATATATTTTTTACTGCTACCATTTAAGAATCAGCTGAAGTGAAGAGGAGTGTAAATAAATACTTTACATTGAAATAGAGAGATGATCTGGCTCCCAACTTATTGTGAACTTTATTGTACTGCACTACAAAGATAAATCAACTGTGTCCCACCACCTTCCAAGAAATTCTGTCGAACAAAAAACCTGCATCATTAACACTAATGCCAGGAGCTAGCCAGGGCTAGCGAAGGAGGTGCACTGACTAACCTGTGCATTACAATGCTACACACTGTGTCAGGGGATAACATACATTTTTGGTAATTATCTAGATTGCCCAGTTTGTACAACAGCACCTGTGGTAGAAATCATGAAAGTCTATATTTTCCTGTTTTTGACATTTACCATATTTATTTATTTACTTTATTCAACATAGGCCTTTCTATCATGAAGGGTGAACACCTTACAGTCCTGAATGTTGTTAACTTGCTGGTGTTTCAAATGAAAGTTAATGTTGGCAAGGAACTGTGAAAAAATGGCATCAACAGGGGGCAGCCATAGATGAAAGCTAATACTACTTGACAGTGATGATCGTGCATTGGTTCAACATGCTATACTATATAGATGAGCATCTCGGAATCAGCTGCATAAGAATATGAAACTATGGCATGTTGGCATGTTTAGGCAATGTCATCTAGTACTGCCGACAAGAACTTCACAAAGAGGGATGACATGGTTAGGTTGCAGTGCATACAGGCTGAGATCTACTGAGCAGTGAAAAATAGTCATATGGTCAGTAATTCATTCCTCAAACTGTTCT
Source organism: Mixophyes fleayi (assembly GCF_038048845.1). Lineage (NCBI taxonomy): Eukaryota > Metazoa > Chordata > Amphibia > Anura > Limnodynastidae > Mixophyes > Mixophyes fleayi. The sequence goes on along the minus strand of NC_134403.1, from coordinate 142,957,411 downwards.
CAAAAAGTTAAGAAGTACAAGTGTCACAAGAAAGAAAAGATTACCAGTAGTCTGTCTAGACTATGTTGGACTGTTGCAGGTTCTAAGTTTCCAGCTGTGCCTGAATCTGCATATTTAGTAACTGTTCTCTGGAGTTTTGTCTTGGACTTGCACAAGTCTGCTGGCAATTAGACCTGTTGTCCATACTCAAGAAAAATATTTTCAGCTTTATTAGTGTAGTGACACACCTATTTACTCATTGTGAGCCAAAAAAGAGAGCTCAAGGCCTTGTTTCATAAAGGTAAGGGGTCATTGTGTCTCTTGTGGTTTGAGTTTAGTGTATTTACTTCCACTCAACTCCAAAGACCCCAAGGTAAATGCAACAAAATAATATCAATGCTGAATGAATATACCATCATCCACAAGGCAAAAGGAGTCACTGAATGGTTTAATGTGCATGAAAACGTTACTTTCACAACTGTGCAGATAAAGAAGGGCATGACCCAGTGAAAACAGTAGCATACAGTAGTAACAATCTATTTAATCTGTCATACAATTGACACCTGTATTTTTTCTGTGTATGATGAAGATTCTTGATAGTTTCATGAGCTATGATTTTCAGACACATACCAAGATGTAGTCTTAATGTATAGTATTGATGTAGATATGTGATAATATCCAGTAATACTTTTACTAGATTTAGTAAAATAGCTTTACATAAATAAAGTGTCCCTTGTTCCGATCTTTACTTAAGCATGTAGATACCTTCAGTAACACGGTTTCTATATTAGGCTATTATATGCAGGTTAGGGTTTCTGGGATAGTAGTTTATAATTTAATAGCAAATGGAGATAACAGTTTTCACATACTGTTTGGATGCAAAATGCCCCTGGTGATGAGGATCATATGCTCCTTGGTCACTGGCAGCTCAGCATTGCCACTGTACCTCTTACTTATTCCACTGATACTTGGTGTGAACTACAAAACTGTTATATTTCCTTGTCTTACTATAGATAAGGTTCCACTCTAGGTTCCATTACCCTAGTTTATAGTGTTTCTGGGTAGTTCTGGGTAGTTTACTGTATATACTCGAGTATAAGTCGACCCGAAAATAAGCCGAGGCACCTAATTTTACCACAAAAAAACTGGGAAAACTTATTGACTCGAGTATAAGCCTAGGGTGGGAAATGCAGCAGCTACTGGTAAATGCACAGCCTAAGGTCAGCATCTGTAATCCAGGTGACAGAAGTAACAAAGGCCAGGAGACACTTACAGAATGATTTACTACCAACCAATGAGGTTATCTTCTGTCAGTAACCAGGGTCTAGCTAGAAAGAGATGCAGGTGCCCAACTGTGCCGGGCAAATTAAAAACGGTAATGTGTTTGAAAGGCAAGTTCAACTTGATTAATATATTCTCCCCCTGATGTCCAAAGAAGCCCTTTTAAAATGTAGAAATTTAACTGGAGGAAAAAGCTGTAGAAAAACATGCTAAAGCATGGTGTGCCCGCTATCCATGCCTTAGCACAGTAAAGCATCACAGGCCCTACTGGTTTAACGATAAGGAATATAGTGAAATCAGATGCATGTAACATGGCCCCAGCCCACGTCTGCAGAATCTGAGAAAGCGGAAGTCCAGTGTCTGCAGACAGCTGCGGAATCAGGTTAACAATGAATAAATTCATTAAAATTATAAAAAGATCAACGTAAAATACAGAAGATGGAAATATGTTTTGTAATATTCTGATTTGAGATGAGAAGGGGCCGACACAACATGCAAGCTCCACATCACCTCCGCTGACCTTCAGAAATGCACTGGCTTTCCAACAAGCTGTTGTATGTGTGAATATCTTTGTACATCAAAGCAGCGTGGACAGTGAGAGAGAAAGTCATAAACAGACTGAGCATGTGGTACATTATCACTTAAACAGCATCTTCATGGAGAGGAGAGGAGAGGGCTTTTTCAGCCTTTTACTTACCGCCGCGCATTCCACTGACAGGAAGCAGAAGGTTCGGCATTTGGAACGCACATGCGTTCCACTGCGGAACTTAAGATCTGAGGGACCCGACACCAGGTAAGTTCACCCGTGTATAAGCCGAGGGGGCATTTTCAGCATGAAAAAATGTGCTGAAAAACTCGGCTTATACACGAGTATATACGGTACATCTTAATCCCCCCTTAATTCCCAATTATTTTCATTCTATAGCATCCAACTCCCCAATACTGTTTAATTTGTTCAGTATGCTGTATCTGCTCTTCTGTATGAATTAACTATTGAACGGTATCACTTATCTTTCCTGTGTGCTGGATGTATTTATTAACGATGCTCGAATTATTCAAACCGATTTGAAATTCAGTCAATTTGGCCAGTTCAAGGGCCTCTGGCATTTGCTGTAGCTCCAAGTTGGGTTCAACCCCAGGGGTTCTAACAATTTAATAAACCAATTCGAGAACTACTCTGAAACAAATGTAAACATCTATAATAGTTATGTGTTACTACTTATTTCTGTACCTATAAACAAGTGAAAATACACAGTTATCTCGCTCTGGATGTTGAATGCAATTATGAGTATATGCAAGTATATCAGCTATAAATGCTACTTTTCTTGTTCTATATGCTGCATATAGTTATGAATATCTGCTTATATTCTGCATCTGTGTACAAGTGCAGAGTGCTGTATCTAATAATCTAATGGTCTGCATACGTATGTAATCCTCACTAACTGTTTCAAATCTAAATGTTAAATTACAAAATTAATTTTAAAAATGATTCCTTTGTGTTTTAACTGCATTCTCTGTCAAGAAATATGAATGTTGTCTGCATTGTCTAGTTATCCAATATAGGCAAACTTTGAGTTTACAAATATTAAAGTTTTTTTCTTACCAGATTTGGTAGCCAATTTCATTTTCATAATTTACAAAGTAGAACAGGCAAAGGAAAGTGCACTGTGCAAAATAAAAGAGGGACTGTAATAGTGACATCTACCCGTTGACAGCAACTTTATGTCTGAGACACTGAGGAGTGTTAAGCGATGGCTATTTCTGACACAAATCAGACTATGGAACTGTGGTACAAGCATTTAGGACATCTTGGATACGATAATGTGGAGAAAGGTCTGAATGGGATGGTAACAGGAATTGCAGTAAATAATCCTGAAAACCAATATGTGAGGGTTGTATCAAAGGCAAACAAACCAGAATACCCTTCCCTAAGTCAGCGACAGGAACTTAGGCACCATTAGCAATGGTACACACGGATGTATGTGGTCCTATGGAAACTGGGTCAATTAGTGGTTACTGCTATTTTTTGACACTGATTGATGACTATACAAAGATGACTCAAGCATATTTCCTTAAAGCAAAATGTGAAGTTATATACAAGATCAAAGAATACAAAACTGTAGTGGAGACTCAAAAGGGTCATAAGCTAAAATATAACAAAATCTAACGCACAAGGATTATTCTGAGGAGTCCTGGATAGAGGATGAGTCATCTCGCATTAGCAACTTGGATGCAGGACTAACTCCGATCACTTGTGAGGATGTTGATGATGAAGGTGTTGGGGGTGTAGATTGCAGGTGCTGGGATCTAGATGACAGAAGGGAATTAGCTGATGCTGGACTGCTTGCTGTTATTTTTTTTAGCATAAGTTTCTGATTTTCCCAAGAGCTTTCCATGAACTCGCTTCAAATGGCATAACATGGATGATGATCCTAGATGGTTAGGGTACCTATCTCTACTGACTGTGGCTTTACAAATGCTACATATGCTACATATGGCTTAGACAACTGTTGTCAGGATTTGGGTAAAAATAATTCCACACATAAGAGGTGGATTTTTTGGTCTTATTCCCAGGCATGAGAATGGCTGCCTTCTTATCACTGGCAAGAACTGCTGCAGTCTTTGTTTAAAAGTGTATGAAAATAATATTGTGACCTGTGAGGTGGTCAAAATTGACTGCAAATGACTTGAAATTGGTGTTATTGAGGTTAATAACAATGTAGGAACAAAAAAAAGAGCAAAATTATGTGATTTTAGCATATTTTAGCAATTTTTCTAAAAAATACAGATCCAAAACCAAACCAAAACCAAAACCCACGTGGGTGGTTTTGCAAAAATCAAAACCAAAACATGAAGCTAATCCAGATCCAAAACCAAAACCAGTTCACAGGGGTCAGTGAGCATCTCTAATAAAAGCTCCTTAGTGTTTGCAGTCTGTATGGAACTTACTGTATGATCAATAGCCGGCGTGCGTTCCATCGTGGAACTGATGCTACTTCCTACTTCCTGTTTCCTGTTTGTAAATGTCCCGACCGATTCCGTCACTGTTGTGACTTTTTCAAGGGATGTCATAACTCAGTGACTCCACAGACACAGAACTTTTTAGTACAGGTAAACAATTGTGACGTACAGAAAGCACAAGTAGCAGTTTGCACAGCAGATGTCCCTACTGGGAATCTTGTGCAACTAGATTAAAGGTTAGAGACCCCTAAGGATCTGGCACCAATATGCAATATCATATTGGATTCCTCAGGGAGACCCCACATAATGGCCAGAATAAACAGTGAATCAGTGAAAATGATGCTTGATACTGGGGCACAAATTTCTATCACTAATGTAGAACATGATTTACTGCCAGACAGCCCTCAGTGTGTGGTGACTGGATTTGATCACCAACAAGGGGGGCTAAGAGCCCAAAGAATTGAGGAAGTCACTTTGGAAATCAACAATGATTTCACTTTAAAAATTCCTATGTGGTATTATTCAGGTTCTGATAACATTATCGGTACTGATGTAATGACACAGAATGGCTGGATCTTAGATCTAGCAAACTGTTTGGTATAGAAGAGTCCACAAAACTCTAAGGTCTGTGTAATAAACAATCATTACTTAGGACCACCCATACCTGAAATTAGTGGAAGAGTCAACATGGTTGTACACAAGTGGCCAGAGGTCTCACATAACACAGACCTATTGTATACAAATACCCAGAGCTATGGGCTCAAGGGAAGAATGGTTGTGGAAAGATGATTGACGTTCAGGTGGACATACAAGAACCAGATCTACCACCACAACGTCAATATCGCTTCCTTCCTGAAGTTATGGAACCGGTGGTAGAAGCTGTGACTGATTTAGAAGCAAGGGGGGTGATCATATAAGGAAATTTCAAGTGCAATAATGTCTTATTGCCTGTCAAGAAGAAGGAGAGTTTTAAATAAATATAACCTCATGTCAGCACAGGTGGTAGCGGAGAAACCGGACATATTGGCAAGAATAAACGGCAAAAGTAAGGTACTCTCTACCATTAATGTAGCCAATGGTTTCTTCTCGATACCATTGACAGAAAGCTTCTGTTACAAATTTGCGTTCATCGTGCAAGATACGCAATACATGTTTTGCGTATTATCGCAAGGATTTCACAGTATTCCCTCATATTTCCATCAGGCATTAGCAGAAGTGCTGAGTGTATTTTCATGCCCAGAATGCCTGCGGAAATATATGTATGATCTACTACTCGTTACAGAGAATATGGAGGAACATTTGACACTCCTACAGGAATTGTTAGGCCTCCTTTTACGTGCAGGGCTCAAAATGAGTCATCACAAAGCAAAACTGGCTAGGTCAGAGGTTATACTTCTGGGAGTCAAGATCGCTCATGGGACAAAAAGTATAATGGCTGCCCGAGTTGAAGCAGTTGTCAAATTACTTACACCAAATACCCTACAAGACTTGTGCAAATTCCTTAGGGTTACAAACTTCATGAAGGAGTTCATAGAGGATTCTGCTACAAAAGCGAAACCTCTGTACGAATTGCTCAGAGGTGAGGAACCTTTATTGAAAGGATGGGCAGAAGCACAGGAAGAGGCATTTTCTAATCTGAAAAGAGACCTCTCTTCTGCCCCAGTTTTAGCCACTCCACACCCAGATGGTGAGTCCATATCAACAGTCTTACTACAAGAAGTAGGATCTGTGACTAGACCACTAGGGTATTTCTTTAGACTTCTTTCTCCTATGGAAAGAGATAACTGGCTGCAATACATTATGCTGTCAAAGTGACAGAACATATTGTGGGTTTTAGACCCCTCACTATAGAAACCCCATACTCTCCATTAACCCTTCTACTCCGGGACATGCTGCCTGGTGTCTCTCAACCTTGTTGTCATCTATGTTGATGGTTCTCAGTCTCACACGGATGGGAAATATGTGACAGGTTATGCAGTCTTGGATAAGACTACAGGGCTTCAGAGTCTTGTTAAATTATCTGGTTATGTGTCGGCACAAAGGGCAGAATTGGAGGCAGTAAAAAAGTCTTACTACTCGAACCTTCAGGACCATGTACTATATATAGCGACAGCTCATATGTAGTTTGGTCCCTGACATTACACTTGTATACCTGGCACAGGCACAGATTCATGGACAGCCAAAATAAACCCCTGATACATGTTTCAGTGCTCAAAGAGTCATGGGAATGGGGTATGACGCATCCTGAAGAGGCTGCGATCATTAAAGTTCCTGCTCGCCAGAAAGGGAATTACCCCCTTGTCATGGGTAATAACTCTGCAGATGAAGCAGCCAAACTAGCAGCTTTAGCTGGGATTTCTCAATCCCCAGATTATAAAGAAGTATCATCTTTCAAGTGACTATACGAAACAAGACTCTGGAAGAAGGCCCAGTGTCATTTGAAGAGGAACAAGCAAAGGATCCTCTTCTTATACCCCACATTACCACACCACAAGGTCCCTGGTCAATTAAACAAGGCATTCTGTGTCACACGAACAATGAGGGTTCAGAACCCCTGCCAGTTATTCCTAACATCTTTAGGTAGAGCTGACAAGACTCAACCATCAGCTCCTTGGACACCTTGGCCGAGCTAAAATGTCCCTCTTAAAGGACAAATTATATTGGTCAGGGATGTCAAAGACAGAGGAAATTGTCACACAACAGTGTCTTGTGTGTGCACAAAGAAACTCCAGAGCTCCAGCTCTCAAGCCGGTTCTACAGTGTGTGCCCCCTGTAGAAGGACCATGCCCTGCCCCACAGGTAAATTTTATAGGACCACTAGTCGCAATTGTCGGTATGCCTTGGTAGTTGTGGATATATTTTCAAAATGGGTTGAGGCCATCCCAACTGTAAATGACTCTGCTACTACCACAGCAAGGGTCTTATGGGAACAGATCCTGCCATGTTGGGGAGTTGCAGATTATTGAATCTTATCGGGGAACACACTTTACTGGCAAGGTCATGAAAGAGCCTTGTGAACTACTGGACATAAAACATCGATTTCATGCACCTTATCATCCCCAGTCAGCAGGAATAGTAGAACGAATGAAACGAACAATTAAATCTCGTTTGACCAAGACACTGTTAGAGAAGGGCTGTTCTTGGGGGGCAACCCTGCCTTCAATACTCGGGCAACTAAGGCAACTACAATAGGGATCACTCCATTTCAGCTCATCGCTGGTTACAAAATGCCACTTTACTTCCCCAATGAACCACAGTTGTCTAACCCCCCCAAATTAACCTGAAACAACTGCTGCCATACGCAGCCATCCGGATGAACAAACCTTATCTACAGGGGGAGACTCCCCTGCCTGCAGTAATAGTATGGTAATGATTAACACCTTCCAAATGGCAGGTCCCTGGGATGCAAACTGGGAGGGACCATATCAGGTCCTTGAAATCATGGGTTATACAATGCTTAAAGTACAAAGGCCAATGACTATAAAGAAAGACTCTCAGAAAGAGACATAAAGTTCTCTGGGTCCACGTTGGCCAAGTGAAAACCACGCAAGCCTCCTTAACTTAATAGAGTGCTTCTGTGCTCATTGAGATGGATAGATTTAGAAATCATACTCCTTCCATATAATATTATAAAAAAAAGAGGTTTTAACTGATCATTGAAAAGCATAATGCAAGGAAAAGAAAATCCTAGAGCCCTACCTGTCACGGCAATAGAGTTTCTGGGATCCGTCTCGGGACCCCAGGGACTAGCTGTGGCAGGAGTGTAGTGGAAACTGGGGGGCTGGATGAATGTCTTGCACATAGAGCTTGCTTGCAGGTACAAAGAAGGTGAATCCACACGAGGAATAACAAACCAAGGTATTTATTTCAGCGGTAGAATGAAGCTGAATTCTCACAATTGGTTAATAGTTGATATTCAGATAACAACAGATGAAGTTGAATTCACACAAATGGTTAATGTTTGCAGTTCATATAACGGCAGCAGAAGAAGTTGAATTCACACCAATGGTTAATGTTTGCAGTTCATATAATGGCAGCACAGATGAAGTTGAATTCACACAAATGGTTAATGTCTGCAGTTCATATAGTGGCAGCAGAAGAAGTTGAATTCACACAAATGGTTAATGTTTGCAGTTCATATAATGGCAGCACAGATGAAGTTGAATTCACACAAATGGTTAATGTTGCAGTTCATATAATGGCAGCACAGATGAAGTTGAATTCACACAAATGGTTAATGTTGCAGTTCATATAATGGCAACAGATGAAGTTGAATTCACATAAATGGTAAATGTTTTCAGTTCATAAAATGGCAGCACAGATGAAGTTGAGTTCAAACAAATGGTTAATGTTTGCAGTTCATATAATGGCAGCACAGATGAAGTTGAATTCAAACAAATGGTTAATGTTTGCAGTTCATATAATGGCAGCAGAAGAAGTTGATGTCCAGAGAGATGTCCATAACATAACAGCAGGTTGAGGCTGAATACACTCAGAGGTAATGTTGAAGAGCTGTACCCAGCGGGAGGAGAAGCAGTAATCAGGATGAGGCTGAATACAACAGATAGTCTGGAGCAGCCAAAACAGCAACTTGTAGATCTGGAACCAGGAACTAGGAAGTGTTGCACTGACAAATTGCTGAGTGTAGGAGGGGACTCTTATAGTCTGCAGAGGAAACCAATTGGGGAATGGGATCAGGTGTTCAGACCAGTGTTCCCTCTAAGCTGAGTAATCTGGAAAGGAAAGAGTTAAAAGGTCACTCTAATGAGGGCTCCACCCGAAAAGTTTGCATTCACAATCTGCAGGATGTTTCCTAGTAAGATACAGGTTTAACTCTATCATTTCCAGATTGCTCAGCTTAGAGGGAACACTGGTTCAGACTCAGCAGGAAGCTAGCAAATGTCTCACCAAAGATGGCAGCCTTCTGTGCTGCAGACAGAAGTCATGCTTGTCCCAGGATAACATGCTGAAGATGTACGGTAATATGGTACCGCTGAGTGGTGTAAACAGAGCTAAGACCCTGATTCGTGACACTACCCTGATTACATCTTGTATCGTATATGCAACTAACTGCGCTCAAAGAGGGACAGGCCTATGAGGAGCATATTGTACTCTTACTTCCACTCTAGGGGGTAAATGTATCAAGCTGAGAGTTTTCCGATGGGTTTGAAAAAACGGATTCTAGCTATAATTTATTTAGTACATTCTACAAAATGATTGCTGGAATCTAATTGGCTGCTATAGGCAACATCTCCACTTTTCAAACCCACTGGAAAACTCTCAGCTTGATACATTTACCCCTAGGTGTTGATGTAGCGGAGGAGATGGGAACAACAGCAGCGACCCCAGAGAAGCGACTAGGTACCCATCCAGATACTGCTGTGAGGCTTCAGAAAATTCCACTTGGTTTTGGTTCAGAACTCAAGAATTGACTGCTCGACTTTGGGAAGGAAGAAGACATACTGCAGAAACTCAAGGACTCTGGGAATCAAGATACAATCAAGCTAGAATATGATGTCACCAAAAATAGCTGAAGTTGAGCATAATTTATAGGAAGATGCCAAACTATCCTTTTCTTATTTATCCCATAATAGTTCTCATTATATTGATATTAGTCATGCATTTTGTTTTAATACTTCTTTATAGAAAAATTTAATGACTGGATAAACAACAATGTGAACTGAAGAACAACATATGAAGACTAAAAGACAACAAATGAAGAACTATTAAGTGAAGGGGGTATGGACTTTATGGACTTTGCGGGCTTTATGGACTTTGCGGGCTTTATGACTTTGCAGGGCACGGGAATTACTTTACATGAATGGCTTTGTTTTTTTATTCTTTTGTGCCTTTTCTCTTTTTTCTTCTCCTTTCTTGTCTCTCTTCTTTCTACTCTTCTTTTTTTCTTCTCTTTTACTCTTTACACCCTCGGGGAAAGCTTTTCCACTATGGTTTCCCCTCTAGAAGGTTTTTTCCTGTTGTACGCCAATAACACAAGAGGGTTTTTTCATCTCCTCTGTAGTTGATAGGGAGAGGAAGAGAGAGTTGAAAATTATCGGAGTCTCTCTCTCTCTTACCCTCTCTCTTTATTTTTTTTTAGTTCACCACCAAATATAGGGATAGATAGGTAATTTTTGCACGCCCACATACTGGGACTAACTGTGCATGCGCGAGTTGCGCATTGCGCATTACCCACAGTGCACACACTGTGATCGACGCGTGCATGGACATACCTACTGTGATTGCGCCTATGGTGCATGTGTGGCTACATCAAGGAACCCCACTGTGTGTGCCAACTCAAGTCAGAATGCACACAGTGGGGAAAGACGCAAGGGATGATGACATCATTACCCCTGGCCCACACACAGCGTCCACGTGTGTGTGGTGAATCACCACACACACGTTGCCGCTGGGGAGGCTGAGAGTTTCCGGGTCTGTACTATAAAAGCCAGACCCAAGACTCCCCCTTGTTCTCTCTGCTGTCTGCCTGTCCCTGGACAATGAGCATAAACTATACTACAGAAAACATACACTACACTACAGAAAAGGATAGGATATACTATAAGGGTACACTACACTACAGAAAAGGATAGGAATAGGACTACACTGATAGTGACAGCTCTTTGGATCTCATATTGAGAATCGACAGCAACAGATTCCAAATGCAAATGTCACACCTAGAATCAACTCCAAACCTTTTACCTGCTTAATTGATGATGAAATAACGAGGGAATAGTCCACACATGTCCATGAAATAGGTTTTGATTCGATTGTCCCATTACTTTTGGTCCCTTAAAAAGTGGGAGACACATATAGAAACCATTGTACTTCCTACACTGTTCACCTGATTTGGATGTAAATACCCTCAAATTAAAGCTGAAGGTCTGCAGTTAAAGCACATCTTGTTTGTTTCATTTCAAATCCATTGTGGTGGTGTATAGAGCCCAAAATATGAGAATTGTGTCAATGTCCCAATATTTATGGACTTGACTCTATAATACTGCTAAGATACAGTAGTTATTGGATAAATAATTCTGTAAAGCTTCAGTGTTATTTAGTGTGGTTAAAAGACTGAGTAAGGCAACATTGTTTAAGAAAAAGTGCATAAAAGTGCGAGTTTTATATTGAGTGTATCTGAGAACAGAATATGAAGGAAGCATGTGCAACGAATACGGGTCCTTTAACAATACCCAAAATAAAAACTTTGGATGTGGAATTTTATATAGTACCATCTTTATCAACTTAATATTCCTTGCTGCTAAAGCTTCCTAAAAGCCCCTATTCACCCCATTAAATTTATTCTATTTGTACAGGAAAATGAGACCTTTCCCATAAATTAGCTTTTGGAATAAGCTCTTAAAACCTTTGGGCACTATCCTTTGCTTGCTGACCTTTGAGGAGCACCATCTGATCTAGCTTAATTATTTAAGGAACAATATTTATCAACATGAGATCCATCATCTAAGCATAAATCTTTAAATCGGTATTTAATAACGAGATAGGATTAAAGTGCTTTTTTTGTTCAGGAGTTTTCCTGGTTTGGATAGTATTACAATTACTGCTTCAATAATTTCTTTAGGGAAATAAAAATGTATGCATGCTTCATTAAAGAATTCTGTTTTTGAATAGAGTACTTTTTTACAATAGCTATGTGTGGATTCATTAGGCCCTAGTGATTTATAACTATTTATTTTTTGAGGAAGCTGATCATTTTTAAATCTTATTTAGTGCTTATAGGAATATTAATTAATACTAATTCTGATATAGATATTTTAGGGATGCTAATTTTACTGGGAATCACAGGTATCATTAATTCATTTATATAATTATACTTATTTAAATTATATAGTAAATACATGGTATGTATTTTGGGTTATAAACATTGAAAGCAGTTTTATAGAGAAATGTAATTTTAAAATGTGTCACTTGGCCTTTCAGTTAAGAGGCCAAGAATGAACCTACCTTGTTGCCTATAACCTTATGATTCAATTTCAATTACTTGAGGGTCATTTTATTTTCATATAAGCGTAAATAGTGTACTTTTTACTGATATCTAGGGGGTAATTTTAGGAAAAAAGGATATAATTTCTTTAGTATATAAGCAGTTACTATTTTGCTGAGAAAATGCTTAGAGTTGCCATAAATCACTGCTTTTAAAATGTTATGTTTCATTGATCATTTCATTATTGCAACTGGGACATGAACTGACCAGCTATTGATGTCAATAGGTGCCTCTGAAATAGTTTGTAATAGATGTTTGTCAATGAGTTCTGTTCATGAGCATGATGATTGAGTTTTTTGCCTGGTTCCAAGCACATTCATGTATCACATTGATTATTATTTAGAAATACATTTCTCAAAAAGAGACCATCCCTTTCTTGAATTTTAGCATTGTACACAAATCAGTAAAACCTTATATCACCACAAAATATTAGGTTCCGTTGTTTCAATAGTTTGTAATTTTTGATCTTCATTCCCAAGTATGACACTTTTATTTGGGGCATAAACATCACCCACTGTATATAGCATATTATTACTTTCACAGGTCAAAATGACAAATCTACCAAAATCTCATTATTGTACAGGCTATTATGTTGCTTGCAAGTTGCAAATGTAACATCTGTTGTTTTTGAATGATGCCGAAATGCTAAAAATGAGTTAATCTTTTATGATGTAATTTAAGATGTTTACAAAAGTCACAGGAAAGTCCTGAATCCAACATATGTTGAACTTTAGCTTAAGTACTTCTCTTCATAGCATGAAGCATTTCAAGGGGCTATTTAGGCATGTAAGCTTAACATAACATTTTTTTCTTACAATAATTCCAATACCATTGGAAGCACGTGGCCCTATGCCCTGATCCAAGTACATACCAACTAGCATGTGTCAAACAAAAACTATAATTTTACAGTTTGGAAAATGTAAACTTTACATATAACAATGATGTGTTGGGAATCCTGTCACATGCACTCCATTTGGAAAAAAATGGATCCTTATGATAATATCATGTGGCACTGTCTGCTATTGTGGTAAATGGTTTTGGAGATCCTGTGAGCTTGATCTACAGTTAATTATGGCAATGGTATTTCAGGCAACAGCAGGTAACATTTCTTGAAAAATGGAAAGGGGAAAAGTATTAAATTGTTCTTTGGAGACATCCATGGGTTTGTTGCAGAACCTTCATTTCATGTATCCTGGACCTCTAAATCCAGTTGTTGATCCTTATTTTATTGTGCAACTTCAATTGTTATATGAAATATGGATATATGTATATTCTATGTTTGGTGTATATTTTGGGCCATAATAAAATATGTAATGGAAATGTGTTTTTTGTTTTTGGCTTTGGTAAAATTTTGTATTTTTTTGTATTACATGTAACATCTATATTAAAACATGTAAACAAGACCCAGATCATCTCTTTCATGCAGAAAGCAGCCATGATCATGTCACTGGGATTCCTGCGGTCACCGGGGATAGTGATCTCAACAAGATTTCCACATGTGTCTCAATAGTGACAGGAGGACACTTGATTTTAATTTCATTATGAGCTAGGCACTTTCAAGCTAACTGAAGTTCTAATTTTAGCTTTTGGCTGTAGCTTAGAAGATCAAGGGAGAAAATGCTTATTGACATCAAAGGAGTAAATGATTAATCATATATGTGGGACAGGCATCAACATAAATCTAAAACAGTGACAAAAGACAATGGCGCTCAGTGCAACATCAAACGGTCACGTGAATAAAATTGTGCTTATATAAAAAATCACATACAGTAGGCAGCTTCGCTTTATACATCAATTGTAGATGTGATACCTAGATAAATACAAAAAGAGAAGCGCCAAACATAGTGTGATACCATCAATACAAAAAACAAGTGACCATAAAGTTTCAAGTTGGTCTCGTACCAAAATCAGATAGTAAAATCGCTTATCTGAACAATAGTGTCCCTTGGAAATTCCAGAATTATTTCTTGCATAGACTGAACCTTCTGTGTCTTGTTTTCCAAGAACTAAAACTCAATAGGAAATAGCAAACAATAGTGTAGTGCGTTCAGAACATACAAATCTTCTTAAAAAAGATTTTAATTAAAAAATTAAAAAATTGTGCCATATCCATACATAGCAATAAAATGCCCGTACATTAAATCTATTTAAGACAAGCTTATCTGTAAAGTAGACTCATCCGAAAATCATTCAAAGCCCCTTGGCCGCAGATGATAACAGTTCTTTCCACCAAACAACGGATTCCACTTTTCAAGTCACGTAACAGATAGCCATTCAAATAACCGATGCTCCCTTGACGCGTTTCTTCTGTAAAGACTTTCTCAAAAAGTTGAAAAATCTTTTGAGAAAGTCTTTACAGACGAAATAGAAGACAGAATAGCGGAGACCAGCGGCGGGCCCCAGGTAAGTATGTGTTGCTCATGGGGGGGGGCCCGCTCATGGGGGGGGGGGGCCGAGTGGCACGGGGCCCGTACTGGGCCCGATTTTTTCTGAAGGCGGCCCTGAGTATGACACTATGTAAATGTTACTAAACCTGTACCAACAACATGTTCTGCTTTTAGTATCTACATTATAGGTCATTTTATTAGTTATTATTTGGCCAATAAGTGCATGAGGATTTTTTATTGTGTGTCTTACGCCTCATCCTGATTAGAATCTTGTCCTAAATGGATCAAATGAGCTTGTCCTTATCTGTTTTCTGTGAAATGTTTTTACTTTTCTCATTACATTTAGTGGGCCTGATTCATTAAGGAAAATAAAGCCAAAAAATAGTAAGTTTTCTCCTGGACAAACCATGTTACAATGCAAGGTGCAAATTAGCTTATTCTTTTGTACATAAGATAAATACTGGCTGTTTTTCCATGTAGCACACAAATACTTCATAGCTTTATTTGTACACTGAAATTTAAAGTTGATCTAGAACATGCCTTACTCTTAACTATAAATTTGCAATCACATTTTAAATTTGCTTACCCCACCAATGCAACATGGTTTTGCCAAGGTGCAAAGTTACTAATTTTTTTTTGCTTTACTTTCCTTAATGAATCAGGCCCAGTGTTTGTTATTTCGCTGAAACTCTGCTGAGGAAATGTTAACTGAAAATGTGGACATTAAGAAAAGCAACCGTCGCTGCGCAATGACACATGCGCCAATGACAGTAATAAACCCAGCGAGCACTTCAGCTACTGCAGAAAGGAGAAGGGAGTTGTTGAGATGTGCAGAAAGACCTGCCTGCCAAGAGTAAGAAAAAGAAACACCAAAAGGAAGAGGTGGAGCCTGATCTGAGGAGAGAGAGAAAGGAGTATGTAAGAGGAGCTGTGGAGCAGAGATACAGAGGATGCAGGAGAAATGGAGTAAATGGAGCTGAGAGAGAAAGTGTCTGGAGATCCAGAGAGGGAAAGTGAAGCAATAAGTTGAGTGCTCGTACTGTATCCAGGAGTTTCAGCCAGCGCTTACCATTTAGGACACAGTGGCATCCCACTTAAACAGATTTAGGAGAGTTAGGGATAGAGGGGACTCTGAAGAGGATTGCATTTGTTGCCTTGAATTTGAAGTTCTAGTATAACTTATGAAGCATAGGAAGGAGGGTGTTACACAAGGATTATATATCAAATAAAAAATATAACAATGTTGTTATAAATGGTTATTGTTATTGTATTATTATTTTCATGATAGATCTGATTTGCTCCACAGCCAGACCATTTATAAAAATGTAATGCATGCTTGCTAACAGTCACAGATTTTCACACTACAGAGGTTGTGGCCTATCAGAAAATTGAGAGGCATCACCCACAATGATCTGCTTGCTGTTTGTGCCATGGTCTTGTTTGTGACAGGTAACTTGCACCAAAACTTGTTGTAGAATGTACTGTGTTTGTTTAATTTTTGTATTTTGTTTTACTTTGCTATGCAATGGAATTCTAATAACCATTTGCTTTTCTTCAGTGTTCTTTATTTTTAAATTCTAAAGATACAATAAGGAAAACATAAAAAAAAGAATGTTCAGCCATGCTCATCAATTATTTTCATTTCCCCCTGTGTTTCAAAAAAACGAGATTCTATGACATATACTTCTGTTGCCATTCTCTGCTTAAATGTCACAGTCATTGTCTGCATTTACATTACATCCATGCAGCATTGCTTACAACACACAAAAAATTTAATTTTTGATATAGTCATAAACTTTTGAAAGCAACAGAAAGCAAAAATAGCAAATAAATTTACAATGTAGTCTCAAAGGGGACCCACTGTAGTGCTTCCCAATAAAATCATGTAATGTAGAAAAAAGAGATATTGATATTGAAAAACAAAGAAATTTCAAAATGCCAAGCAAATACATATGGAACATCTGAAGGGTAGAATAGGGAGCAAGGAACAACTTTTATAATCTATGTATTTTTCTTCATGCAACAAACAACACCAAATAGTGTTGCAACAGCACCTCTCATCAGCTCCCAACTCAAGATCCAGTTTCTATAGCACCCATCCATTGCCCGAGCAACAAGGTTTTTTGCATTAATATATTTTTCTGCTGTAACCAGGTTCATTGCACATAGCACCCATTATTGACCTGACTTTGTTTTTGTCTACCCTGAGTTTGCCATCTAATTATGTACCTTTCACTCCTTAACTGACCTGACCTCTGTCCTGTTTTGACTTTGTACAATTGCTGCATGCCTTGACATCTGGTCTGCATTTGATCATGGTCTACTTAATCATCACCAACCATCAGCAGATGTCCATCATGGCCACAACCTGTAGGTGAAGACTAGACCAGTCACAAATTAGATTTTATGCCTCAGCTCTGCCAGCAATAATCCCTATCAGCAAAGAAGGTCAGCAACTTCACCCACAGTCTGTGATAGCTTGGTCACTCTAATATTAGTGTTTCATTACCTGCACCATATATTCAAGAGCTTTCTGACTATGTGGGAAGACAGAAGGTTAAGCACAACAACATCATTCATTCACCTCAAGCTTGTGGAATTATAATTTCAAGTGCAAATACTGTTCCAGCACCTGTCTTTTTCTAACCTGCACATTCCCTCATCACCTTCTTAAAATGTAGATCTCATTCCTGCAAAGATCTTCTTGACCATTATGCAATACAGTTTGAGCTGTGGCATGGGAACTTCTAACAAATCATGCTAAATATGCCTATATCAAAGGGAGGACACTACTCTTCTACTCTACTGCTCTCAATGCCTTCAGAAAATAATTCAATGAGTCTGGTTGGGTTTCTTCCGGTAGTTTATTACATCCCAGGGTCACATGATCAGCATGCTGTGTAATTCAATATCTTGGCCTTGGAACAATGAAGTTCTGGTCAACATCTTCTAATAAAATCTATATATCAATATAACACAAATTATCCAACATGGAAAATAAAATAACAGTATTACTTAAATGACACACATAGCAACACCGTAATGTACATACACATGATAGCAATGAGACATTGTCCCGTTCCCAGCAACCTGGGGATCTGGGGGACATCCAAAAGGGCTATAAAAGTATTAGTTCTTTAGTTCATATTTTGCGAGAAATGTGGTGCAGGCTGGTTAAGGTGAAATCAACCCCACATTCTGGTAGACACAGCTAATTTCACTGCAGATAAAATATGATTGTATTGTGTGTACTCTTTAAAATATACTGTGGATAATAAAAGTATCTTTCACAGGCTTATTTTGCCAACATTTTTTTGCATTCTTCTGAAATCAAGCATTTGGAAACCCCCATGTGGAAATCCTTTGTAATCTCTGGAATCCTGACCCTGATAAGTGAAAGTACTATTTCTAAACCTTGTGTTACTAGCTGGTTACTTTGCATATTGTTCTGTGGGTTATGTGTCCTTTTGTATCTGCATCAGAGCCTGCGTAACTATGTGTTGCAACACCAGTATATTAATCATACGGTCTTGCTTTTATCTGTATTTGCCTGGCCACCAGCCATTGAGCTCCTTAATTGTGTATTATAATCAATAAATATCACCTTATGTTACCTTAGTCATTGCTTGTGTGATATTACAATGTGGGCACAAGAGAGCCTGACATAAGCTGTCAATAAAACATGTTATAGATCATTACCCTTTGTGCCCATAGAAATGTATTTCTCCAGCGAAGACTTTTCTACTTTTACAGTGCATTTTCAGGCACAATTTGCACCTGCAATACAGACAGTACATGTCCAATGCCCCATGAAAATAACTATATATATATATTTTTTTGAAAACAGTGACCAGTCAGGATATAGGGTTTATGGATGCTCATTTACCATGCTGACCAATGAGAATTAACTGAGGACAGCCATAATTATTGGAGGACAGACTCAACATCGGCTACTTAAGGGCCACCCTTCACAGATCAGTAGGAAAAGGGTTGTATGCTGCCACAGGGTGCATGGTCATATAGTGTTGGGGGCATGACCAACATGGGGTCTGCATGCGCCACATTGACATGACATATTGGGCCTGATTCATTAAGGAAAGTAAAGAAAAAAAAATAGTAACTTTTCACCTGGTCTGATTGAACCATGTCGCATTGGAGGGAGTGATAAATTTAAAATGTGGGGACAAATTTATAATTGCGGTAGGGCTTGTCCTAGATCAACTTTAATTGTCAGTATAAAAATAAAGCTATCAAGTATTTGTGTGCTACATGAAAACAGCCAGTATTTAACTCATGTGCAAAATAATAAACTAATTTGCACCCTTTGCATTGTAAGATGGTTTTGTCCAGGAGAATATTTACTAAATTTTTTGCCTTACTGTCCTTAATGAATCAGGCCCATTATGTTTGAAACGGTGTTGCTTTCACCGTTTTCATTGCAGATTTCACTACCTGGTACTCGATTCTTGTATAGATCCTGGAATGTTGGAACTGTTTGAAAAATGTACAGGTACATGAAATATTGAAAATCATGCAATAAGTGAACACAATACATAACACAGATCACGCAGTATATAATACATACCTTATACTAAAACATTAAATTTATCAAGTCCTCCACAGCCACATGCTGCTATCCCCCCAGCCACATCACACCACCCCCAGCCACATCATGCCACCCCCCAGCCACATCACTCCTTACCTCAGCCACATCACACCAAACCCCAAGCACATAACACAACCCCCAGCTGCATCACGTCAAACCCCATACACATCACGCCACCCCCAACCATATCATGCCACCCCCCCCAGCACCATCATGCCACATCACGCCAACCCCAGTGTCACGGGCACTAGGAGTCTTTGCCCAGGATATCACCAGATGATGGACTTACCAGAGTAATATAGTTGGTAATATGGTACTCTGGTAGCAGGGTGACAACGGAACAGGAGAAACAGCAGATGGTGAGAGAATGCTTGAGGAAAGTCTATGACTAGCAGCACTGGTAATGAGTAGATGACTGTACACGAGGAACTAGATGGACAAGGAAACGTGAGGATAGTCAGTGGTCTGCGTATAGCAAGTTGTACCACTGCTATGGTGAGGAGGAATGTCCAGGAGTAGCGAGGAGGTGGTGAGAGTCAGCGGTCTGCGTATAGCAAGTTGTACCGCTGTCTAGGTGAAGGAATGGAATCCAGGTGAAAGTAGGTAACAGGGAAGTCAGTGGTCTGCGTTAGCAAGTTGTACCACTGCTTATGTGAGAGGATACTTGAAACTGGTGTCACAGGGAACAGGAGTCAGTGGTCTGCGTTAGCAAGCAGTACCACTGCAATATATAAGTGAGGAGGGGCACGAGGAGATGAATGCAATGCAGAGTATACACGGGGCACACAGAACTTGATCCCACGATGATATCCACAATACAATGATAACTGAGCAGCACTGCTTAAATATACAAAGTCACAAGAACTATCCAGGCAATAGGAAACAAAGTCAATGGTAGCAATAGTCTCAGTGGATAGGAGACTCCGGAGGAGAACACAACTCAGTCCAGCTAGATATACAATACACAAGCAAAGTCAATGAGAAGCGGTTCAGAAGAGCAGGCTGTCAGAGAGACGTGCAGGGATACCTGAACGGCTGAAGGCCGGCAGGAGGAGAGACCACTGGAAGGTGGAAGCGGTAATCAGGTTGGTGCAGCGCACGGTAGGTAAACCAGCATGAACGAGGCAATACTCAGGAAGCAGTAGTAAGTGGAACTGGAAACATGAAGAACACGGAGAATTGAGGCGGTCTGATATCCAGTCGTAGAGATGGAAGCAACGGAGCGCTGACCTGATGAACACAGGAGAGTTGAAGTGAGCAGGAACTCTGTAGAAGCAACGGAGGCAGCGGATAAGAATCAGCTGGTGCAGACATGATGAACACAGGAGAGTTGAAGTGAGCAGGAACTCTGTAGAAGCAACGGAGGCAGCGGATAGGAATCAGCTGGTTGCAAACACGATGAACACACGAGAGTTGAAGTGGTCTGGAAACCACAAAGGAATAAACAGGAATCAGCAGGAGCTGAATACACGAGGAAACACAGGAACACCTTCAGAGGCTCATGGGGAATGAGACTCCAAGATCAGGCAACGAGGTATTGACCACAGGTCCTTTAAATAGAGAGTGTTGCCTGATCAGCCAATTAACTAAAAGCAACAGGTACTGAAGGCTTGAAAGGGCTGCACATGCGCAGACCCTCAGGATGGCGGGCGGCCACGGTTCCTGAATACACGGGAAGTAGCACTCACAGTCCGGTGAGTGACACCCAGACACATCACACCATCACCCGAGACACGGCAAGCGCTATAGGAAAATCTGCACTGTGTCTCCCTAACAAATATTATTCCATGCTATAGCATTTTACTTCGCAGTCATTAGCATGTGATTAGACTGCTCATTGACTTTACATGCTGTGCATCAAAGCAATGCCAATATGTAAACGTAACCACTGTGGATGTGAAGCTCTCAGAATGTTGTGACATAAATAAAATTAGAAAGTTTATTTATTAATGAAATGATCACTTTACTTGTATAGTTATAAGCAACTCTGCTCATACCAGAATACTGTATAAACTATGGGGTGTACTCACAGTACGCACCATCAAAACGCCTTGGATATCATTAGTTGGTTGATGAATGAGAATTTCGGTGATAAGATGAAATGTATTTAGAAAACTTAATTACATTGGTTTAGACTACATAATTTACTGGCTATAAGAGCACTTGAGGGACCACATGAAATGAGGGCAGTGGTAGTCACTATA
This sequence comes from Mixophyes fleayi, assembly GCF_038048845.1. NCBI lineage: Eukaryota > Metazoa > Chordata > Amphibia > Anura > Limnodynastidae > Mixophyes > Mixophyes fleayi. The sequence goes on along the minus strand of NC_134403.1, from coordinate 142,935,991 downwards.
ACGACGCTGTAACCGCTACACTACATACTCCGACATGATGACACCAAAGAGCTCATTGCCGACAGAGTGGTGACACAGCTTGAAAGCTATACCGACCACTGAAGATCCCGACACACTCCGATGATGTCACATTGAAGAGGCACACTATCATGCATGCTGTTAAGGTACTAATTTAAGGAACTTTGGTCTTGGGCAATGCTGCCAAGACCAAGGGCAAGAGAAGTAAGGTGACTGCAGTCCTTGGGCTAATGGGGTAAGGGATATTGAGTATGTAATCCTACCTGGCATTAATTTAATACTGTATTTTCTAGCATATGTGTTTTTGCATAATAAAAGTACCATTGTACTTTCTAACTGTTTTTCCCTGAATGACTTAGAACCCCTAAAAGGTACCAAGTACCACCACGTGCAACATAAGGTGCCACCGGGTGGACAGATAATGTTAAGTGGGCACAAATGGTCCAAAACTAAACTAGGTATCCTTAAGACAAAACCTCAGAGGTTGGGACATTCCCCAGTTAAAAATTTTATGACACTGCCGCTAAGGGCTCATTTGCAACAGAGCTGTTACTGGAGCTGTGAGGGTTTTTAATTTTCATAAGAACAGATTGTCAATGCCAAGGGTGCCATCCTTCTGACAATGAGGGTTGTTTGGCACTGTTTTATTTCAATTAGATTTATTTTAAATTTGATGTGTGTGTTTATTTACATTTTTCACTGGAGCCTTACAGGTCCCAACAGCCCTGGATACCAGGACATACTGACACCCGTGATACCTCAAGTGCCTGCATACCCTGGCAGACATGGGTATGCTTGTAGTACTAGAAGAAGCAGCATACTCAACCACTTAAAGGTGACCTGGGAATGCTTATACCTAGAGCGTACCATGGGTACAATTCTGATTTAACTCTTTCCTTTATGTTGTTAACCCACACCTTCCACCCAAGGATGTGGAAATAGCCCGAGTGCTATCAGCCCTAGTACTATCAGTAGCAAAGGTTCATTTTTTTTGCAGGCCCAATCCCCCTAGGTAACTGAACCCCATGCTGATGCCTTGGGCTGGTTGGTACTATGGCAGGGGGCTCCACACTGTTGATTTCCCAGCTATAGTGCCAACAGTTATGGCTGGCATAGTCTAGTGCTGGTTTTGGCAATTTCACAAGGACCCAACACTTTTCATTCCCCTGATTCAGCACTTTGGGGGGCAGTTTTTCAGTATAACAGTACCCAACAAACAAACACAGCTACATTTAATATAGTGAAAACATATAATACATTTAAGGTACATATACATATTGACAAGAGAGGATGCCAAGCAGACTTAAGCTTTATTTTTGACAGCCCTTCACCCTGCTCTCCCCATCTATAACAGGGTAACCATAAGGTTGGGCCCTATGAGGTCAGACCATATCCAAACTGAACTTACTTTAGTAACTTTGTAAAGACGAATGAACACAAGTGGGAGTGTCCATTTGTGTAACACTTACAGTGACTTACCCAAATAGATTCACAGCTCTACCCGCTAAAATGGCAGTAAAAGGTACTTATACCAAGTACTAACAATTTTCAATCTATTAAGAAAAAGCCTTAGAATTACTGGGGATTTTTTTATTTCCCACAACAGAGTAATTTTTGTGTTGATCAATGTTAACCTGGCTGTTCAAGTACTAATGGGAAGTAAGAAGAATGTGGAGAATAATCTTTCTATATTTGATGACAATGTGTTTCAGTGACATTTTTCACTTTTATATTTGCATGTATTTTGAGCACATTAAGATCAGATTAAAGAGCACAGAGAATAAAAGAAATTGACTTATTTCTTTACTTTGCACATTCAATGAAAGTAAAGATTAAACTTTGTTTGCCACCATGAGTCACTTATAATGCTTTTCTGCCGTTTTTGACATTGGTATATTTTTTAGTATAAATTTTAGGATAGAACAGCTGCAAAATGAGACATGACACCTATGCTGCTGCCAGGTCCATCTAAATTTGGACCTGGCAGCTGTACCTAAATAGATCTGCCAGCAAAAGGATAAGCAGATGGTTATATTGCAGGGTATTTTTATTGTACAATGATATAAGGGTAGACGATATGGAGAGTTGCTTGTCATTATGGTTCACCTTCTTTTATTTATACAGGTCTATCCCAATCATATCTAAGAAGGTTACAGAATTTCTAGAAATACCTTGAGCACTAGAAATGCTGTATTCTAGTGTTTTATTTTTATGCCTCTGTTATTTTGTCTATTATGGCACTATTTCTTGGACATAGTGATTCATATACTTTCCAAGGTCAATTGCTTGCGTTACTGGAACAGTCACACTGAGGGTTATTTGCTAATATAGGGATTCACCCTGTGTATCCTTGGCTGCTTTGTGCTGACCTATGAGTTCCAGTATTTCTGCTGGCAAGAAAAGGCAGAATATGTTGATTTCTGCCCTTCTGAAAATAGATGACAGGTGCACCTGCACGTGATGATGGATGGAATGCTAGGAGCTCCCCCTCAATTTGGTAAAAGGGGCAGACAAGTCAGAGGCATTGCTTTATGATGACCTGAAAGAACAGAAGGAGGGATCTGTGCTTCTTTTGCAACCGGCAACAGGGCTCAGACCTATAGAGATAGGATAGTGGGATACATTTATAAAGAAGTGTACCATGTTTTTTCCCTTAAAAAAAATAGTGTTTGCACCCACCAGTAACACATATTTAATATTAGTTCAACAGATTTTGCCTGCACTCAGTATGCTAGAAATAGAGTTTCTACAGGCTGAAAATGTTCAGCAATTGTTTTGAAAAGTCTGTCCCATATTTTATCCTGGTGTTTTATATGTGAATTTAAATTATTGACATTTTTAACCTGAAAGTAAACTATTCTATGACTAACTGACGCTAGACAAGTGGTTCTTGCAACTTTTTTTAAATGTGTTCTCAAGTGCTAAATACTATTTTTGTGTATTTTTTTTTATATATATAAATATATCCCAGTGTGTCGGTCAGGTTAGCTGCCTAGTATATACTGTAGATTATGTACAGTGCTCTGCACTTAGTATAGGGCTGTGTCCTTTAGATAATGTGTTATAATCGTGCTCTGCGTTATGAATTGTCGCTTAGGGCCCACCAACCTTCTGAATTCTTTTGTTTAATTATTATTTAAGACAAAGGGCCTTAAGGACCAGCGTGGACTGGAATAAAGGGAGGAGGGGCTCCCAAGTGTACCATCAGGCTGGCACTTCTATGGTTACTGACTGTAACCCTGTCTCCGCTCATTCAATTTCAATCGGTTGGGTATTAATTTCAGATGGAAATAATAGTGACACGAAAAAGTTGACAGTCTAAATACTGACAGAGAGAATACCTACATGGAGAAAATTCCAACTAGTGTCAGTATTTTCTCTTTGTCAGTATTTAGACTGTCTGTAATTTCTCCATGTCAGTATTTACAGTGTCTGAATTTTCATGTCAGCATTATTTCCATCTGAAATATGATTACCACTGGTTTTAATCATGTGAGCACCAGGAGTCAGATTATCACGTGCTGAGCTTTTATTGGAGCATGTGTTGAGCTCTGATTGGAAGAACATGTAATCCTCTGACCCTTGGTGCTCAATTTGATTGAGGCACACATTTTAAATTTACATGCAACATGGTTTTGCCAAGGTGCAAAGTTACTCCTATTTTTTGCTTTTCTTTGCTTAATGAATCAGGCCCAATGAACTTACTTTTGAGCTAATGTTTCAGTGTAGCCAAAGACATGATTTAGTTTGCTCTGAACAGTGTTTGTAGGAAAAGTATCAACACTGCTGTTATTTCTTTACAGATTATACTTTAATGGGATGCATTTTGCACCTTAAAGTTTTTGGGAAAAATACATTTCTAGGCACATTTCAACCAAAATACAACATGTGACAAAAAAAATTACAACTATAATAAACAGTTCAGAAATACTCTCACTATCATGGATAATTTAAGATGTGAATGAAACTAATCCAAGTATTAAAACGTAAAAGTTGAAATAAATGAAGGGGATAGTCCTTTAGTCTTTGTAGGTTGTACTTCAATGAGCCTAAAGGGTAAAGGCATCAAAATGTGATTCTGGCAAATCGACGATTTTCAGCGATATTGACTTACCTTTACTTAAACTGACATTTTAAATCTGCCTGTCAAAATCATTTATTTGCCAGAATAGCACTTTGATGCATTTACCCCTTACTGACTTCTTGTGTCCCAGACACCAATAAAAAATATTTACAAGTGCACTGGAAATGAACGCATTCTGCAAAGTATATCATAGGATAGTTCAGCAAACTTTTGTATGTGTAAGGTGATGGCCTCACCACGCTGTGCCCTCTTCCTCATCCAGTTCTCTCCTTACCTTCCTAAGATCTTCTTTCTTCTGTCTTCTTTTCTTCTGTCAGCAGCTCCTCCCAGCATGGCTAGTCACTACCAGCATCGGGATGTGATGATGACATCACACCCGACAGTCAATGAGTAGGAGGGAGTTTGGAGCTCCGCGACGGAAAGAAATGACAGGGGTGGGAGGTACGTGTCCCAGTGGCCCCACCACCACCCTGAATCTGCCACTGTGCTGTTTAACTGGAAGTGAAAAGATGTTTTGTAGGGTTCCAGTGATGTAGTCTACTACAAAATGGGTACAATATTTATTTATAGCATTTAAAGTGACTGATACAAATTTATGTAGGTTATTTTTTCATGGCAGTGCTGCTGATTCCTCTAATACCTATGTCCAGAAGTTGCTTTGTATACTATGCCAATGTTTCTGGCAAGAGAAAGGTAAAGCAACTATAGAAAAGTATATTTATATAGTGCCAAATGTCTGAGATAAGGAGATTAAAGTATTTTAGGATCCATCCACTACATAGTCTTTATATATATCCATATCAAACACAATATATCTATATGCACAGTACATTTTCAAGTTAAAATAGAATTTAGATTGTCCTTGCAGCAGCTGATGGATAGTTTAAAAATAGAAATTGAAACATTGTGAAGGTCAATGTGTCTATTTAATAGTAAAGTGTATAGTGTGAATCAGGAGACATCTCTGGAACTTAGTGAATTAATGGAGCATAGACAATGAACCCATTCTTCTGTGTCAGTTAACTTGAAGTACAAAATGTTCACCCTTAAAAATGCTTACAATACAGTGACCTCGTAGTAAGTTTATAAATAGTACATGTTTCAAGACCATTGATAAATGGAACTTTAAATTATTTGAACACAAAAATGCATTAGACAGCGAAGAGCATCTGGCAGATTATAATATTGCAGTGCATATTAAACATAATGCAGACTTACAGTTGACTCTGTGTTATTGAGGGAAATGAAAAACATAAAGATCAATCAGGGACACAGGCAGCACAGGGACATTATCTATGCAGGGACAGTGTTCAGACCCCCTATAGAAGCGTGGGACACATCAGTCAATGAAGAATAGGGAAGAGGCTTGTTACTGATGTGTACTCCAGTGGAGAACTGTTATTGTTTGACCTAGGTCAGTACATGGGTTTATATGTCTAATAACTATTAAGATGGATTTGCCTGATCTATGTCAGTATAGTGGGATGAAGTGTTTGTCTTAGTAGTCTAGGGCACACCAGAGCAAATTATGTAGAGGGTTATTAAGACTAAACTCAGCTGGTACAGAGCAATAAATGGTGGGAGTTGTTATATCACTCCTGAAATGACAGTTTGAGTATTTAGTCTTGAGTCCAATGCTTTCATCAGTAGATTCATTTTTTTTAAGTTTTACATTTGCTGTATGACAGATAATTTAACAAGGCAGTAAGACTATAGTGCAGAATTCCATTGCTGAGCTGTCCCAACAAACAGGGAATCTTCTATACTTGATTTTTTGGGGGGCAAAAAAGTGGGAGGCTTAACCCTGCGGAACCTGACTCGATACCAAGACGCATGCATCCTCTCTCAAATTAGAGACTGGGTGTTCCCGGCCTTGCAAAAACCGTGGTTTGACATGGAGTGAGCCCTATACTCAGCATGCCCTGTAGCGGACCTGGTCTGGCTCCTGACTCACTGAGGTCCCGTTCCCCTAAAGCCCCAAACTCCCTCCTAGATGCCCTTAAGGGCTGGAACAGAACAATTGGAATCACTAAAAAGATTTTGTCACTTCGACTGGCAACATCTCCCTACTTACGATTTCCACGTTGCTTTCTGATTTCGATATTTCCAACTGGTCCCGCGAGGGGATCTCTTCCCTTATGCATTTGTTTGGCCCCGGGGGTCTCTGCTTCTTTGCGCATCTGCAACAAAAACATAACATTCAATCTAAAGACTTTTACTGTGGTTGAGGCATTGGATCGGTCACCTCCGCCGCCATGATTGCTCCCTACGGCCAACCCCGCCTCTTCTCCATGCCAAATTGACTAGAGGAAGTAACAGATGGACATGACCTTCCGGGCAAGATCAAAGGCCTCTAACCAAAGTGGTTAAATGAGTGGACACATCCAAAAACACGTGCATAATAGCTCCTACAGCTCCACAGTTGTGCCAGCAAAGTTTGGAATGGTCAGGCCAGATCTTTTTAGGTGGGCTGGGGTGAGAAATGTCCTATGCAACAATTTAAGCAGAATTTCTATATGATTAGCACACTTGGAGATTTTAGACAGGTTATCATAGATAATTCCCCATTGGGCCAGAGAAAGGGAGACATTGAGGTCCATCAGGGAGGCAAGATAACTGTTGCTACCAGAAAGTGATGCTGTCCTCCTTGACTCCAACCCCAATTACTGCTCTCTTCAACCTTTACCCTGACCAATTGACCAAACACTATCATTATGTCTGGGGCCACATTTTTTAGTAGACGCTAGAGCAGCGATAGGAAACACCCTTCTCGCCCCACCATCCATGAAATGATTGCAAAAATTAATTTTAGCTTCCATATGAAGACACTAAATGCTCCATAGACCATGGACCTCCTCTATTGTTAAATGAATGGCCTGGCACAAGTGTCACTCACCGGACTGTGAGTGCTACTTCTCGTGTGTTTAGTAACCGTGGCCGTCCACCATCCTGAGGGTCTGCGCATGTGCAGCCCTTTGAAACCTTCAGTACATGTTCCTTTTAGTTAATTGGCTGATCAGGCAACACTCCCTATTTAAAGCACCTGAGGTCAATACCTCGTTGCCTGATCTTGGAGTCTCATTCCCCATGAGCCTCTGAAGGTGTTCCTGTGTTTCCTCGTGTATTCAGCTCCTGCTGATTCCTGTTGTTCGTTTGTGGTTTCCAAACCACTTCAACTCTCCTGTGTTTCATCGTGACTGCACCAGCTGATTCCTATCCGCTGCCTCCGTGCTTCTACAGTTTCCAAACCACTTCAACTCTCCTGTGTTTCATCGTGACTGCACCAGCTGATTCCTATCCGCTGCCTCCGTGCTTCTTCAGTTTCCAGATCACTTCAACTCTCCCGTGTTTCATCGTGACTGCACCAGCTGATTCCTATCCGCTGCCTCCGTGCTTCTACAGTTTCCAGATCACTTCAACTCTCCTGTGTTTCATCGTGACTGCACCAGCTGATTCCTATCCGCTGCCTCCGTGCTTCTACAGTTTCCAGATCACTTCAACTCTCCCGTGTTTCATCGTGACTACACCAGCTGATTCCTATCCGCTGCCTCCGTGCTTCTACAGGATCCTGCTTACCTCAACTCTCCCGTGTGTCATCGTTACTGCTCAGTTGATTCCTATCCGCTGCCTCCAGGTTTCCGCAGTATCCTGCTCATCGCAACCCTCCAGTGCTCATCGTGTCTGCAGCCAGCCGATCCGCTGTCTCCGTGTCTACAGTGTTCCTGCTTGTGTCATCTCGTCTGTCTGCATCGGATCAACGCCCGCTGCTTTCATCTCAGCTAGACCGCCTCAACTCTCTCGTGTTCTCCAGGTGTCCAGTTCTATATACTACTGCTTCCTGAGTATTGTTTCATTCCACGCTGGTCTACCTACCGTGCGCTGCACCTACTTGGTTACCGCTTCCACCCTCCTGGGACTTCGCATTCCTGCCGGCCTCCAGCCGTTCAGGTATCCCTGCACCTCTCTCTGACAGCCTGCTCTCCTGAACCATGGTATGCATACTTCTCATTGACTGTGCTGGTGTATTGCATATCTTGCGGGACTGAGTTGTTCTCCTCCGGAGTTTCCTATCCACTGAGACTATTGCCATCATTTGACTGTGTTTCCTTTTAGCGTGGATAGTTCTTGTGACTTTGTATATTTGTGCAGTGCTGCTCAGTTATTATTATTTTGTGCCTATCATCGTGGGATCAAGTTCAGTGTGCCCGTGTATACTCTGCATTGCATCTATCTCCCCGTGCTCCTTCTCACTTATATATTTCAATGGTACAACTTGCTAGAGGCAGACCATTGTTCCCTGTTCCCTGAGTCACCTGTTTCCAGTATCCTTTCACATAGCAGTGGTAAAACTTGCTAACGCAGACCACTGACTCCCCGGATACCTTCACCTGGATTCCATTCCTGCACCCAGACAGCGGTACAACTTGCTATACGCAGACCGCTGACTCTCATCACCTCCTAGTTACTTCTGGACATTCCTTCACTATAGCAGTGGTACAACTTGCTATCCGCAGACCACTGACTACCCTCACGTTTCCTTGTCCATCCAGTTCCTCGTGTACAGTTATCCACCTATTACCAGTGTTGCTAGTCATAGACTTTCCTCGAGCATTCTCTTACCATCTGCTGTCTCCTGTTCTGTGATCACCCCGCTACCAGAGTACCATTATACCAACTATACTGCTCTGGTAAGTCCATCATCTGGTGATACCTGGGTAAAGACTCCTAGTGCCCGTGACAACAAGTTTAAAACTGATGATAAAGAATCCAGAATCATAGGCCACCAGGGGCTGTCCGACTCCTCTACCACTGACCTGGCTCTCACACATATGTTACCCAGTTGAGTTTCCACAAATAAGCTAGCCTCAGAATCTCCAATATGATTGCACTGCTCTACAACTAAGAAAGTTTTTTATAATCTGATGTTCACTGCTTAGTCATGTACCCCCTCCTCCCCATACCCTTAAATCTTGAATAAAAACTATTGATGTTTAAAAAAAAAATGGTAGAATAGAATCTAGGTGCGAGGTCTATTTATAGTCTATGGAGAATACCCATGACAGCCTGGGAAATCCCTATAGACTATAAATAGCGGCTAGATTCTATTCAGTAGCGTCGGTTTGCCTGTACTGTTTGCGTCATCTGTAAACTGTTCCGGATTTGGATTACAAATATGGGGCCCCTCCTGGGTTGAAGAAAAGAAAACTGTAAGCAACAAGAAGGCCTTTTAGGCCAAGAAGAACAGAACATATTTACAAGCAGGGACTTTAGAATTACAAATTAATTTGGACTTTTCAAGCTGGACTGTTGGAATTATAATTTATTTGGGACATTTCAAGCTAGACTTTTGGGAATACAATTTATTTTGGACATTTCAAGCTGGAATTTGGAATTACAAAATATTTGGGACAAGGTTCAAGCCTGGAATTTGGAATGACACATTTATTTGGACATGGTTTTCAAGCTTTTTTGGATTAAAAGCTGCTGACCAAAAGAGAAGAATTCAGATTGGTGAGTATTTTGGGGTTTTCTTATTTTTAATAAATATATGTGCTATGAATGAGGGTGTGTATTGTATTTATTGGGGTTTTATTATTTTTATTAAATGTATGTGGTTTTAAAGAGGGTGTTGTGGTTTTGTAAACATTTTGTTTTGTCGAACTACAGGTCTCAACCAGCCATAGGTGTCAGGGCATGTTGGCACTTGTGCTTCTCCAAGTGCCAGCATGCCCTGGCTGCCATGGGTATGCTGGTGCTTGTAGTTATACAAGCATCAGCATGCCCACACTGTTTATGGCAGCCCGGGCTGGCTGGGACTTGTAGTTCCACAAAAGAAAATGGCGTTTTTTTTTTTTTTTTTTTACATTTTAACGCCGTTATTACCCTACACCCATCACCCAGGGGTGTAGGAAGAGCCCTAGTGCTTTCAGCACTGGGCTGGGTGTCCCTAGAGGGGGGGCCCACTTGTTTTTTTTTTGGCGGACCCCACTCCCTAGGGAATCTAGCTTTGCGCTGAACACCCTGGGGTTGGTTTGTCATTATGGCAGGGTCCCCCTGCTATAGTGCCACCCACCCCAGGCTGGTTTGACTAGTGCTGGTTATGTGAAAATCAGGGGTACCTCATGCAAATTTTTTCCCCTGATTTTCACGTAACCAGCAGTAGGCTGGCACACTAGGGTTAATAGTGCTCGGACGGGGGGAACACATGCATTTTTTTTAAAAAAAACTTTTCTCCATTTTTAAACATTTGACAGCTGCTGGACCTTCGGCTGTATAGACAGGGACAGTCTAACAGTGATGTGTTTAGTAATCAGGCAGCTAGTTGTATCCGGCGGTTTTTAAAGCAATCTCAGGAGAGTTTGCTTAATCGTAGCTTCATACATTTGAGATTTGTATAGCTAGAGTGGCAAACAGTCGGGACTTTGATCTCTATCGATTTTAGAAATAGCGATTTTGACAGAAACACATTTCTGGTGGTTTTACATAAAATCTCAGCTTCATACGAGAAAATCGCTGGATTTGCAAAGTCTCACCTTGATACATTTACCCCCAGGACTGGTTGACATTCTGACATGGGAACCACTTCCCATATTTGGTTTATTATCATCAGCATAGACATTTGCTTCTCATGTACAGCACCTGCAACAGATATATATCCTGATAGGTCTATCTGTGGCTGTTTGTACATCAAAGTCGATCGCAAGTATGTTAATTGCCATACTGTACTTGGTTTATGTTTATAATTCCCTTCCCTCCTCTATTCTTCTCTCCAAATGTAAAGAGGAGCAATTCATAGATAGCAAATAGTGCATACTTGCCAACTCTCCCGAAATGTCCGGGAGACTCCCGAAATTCGGGTCAGTCTCACGGACTCCCGGGAGAGCTGAAAAATCTCCTTCATCCCGCTACTGCGTACCAAAATGACGCGATACGCTGTGAATCACGACATTTTGGCCAAAATGACGCGTTTGGCCGCGCCCCACCCCCTCCCGCCCTCCAGCCACGCCCCTCTCCCGGGAACAAGTTTCCGAAAGTAGGCAAGTGTGAAATAGTGTAATATCAATGTAGGAATCCGCAGTTTGTGTGTACATATGCAGCTGAAAAAAATTATATTTTATGTTAAAAACAGGCTTCACTCTAAATGAACTCATTAGTGGGCAGGGGTGATTATCAAGCCAAATGGGCTTCTTTCCCCCTGCATGGGCCTCATTCAGAGTTGGGAGCAAAGCAAAAAAAATTGCAAATCCTGATGCACTGCAAGTGGGGCAAATGTAAGATATGTGGACAGATCTACAGTTGGGAGGGGTCATGTCCTAGCTCATCTTTAAATTGCAATGTAAAAATAAAGCTGCCCAGTAATTGTGTACTATGTGCAAAAGCAGCCTGCATGCATAAAAAGAATACATGCATTTGCACCCCTTGCATCGCAACATGAATCCAGGAGCAATTTTTGCTCATTTTTTCTTTTCTGATTTCCTATCTCTAAATGAGGAAACATTGATGGGGAAAAAACAATGCACCTGCAAAGGAAGACATAACAGTAAACATTAACTGCAAAATGTAAGAGTGTTGCATTACACACTGGGATGTATAACAGGAGGTGAGATATCAAGGTATGAGAATGGGCAGATTAATAAGTAGTAGGATCATAAATGACCTCCTATTTGAAAAAACAAACTAAAACACTTAATTCCATACTTGCCAACTCTCCCGGAATGTCCGGGAGACTCACGCATTTTGCGAGAGTCTCCTGGACTCCCGGGAGAGTGTGGCAATCTCCCGATTTCTGCCCACTTCACTAGGAAGTGCCCACTTCACAGGTCCCAAAGGCCGCAATTCCCAGTCAAGTGACGCATTTGCGTCATTACGTCACAGGGGGCGGGTCCAAAAATGACGCGATTTTTGGCGCCCCGCCCCATCACGCCCGCCTCCACCGGCAGGCTCCCAGAAGAGAGCTGAAGAAAGTTGTTAAGTATGCTTAATTCTTAAGTCAAATACATCAAAGCTCTTCAGACATCTCGCAGTTGAGGGCGTGTATCTATGTGTGCAAAAGCAGTTACACCCAACTCATACATAGTTTAATCAATGCCTGATAGATGAAAGGAACAGAAGTATTCTATCAGCAAATGTGCATAAATATGAAAAGAGCTACACATATCCACTTTATGTTACCAAATCATGCTAATAAAAGCATTTGTGATCATATAAAAATGTGCAAAAAAAAACCCAATAGTTTGGAAAAGTGGTCAAGCAGTTATAATTATCATTTATTTGTTTAGATATTAAAAATTAAATTTGAGTGCTGCATCTTTCAATTGCACTAAAAAATTAAAACAGAAATGAGCTCCACACAAAAGAAAAAGTTAATTATTTTTGTGAAAGTCATAGAGTTTTTCACAGCTGTATAAAATACAAATTCTACTACTGTTATAAGCATTAAGTTTTGGAGGTATTAATAAATACATTACCATGTATGATGGCAAGTCACCTTTGATCATCCTAATTATGTTTCTATCAAACAAGATGATTCTGCAAAATAGGCTAATGTCATTCCCTCAAGCAATTCATCAGTTACAAGTTTTAATGACTGAATGTATGACTTTGGAGAGATTATACTAACCTAGCAGTTGGGATAAGGAACACTGCAAACTTTAAAAAAAAAGAAAAAAAAAAAGATTGCCACTAGTGTTCAAAATAGTGTTTTCCAAAAAGGTGTACTTATACTTAACATCAGCCAGGGGAGAATAATATGGTGGGAATATTGGGGGGAAAATGGAGTCATAATGATAAACAGCAACTGCAAAATGTAAAAGTGTTAAATTTACTTTATCAAGTATTAAAATTCTATCTGAGCATTACTGTTTCTTGCACATTTAGAATTGATTTTCTTGCATTACACTCAGAGATGTATAATGGGTGGTGAGATGGTGACAAGGTATGGGAATGGGTGGATAAATAATTAGAAGGGATGGCATGGGATTAGTGGTGGGGAGAGAAACAGAAAGAATGGTTGTATTCAATTAAGTGCTAGACATGTAAACAAAATGAGCCAATATAATGAAATTAAAATATAATAAAAATAGTAATAAAATAATAATAATATTGAAAAATAAAAGCAGTGCAAAAATGATGTGGATGAAGTTGTAGATGAAAACAGGCACATTTCTTCTAAGGTATGTTGTTACAGAAATGCATCTAACATGGTGCCTATAGAGAAAGACTCTGTTTACCTAAAGTATACTGTTTCAATTATCATATTTCAACAGGGGAAACCTACCTTTTAGCTGAAAGAATAAAATCCGTCCTTATGGTTTTGAAGACTATTATTGACTCCCAGATGAGAATCTTTTCGGTATGGCCAACTAACCTTAAAATATAAAGTGACTGGGATTTATTGTTAGGAATAAATCACTAAATATCTGATGCTATCTATAATTAGTTTCATATTGAATTATAATAAAGATCGTACAATGTTAGATTCCCTGATCAGTTATAATTGGAGGATCCTACAAATTGATCCAGCATCAGACACACCCCTTCCAGAAATGAGGAACTATACTCTGGCCTCTCACCTTAAAAATAAACTAGCCCCTTATCTCCTTGGACAAAAGCTCAATTGTGGACAAAATTAATGGTACATCATTACTCTAATCTTATTTTTCATGGAAATGGACTTGTTTTTTTCTGTTAAAGGCAACATCACTTCCCAGACCTCATATCTTATATTTTTTTTACTCTCTACAAATGGTTTGCAATATGTGGGTAATCCCATCAGACCCCTCTAAGAATTAATCTATGAACATCAGAGTTATATCAAAATGAAAAACAACATACATGCTCTGTACATATATTTTTCTGAAATCTATAATACAGACCTGTGGGCTATAGCATGGTATTTTCAACACATAAGTACATTAAGGCTTAGAAAGCAGGAGTATGAATTTCACTGGCAAGTAGTGGTGTAGGAATCAATGAATAGCAATATATAGCTATCTGCAATGGAGGAGCAGAGGTGATCTGTAGTAACCATTGGGGTCAAATAGATAGAGAAGTCCATAGTCAAAGTAAGGGTCAGAGAGTTGTGAAAGTTGTCAGAAATAGTCAAAGTCATATACAGATAAGCAGAAATCAAAGGAGCACTGGATCAAGCATTAATCTGTCAGTTAGCATTACTAACTGCCAGTCTTATAAACCCCAAGGATGAAGAATGCATAGTGTATAAGTTCTCTGGAATGGTGCTGAGTTAGACAACTGCTGCTGTGGCTCTACTAAGTATACAAAACCATGGATTAAGTTGTGTGTAGTTCATATGTACTTTTCCTCTTTAGGATACACAGAGGCTCTCATTTTAGCAGAACATGACATGAGTTATATGAAGATTTGGTATTGAGACTACTCCTACTAGTAAAAGGGAGGGAGGGGTTATATTAACCATTTTACAGAATTAGAAACTTGTGCATTTACACCTTAAATACTTTTTGTACCCCTTGGATTTACTGATTGTTTTGTTTTAATGTTTTGGACAGGTACTTTAAATTGCTATACAAACTTTTAATATGGATTGCTTTATTAAGAATATTACACTTGTCCCCTCATATAACATTTGTCACAGTTTTGTAGACTTGCATCCTTGGTCTGCCCAATTGACCACTACTTCCAGCAAAGCGTGGATTCTAGCGGGCGGATGGTGTTCGCCAGGAACCGCCGCAAGGTGGTTTGGTCTTAGCTGCGCCTGCACCGCAGGTTGCGGCCCTTACTGGGAGTACAAGGCTAGACCTATAGGGAAAGTCACTGAAACAATAGTAATAGGACATTAAGTGCAGTGAGAGTGGGTTAAATACACGGGAAGTGTAATAGTCTGCGGACGGCAGGTTTACCACTGGAATGGTGGGGAATGCACAGAAGATGTAATAGTCTGCACATAGCTGGTTTACTACTAGAATGGTGGAGAGTACACAGGAGGTGTAATAGTCTGTGGATAGCTGGTTTATCACTGGACTGGTGTAGAATACACAGCAAGTGTAATAGTCTGCTGATAGCTGGTTTACCAATGGAATGGTGGAGAATACTCAGGATGTGCAATAGTCTGCGGTTAGCTGGTTTACCACTGGAATGGTGGAGCACACACAGTAGATGTAATAGTCGCGGACAGCTGATGAATCCCATGAGAGGTAGAAATCCAGCAGGAGACAGAGGAGCCACGTCTATCACCTATCAAAGGTAACTAGAAGAACAGGCACTGAGCTGCTGGATGAAGTGCCTTTTAAAGTTTGGAGCCAAATTAGCCAGCCAATGAGGAGACAGCAGAGGGAATAAAGAGAATGGCAGTCCACTGGGACGAAGCGCAGTGGTCAGCGGGGAACAGGTAAGAGCGCCAGGCTTCAGTTATGGAAGGAACACCCGTGTGTGACAACATTATTGCATATTTGGTACATTTATATATTTTATTTTCCTTGTCGACTCCAGCCAGACAGGTAAGGTTTAATGTGGCGTAGCCTGGCACTTGTGTAATGAAGTGGAAAGCTCACGGTAACAAATAGCGAGTAAACAGAATGTATCTGTCAGAACTCAAAGTCAGACAGGCAGGGATAAGAAGTAGAGAAGACAGCGGAATCCTTTAAACAAGCCAGGGGTCAGGACAAATACAGATATGAAAGCAAATCTGTTTAACAAAGTAAAAAGTCATGTGTGGAGAAGACAGCAGTTCCTATAAACAAATATGGGTCAAACTCTGATAGCAGAACAGGTCAGGATGCAAGGCACACTACGTTAAACGGGAACTATTAGCTGCATTGGTATGCTACCAGGAAGAGGTTTACAAAGGCAGCAGCATCAGAACTGCGATGATTAGCTGCATGAGTGTTGTAGGTGATTGTACACCTGAAGCTGTGAGCCTGAGAGCTGAATGAAGCATGTACCTATCTGCCGTGCACCCAACTGAATCATGAACTGAAAGAATTATTCTACACATAGTATTAGCAGTATTTGCACAGATGACAGATCAAATAAACAGGAAAGCTTCTATTTCTTAGCACCCTAATCCCAAAACCCCTCCCCAACCGATCTGGTTCAGGGTGTAATTTTCTTCAAGAACATTTTATTATTATATTATAACCCCTCAGCTTATCTTTTTATTAATTGTTTTCCATTTCAAATAGATAAATAGCACTATGGCCCTCCGCTTTCAACTTTTTTTCCCCTTTTTGTGGAACTTTTAGCGACTAAAATAAGAATACTAAAAATTTTGTGGGGTTAATCTTAATGAAATTTTAATCTAAAATAGTTCCAAAAAAAAACTTTACAAAATGGCAACTTTTTTTTATCTCTTGGTTAGGCAGAGTAGCTTATGTTAAGATGAAATCCGAAAATTCCGAAAATTAGGTATTTGTTTAAAGGGCCTTTCTAGCAGAGTTCTTTATTCTTTTTTTTTCTACTTTAGAGAAATTAACTTAAAATGCTATATGGAGTGGAAAGATGGCATAGTGCGAATGGTGGCTTTGGCCTTCCAGACTGTACGAAATATTATTTAGCCTCACAATTTTCACAATGCATTCAAATGCATGATTTTGAAGCAGAAAAATACAGCTAGCATCAAACGCTACCTGTTTATGGCTTCAGAGACCCCTTAGACCCCTATTAGTACAATCACTACTACGACTTTATTAAACACTCTAACAACATTTTCTGACACTGTAATGAAACTACATTTCTCTAACATTTCTCTAAATGAAGAATAGGAATATTTTTATCAATATTTACAAGTACGGATGATTCCATTTACCTTAAAAGACAAAGAACTCCCTGCTCTTCCATGACGTCTTTTTGTATGTTTCAATAAACTTCTAAAGGTCTTATTTCATCTATTTATAAATTATTTATAGCTTACCAGAAGATGAAAAACATTTTGAGAAATCATGGGAGCCGGAGATGAGTCTTATGCTTTTCTGTAAAGATTGGATTTTTATACATAAGAAACTCGTAAAAATGTTGACATGTACCAGAAGTAAAGAACACTACTGTAAATTATATTATAGATGGAATCTTGATTCCTCCACAATTTATGTCTTTTCACCGTCATCTTCCAATCGTTGTTGGAAACATTGTTCTCAGTTTGGTAACTTTGCCCACATTTGGGTGTCTTGCCCTAAATTAATAAAATTTTGAAGGGAAATGAAAAAATTGAGTAAAACACTAACAACCGTCAATGTTCCCATCTCACCAGAATTATTTCTCCTTATGCTCCTTATTCCTGATGATAATAGCTACCATAATAAATTAATCTGCCATGTTTGCAGCACTGCAACTGTGCTGCAGACATGTAGTCGTCACCCCCGGAAAGGGTTAAGGCTTGGCGTTCCAGAGGGTCAGAATCAGGCAGCGATCAAAATAAGTAGAAAAGTAGCTAAAACTGCCAGCAACTGACCCACAGTGCTAGAAACACAGCATCGATAATAGCAAGAAATGGGGCAGGCAGCCCATCAAAACTTTCTTTAGGAGCAAAGTCCCCGCAGCTGGCTGTAGTGCGTTCCCTTGGTCACACTATAACTACCTTCTGAGAGGTGTTCATAGCAACTGAGTAGTCAGTGGAAGAGGATAAATCCAGCGGTGGAACTCTTCTGCACCAACCAGTCTTCACAGAGCACAATATTGTATAGTGTTATTTTGTTAAACATGGGTTTTATGAACAAGCCCTTATTTTAGCTTCCCTCTCCAATTAGAGTCACATGATTCCCTAGGTGTTTAATTTAGTTTCGTTGCTTGAGGAGTACTTTGTAAACTGACCTTTTATAAACAGTGTGCAGGCAAGACTCAATCCAGATAAACAGTACAGAAACGATCATACTGAAATTAAGATCGACTTCATGTTTTTAGTTAAAATGACTTCAGATGCGATTTCTGTATTGATTTTACCAACAACGAAAAGTCCTGATGATCATGCAGATTCATTTGTGCACACCTAATTTACTGTCATATTTGAGATATTCATATCTCATAACCATGTGCTCAAAAAATCGTAACTATGTACACTGTACAGACTACGCTGCTAGTCGTAAGTGCATTATCACTTCCACATTTGCCCGACATCGTTCCATCGTTGATCATGATTTTTAGGAATTTTACAAAACCAAATCAAATGTGCTTTGGTACAATAAAATATGATTGTGGAAGTGTACACACTCTTGCAGTATCTGACCAAAAGGTAATTTCTTGTGTGATCTGCACGATAAGTGCATCAGTGTATACTCCACTTTAGGGTAAGACTGGCCATTAAGGAAAAACTTGGGCATGAGTTGTTTAGCTTAACATACAGTATATTGCAAAATGTGGATATATGGAACAGTCTCCTTGGTTTAATATAAAGTAAAACTTTCATGAAGGCTACAGAAGTAGTTATAAGTATGAGAGAGGCCATTAAGCCGAAGGAGTTTAAAAGCATGTGTTGTGAGCTGAATATGTTACTTACCAACAAGGGGTTAAGCCTGGGACGGAATCAGCCAATTGGAACAAGGTGGGAGTGGTTGTGGAAAGAATATATCCAGCAGCAGAAGAGGGAGAGCTTCCTGTTTCCTGGATCCGGATACCCACCCACCCGCCCTGTATTAAGTATATCAGGTTTACTTCTTGTCACGAGGAACGAAGGTTAGCGGTGGGAGAGCATGGCAGTCAGATGGTTGTTAAACATACGGTACGTAAGTGTGGGCAATGTAGCCTTGGTTCCCTCGTCGTTATCAGACTCGTTGATGCTCTAGTAAGGAGTATCAGGTTTTGCCTTGAAAGGGTTTGACCAGTTTTTGAGTCCAGAGGGTATTGAGTTAATTTATAGTCGATAGTACCGGCCAATAGATAAGGTTTTAAACCAGGTTGGTGGAAAAGAGACGATCTTCCACAATATTGGTTTATGTTGGTTTAGCTGGCTGCCCTGCTCTTCGCCACCTATATAAAAAAGGTCCAAATTGTTGATAGAAATTTTGATAGATTTTGATAGAAATAAAATAATAAAAGAAAATAAAAATAAATAAAATAGTTTATAGAAAATAAAATAAAAATAAAATAAAAATAAAAATAAAAATTAATAACAAAAATAAAAGGACCTTTTTATTTCCAAACTTAAGTCGGTGTCCGTGTCTTTATTTCATGGTTTCTAAGTATGGTGTAAGGTTAACACAAAGGTGGTTTTACATATGGGGGGGGAATCAACACTATGCATTTTATAGCATTAATAATGTCTTTGAGCAGAGAGGATCATTTTTTGTGTTTCTAACATGTGCTGCACAGTTTTTATTTGACATCTTTTCAGCTTATTAAATATTTATGGTAGAGCACAGTATTATTGTCTTTTTTGTTAAATATGAGTTTTGTGACCAAGCCCTTGTTGTAGCTCCCCTCCCTCTCCAACTTAGGACAAATAATTCCCTAGGTGTCTAATAAGTCGCTATTGCTATTTAGCATAGGGCTGGCCAGAAAGGGAAGACTTTGGTGTGAGTTGGGCAGCTTAACATACATTACAATAAATGGAGCTAACAGTCCATAGAAATAATTAGAATACCCTTAATAATGTCTTTAGTGAGTGCAGAAGGTCAATGTATTTTTGCATATATAATATACATGGCCTCATCTGCTGTAAAATTCTTCTTTACAGTGGCAAAGTTGCCAACATCTGCACATGTGTTTAATTGCAGTTTATGATATCCAGCCTGTGTGCATAATTTGTAAATTAACAGCTGTGTTTCATTGCAGCCCCAAATATACTTTATCTTCCAGAGTTTCTATCTAGGCAACCAGGTGTCTGCAAATACTGTACCAGTGTGAGAGTTGCATCTGTTCTCCTGAGCACTGGCAGATAAGTCATGCGTGTTCATCAATCATCATTTTGCCTAGTGCAGTCAGCAAAGTTGTTTGGAGACCTTGTTTTAGCATAATGCAAAATTGCTTAGAATCAAACCTGAAAAACATGTAACAATTCAAGTTATTCATGCAATGCCATACGCGCTGTTGTGAAAAATATTAAGCGTTATAATTCAGTTATGTCTAAGAGAGATTCTGGAACAAAATGTACAAAACATTTAAATTTGCTCACCACAGCATTTCTCAGAGAACAAGCAAAAATATTCAATTACTATATTTTATTATTTCATTTTGCAGTTTAAGATTAGATCTCCTTTTACATTGGTTTCCCAAGGAAAAAGAATTAAAATAAACTCCTTTTACCTGATCTTTAACTGAGTTATCTATCAAAACACTGACTGGATCTATTTTTTAGCATGATTTCTAAGTAAAGAATAGTTTTTTTAGGTGTTACAAACAAAAGTAGTTGTGACTAATTCTTAATTAATATGTCAGGAGCAATATGTTTCAAATAGTACACAGTGGCTCAGTGGTTAGCATTTCTGCCTCACAGCACTGGGGTCATGACTTCAGCTCCCAACCAGGGCCTTATCAGGGCTGACAAAAATGAACCCTAGTATGTGTGTGTGTTAGGGAATTTAAACTGTAAGCTCCAACAGGGACAATATTCTCTGTACAGCACTGCAGAATTGGTGGCACTTTATAAATGATGATGATGATGTGCTGCTTAAGATTACCACATTCATTAAATGGAGCAATAGTTAGGTTGATTCTCTTTGCCGTGACCATGAGAAGTTTGTTTATTTATACAGCCTGCACATGATTTACTACGAATATACCAAGTAAAAAACTAGAACATTATATTTGTGGTTTCCAGGTACTTTCTGATATATGACATTGGAGTCAAGGCTGAAACAACTGCATGAGCTCCACAAGCAAAGTGGCTTAGATTGAAGCTGATTGCTCGGGATTGCTATTAGATTTCTTCTGAACCCAATGCACCTGTGAATAAGTACAATTCAGTTTTATAGAAATATTAACTGCATAGTTTCCTTAAGGCATTCACTATTTACCTCTTAGCTTCTTTTAAACAATAAGACCACCTGGCTTTATTAATGAGATTGAGAAACTAGATTTGGGCTGTGGCATCAGCACACTTTGCACTTGTCAATATTGTACAGGGCTGCATCAATACAAAGACATAGCTGCAAACCATATATGAAGGAAGCATCAGGTTGCACAACACTTCAGCTGTCTGGCAAAAATGGAGGTTCTGCACAAAGATCAAGTAGATGCCCACTGGTAGACTGTAGATAGCAATGTAAGTGTAGCTATCAACTACTATCATTTGCCTTTACTATTATCTAATTTCACACTTTGGTTCACAACTGAATGGGAATTTCCTTTCTTATTAGCAATGGGAACATACTTGCCACTGATGCAGATTTGTACTTGACAGTGATGATTTTTGTGGTCTTAAGAGGCATAGCATGATTTGAGGTTCTGTAGCCTTTAATGTAATTTGCATTAATATTAAGAAATAGTGGCAGTTGATTAGTATGTTTGAACATATGTGCTATTTTTATACTGCTCAGTCACATTATATATGGTTTCAGGATAAATGATGTAAAGGTCACATAAGCAACTCAACGTCCTACCAGATTACACCACCCATTTCATTAAATTAAACTTTAATTTTTCCGCTAAAATGCTGCTCGGTTTAGGCTCATGTATGAGACTCATAGAACATTGGGGCTGCCTTTATTACATTAGGCATTTTTGTGTATTTGAAGTGTTGTTCTATATTAGGCAATGTGTACCCAGAAATAGTCTTCACCACTGAAGTGCAACTTTACTGCACAAGATGCAGCTCATTAAAAGTTTAAGATGATACTTGACCAATGCAAGTTTACCATATAGACCAGTGTTGCATTCCCCAAGTCCTCACTCACCCCCAACAGCTCAAGTTTTCAGGATTTCGTTAATCATGCACGGTTGACCTAGTCTACTTGGCTTGGTCAGTAATAGTTAGGGATGAGCGGGCTTGGATATCTGAAATCTTGCCGATCCGAGCCGGATCCGAGACAGATCCGGGTATTCCCGCCAATTGCAAAACTGAAAGCGAGGCTCCGAGTCATAATCCCATTGTCGGATCTCGCGATACTCGGATTCTATAAATTCCCCGCTGGCCGCCGCCATCTTCACTCAGGCATTGATCAGGGTAGAGGGAGGTTGTATCTTTAGAAAAGGGAAAAAAGAAAAGGGGAAAGGGTAGGAAAATGTGTATATAGGGCACTCTTTTAGTACAATATATACAATGAATTTCTGTTAAGAGTAATATCTTTATTAAAGTAAACAAATAATTCGTTAGCGAAATAATTTAAAAACACTCAGTGAATGAAAATGTTGACCAAATGAACTGGGAAGAACACTGTTAAAAAGTAGTAAAAAAGACTACTATGCTGTCTCACTGTGTTCTGTCAATAATGTTAAGAAATGAGCTGTGCCAATATCATATGAGGTATTGATATTGAATTCAATATATAAAAAAGTATGATGGATTATCCTTGTTGTGTATCCAATCCTTCTATCATTTCATAGGTTTATTACAGGACACATAGTTTCCCATTAATAACTATATACATATCTCCTCTCCAAAAAGCAGTCCCTTATTATTGCTCCTAGGGGTAGATTTAAGTACTACACTGGTTATTGTAGTGTGGATATTGATAATCTAATGGTACAGAGGTACATATTCTCACCCCTCTACTGTTAAATAGTAATAGTGTAACAGTATGCTCAAGTTCATGAATTGAGCAATATAGGAGACTGGGGTTAGGTGTCACTTAATATCTAGATACCTGTCTCACCACCTAATCCGTGTATCTACCTCTAAGTCTGCTAATTAGTGAGGTGCTCTTAAGTGTGAGAGCCCAAGGACTAACTAGTAAGGGATTAGCTAGTGTAATATGTACTTCTAAATAGCGTGTACTTTCTAACACTGTTATATAGTGCCTAGCGTAACCCCGCTAATCTGTTGGAGAGGAGTAAGGTAGTGCAGCTCAATACATATTTAAATAATATTAGACAGTCAAATAGTGAGCTCAGCTAAACGCCAACGCGCGCTTCGCTAAGAGCTTTATCAAGGCAACCCGATGATGTGCAATGATAGGCTATTTAAGCGTGTAATCACGCCCCTTTGTGACGTGGCTTCTCTTCTAACTGAGAGTGACATCTCCATCTGGGCCAATAAGAGCTGTACCTACTATCACGTGATCCAGCCCAGAGATACAATCACGGGCCAGCTAAACTGTATATTGGTTACTATGGCAGCAAAAAGGGGAGGAGAAAAACACCCACAACAACAGTACTCGGGGACATATCACTACCACAATGCTAGATCTTATATAGACCTCCCGCTATATTGACAAAAGTGATGATTATCTGATCATTCATATCCATGTACCAGGTAAGTATTGTAAAAGAGATGATGACTATAGAATTCATTATTTGTGTTTCAAAGTGTATCTATATTATATATAGAGAGGAAAATTAGCCGTGAGTGTTACCTAATATGGGGCTGATGAGACACTGCCCTAACGTGGTGTCAGTGGCACCCAGTAATAAGTGTTAATATAATGTGAATAAAAATTTCTTTGATAAAGCATATAACTATATTCTATATGAGGTATTATTGCCCAAAAAAATATCATATGTTAGAAGAGAAGCCACGTCACAAAGGGGCGTGATTACACGCTTAAATAGCCTATCATTGCACATCATCGGGTTGCCTTGATAAAGCTCTTAGCGAAACGCGCGTTGGCGTTTAGCTGAGCTCACTTTTTGACTGTCTAATATTATTTAAATATGTATTGAGCTGCACTACCTTACTCCTCTCCAACAGATTAGCGGGGTTACGCTAGGCACTATATAACAGTGTTAGAAAGTACACGCTATTTAGAAGTACATATTACACTAGCTAATCCCTTACTAGTTAGTCCTTGGGCTCTCACACTTAAGAGCACCTCACTAATTAGCAGACTTAGAGGTAGATAAACGGATTAGGTGGTGAGACAGGTATCTAGATATTAAGTGACACCTAACCCCAGTCTCCTATATTGCTCAATTCATGAACTTGAGCATACTGTTACACTATTACTATTTAACAATAGAGGGGTGAGAATATGTACCTCTGTACCATTAGATTATCAATATCCACACTACAATAACCAGTGTAGTACTTAGTTCTACCCCTAGGAGCAATAATAAGGGACTGCTTTTTGGAGAGGAGATATGTATATAGTTATTAATGGGAAACTATGTGTCCTGTAATAAACCTATGAAATGATAGAAGGATTGGATACACAACAAGGATAATCCATCATACTTTTTTATATATTGAATTCAATATCAATACCTCATATGATATTGGCACAGCTCATTTCTTAACATTATTGACAGAACACAGTGAGACAGCATAGTAGTCTTTTTTACTACTTTTTAACAGTGTTCTACCCAGTTCATTTGGTCAACATTTTCACTCACTGAGTGTTTTTAAATTATTTCGCTAACAAATTATTTGTTTACTTTAATAAAGATATTACTCTTAACAGAAATTCCTTGTATATATTGTACTAAAAGAGTGCCCTATATACACATTTTCCTACCCTTTCCCCTTTTCCTTTTTCCCTTTTCTAAAGATATATATTGGCAATGTGTAGGAGCACCTCCCCATTTGATGAGACAAATAGATCTCTGTGATATATAAGGGGTTGAGCTTGGTGCGGTGAAAATTGTTATGTTTAGAGGTAGGTTGTGTTAGGTGGTCCTCTGCCCTGCTATATCCTGTGCTGTGCTGTGCTGTTCTGTGCTCAGTCCAGTGGTGCTATGTCCTGTGCTCTGTCCTTCTGAGTTCAGTGGTGCTGCTGAGTCCTGTGCTGTGTCCTGTTCAGTCCAGTGGTGCTGTGTCCTGTGCTCTGTCCTTCTGAGTTCAGTGGTGCTGCTGGGTCCTGTGCTGTGTCCTGTTCAGTCCAGTGGTGCTGTGTCCTGTGCTCTGTCCTTCTAAGGGCATTGTTATTTCCCCATTATTCCCAAGTTATAAAAAAATGTAAAAAAAGTTATATAAAAAAAAAAATATATAATTATAAAAAAAAGAAATTAAAAAAAAATATCCAAAAACAATCCTGCAGTATAAGTCCATTGGTACTGCAATATTACAAAGTTCACTGATTCTGCAGTATAAGTCCACCAGTGGTACTGCAATATTACAAAGTTTACTGATTCTGCAGTATAAGTCCACCAGTGGTACTGCAATATTACAAAGTTCACTGATTCTGCAGTATAAGTCCAGTGGTACTGCAATATTACAAAGTTCACTGATTCTGCAGTATAAGTCCAGTGGTACTCTCCTGTGCCGCATATAATTTTTAAAGGCTTTGCCGAGTGTGTGTGGCTTAGGGGTACGCTCTCTTGTGCTACATATAATGGAAAACAAAAATTTGGAGGATAAAGCTGCGAGGAAAAAGCTCAGTTTTCCTAAAAGACCCGCTGGCGGGGATGCTGATAACATCTGATCCGGACTGAAGGACCTGATAATCATTGCAGACATGTCTACTGTTGCTGCATTGGATGCTGTCACAATAGAAAAAATGGTGGAGGATTATTTTGCTGACACCATCCAAATAGACATGTCAGACACTCCATATTGTTACTGGCAGGAAAAAAAGGCAGTTTGGAAGCCTCTGTACAAACTGGCTCTATTTTACCTGAGTTGTCCCCCCTCCAGTGTGTACTCGGAAAGAGTTTTTAGTGCAGCGGGGAACCTGGTCAGTGAGCGGAGAAGGAGGTTGCTTCCTCACAACGTTGAAAAAATGATGTTTATAAAAATGAATAATCAATTCCTCAATGAAGTACAGCACTGCCCTCCAGATAGTACAGAGGGACATGTGGTTGTGGAGTCCAGCGGGGACGAATTGATAATGTGTGAGGAGGAGGAAGTACACACTGTAGGGGGAGAGGAATCAGAGGTTGAGGATGAGGACGACATCTTTCCTCAGTAGAGCCTGTTTAGTTTGTACAGGGAGAGATGAATTGTTTTTTTGGTGTGGGAGCCCAAACAAACCAATAATTTCAGCCACAGTTGTTTGGTAGGCCCTGTCGCTGAAATGATTGGTTTGTTAAAGTGTGCATGTCCTATTTCAACAGCATAAGGTTGGGTGGGAGGGCCCAAGGACAATTCCATCTTGCAACTCTTTTTTTGGCATTATGTGACCATTCAACAGTCGTTTGCTATGTTCAAAAAGTAAAACAAAATGTCAACAAATTCAAAAAATTAAACCAAAAGTAAAATGCCCTGTCATAATTTAAAACAAGAGGTATTGACGTGCTAGAACTACTGTAGTGTTTATATGTTATAAACCAGAGCCGTAACGAGGCCGGTGCGGGCGGTGCCGCCGCCCCGGGCGCAGTCCCAAGGGGGCGCAATGGCCGCCCGCACCTGCCTCTGTGTGAGGAGTGGAAAAAAATAAAAATTAAACAGACCTCAGATTCAGACTGCCGGCCGCCCGGCGCATCCAAAATGGCGGCCGGCACCCGGCTCCACCCCCTTCTGAACTCTGCCCTCTGCCTCAGCGTCTGATGTCATGACGTTGCTAGGCAGCAGAGGAGCAGAGAAGCAGAGAGGAGCCAGGCAGCGACGGCTGGAGAGGAAGAAAGAGGAAAAAGGTAAGTTTCAAAGCAGGGGAAAGGGGATGTGTGTTGCTATTATGGAGGAAGGGGAGGGATGTGAGCTGCTATTATGAGGGGAGGGGAGGGGAGGATGTGAGCTGCTATTATGAGGGGAGGGGAGGGGGGGATGTGAGCTGCTATGGGGAGGGGAGGGGGGATGTGAGCTGCTATTATGAGGGGAGGGGAGGGGAGGGGAGGGGGGGATGTGAGCTGCTATTATGGAGGGAGGGGAGGGATGTGAGCTGCTATTATGAGGGGAGGGGAGGGGGGATGTGAGCTGCTATTATGGAGGGAGGGGGGGTGTGAGCTGCTATTATGGAGGGAGGGGGGCATGTAAGCTGCTATTATGGGGGGAGGGGAGGGGATGTATGCTGCTATTAAGGAGGGGGGATGTGAGCTGCTATTAGGGAGGGGGGGTGTGCTGCTATTATGGAGGGAGGGGGGCATGTAAG
The DNA here is from genome assembly GCF_038048845.1 of Mixophyes fleayi. Lineage (NCBI taxonomy): Eukaryota > Metazoa > Chordata > Amphibia > Anura > Limnodynastidae > Mixophyes > Mixophyes fleayi. Next base: position 142,908,865 of record NC_134403.1, on the reverse strand, counting down.
CTGCTATTATGGGGGGAGGGGAGAGGGGCATGTAAGCTGCTATTATGGAGGGAGGGGAGGGGATATATGCTGCTATTAAGGAGGGGGGATGTGAGCTGCTATTAGGGAGGGGGGTGTGCTGCTATTATGGAGGGGAGGAATGTGTGCTGCATCTTGCTATTATGGAGGGGGGATGCTGCTATGCTTTATGAGGGAAGGGGGGGTATGCTGCCATAATGTGTGAGGGAAGGGGGGGATGTATTAATGTGTGATATGAGGGTAGGGAGGTTAGGTGTCATAGTACATGGGTGGGAGGTAGGCTATTAATTTAATGGTGACGTTTAGGTGGGGGCTAATTATTTAATGGGTACTATTTTATTTGTGGGGTGCTGGTGGGTCAATTAAATTTATTGTTGGGGCTTTTTAATTTAATGGTAGGGTCTATTAATTTCAGGTGAGGTATTTATCTGTATTGCAGTCACAAGAATGCTCTTTGTATTGTATGGTGGTCACAGGAATGCTCTCTGTATAGTATGGCGGTCATAGGAATGCTCTCTGTATAGTATGGCGGTCATAGGAATGCTCTCTGTATAGTATGGCGGTCATAGGAATGCTTTCTGTATAGTATGGCGGTCACAGGAATGCTCTCTGTATTGTATGGTGGTCACAGGAATGCTCTCTGTATAGTATGGCGGTCATAGGAATGCTCTCTGTATAGTATGGCGGTCATAGGAATGCTCTCTGTATAGTATGGCGGTCACAGGAATGCTCTCTGTATTGTATGGTGGTCACAGGAATGCTCTCTGTATAGTATGGCGGTCATAGGAATGCTCTCTGTATAGTATGGTGGTCATAGGAATGCTCTCTGTATAGTATGGCGGTCACAGGAATGCTCTCTGTATTGTATGGTGGTCACAGGAATACTCTGTAAGGTATGGCGGACACTAGGAGGCTCTTTATATTGTATGTGTGTATGTGTGTGTATGTATATATATATATATATATATATATATATATATATATATTAATTTCGTGCGATGGTGATAAGGGGGCACGATGGGATAAAGTTGGCTCCATGGCACGGTGTGATAAAGAAGAAACTGTGATGGATGGCACAGTGGGATGAAGGGGCAGTGTGATACAGATGGTACTGTTACATTTGTTTTATTTGTTTCAGTGAGTTTTATTTCAATAACCAATTCATTTGTTATACAGCTAGCATGTGATAGCTGCATTTAAAGTACTTTGATTCTATGGAGGCTTATTACATAAAGATCCTTACAAAGCCAGACCGAGAAGAATGGGGAGGGAGGTGGTTTCAGTGCGGTCTAGAACTTGTAAAGAGCTAGCTACGCCCCCCACAGTAGGTTGACCACGCCCACTCGACAATTGACACTCCCACTTAGATGGGGGGCGCTGCTTCCCTATCTCGCCCAGGGCACTAAAATGGCTAGTTACGGCACTGTTATAAACACTACACTTAGGGGGGTATTCAATTGTTTCTTTTAACGCGCTAAAACAAAAAAAAAAACGAGCGCTCTAAAAATATTACCGTTAATACGGTAATTACTCGCTAAATTTCATCTCGCAGCTCCCTGAGCAGCGAGCTGAAATTCAGCCCGCTGGCAGCAAGTAAGTACCGTATTAACTGTTTACGCGCGCAAAATTACCGTATAATATGAAGTTTTTTTCGAGCACTCGTTTTTTTTTTGTTTTAGTGCGTTAAAAGAAACAATTGAATACCCCCCTTAGAAGTTGGAGGAGGTATTGTGGCCCCGGTACCAAATTTAGTACCGGGGCCACTCCACTACGCAGTCCAGTTAGAGGTGTATCAGATATTAAACAACGTTGACTGTTGCTGCAAAATTTTTAAATAATATTGTGGGGAAGACTACACTATGCAGTCCATAAACTTTTTTGGTAGAATTCAGATCCGTGGAGGGTTTTTTAATTATATTGTGGCCCCGGTAAAAAGTTGTGTACCGGGGCCACCCCACTACGCAGTCAAGAAACTTTTTTTTTTGGAATTCAGACCCGTAGAGGGTTTTTAAATTATATTGTGGTGACCACTCCTCTACGCAGTCCAGGTACATTTTTTGGTGCGATTCATACCAGTTGATGGTTTTCTTATTATATCGTGGTGACCACTCCTCTACGCAGTCCAGATACATTTATTGGTGCGAATCATACAAGTTCAGGGTTTTTAAATTATATTTTGGTGACCACTCCTCTACGCAGTCCAGGTACATTTTTTGGTGCGATTCAGACCAGTTGATGGTTTTCTTATTATATTGTGGTGACCATTCCTCTACGCAGTCCAGGTACATTTTTTGGTGCGATTCAGACCAGTTGATGGTTTTCTTATTATATTGTGGTGACCACTCCTCTACGCAGTCCAGATACATTTATTGGTGCGAATCATACAAGTTCAGGGTTTTTAAATTATATTGTGGTGACCACTCCTCTACGCAGTCCAGGTACATTTTTTGGTGTGATTAAGACCAGTTGATGGTTTTCTTATTATATTGTGGGGACCACTCCACTACGCAGTCCAGAAAGATACCTCGTTGCAACGTTTTGGACTAATAACAATATTGTGAGGTGTTCAAAATACACTGTAAATTAGTGGAAATGATTGTTATTGAATGCTATTGAGGTTAATAATAGCGTAGGAGTGAAAATAAGCCCAAAAACTTGATTTTTGAACTTTTTATGCTTTTTTCAAAAAAAATCCGAATCCAAAACCTTAAATCCGAACCAAAACATTTCGGCAGGTGTTTTGCGAAACAAATCCGAACCCAAAACCTCAAGCAAATCCGAATCCAAAACACAAAACACGAGACACCAAAAGTCGCCGGTGCACATCCCTAGTAATAATCCCCCTGTTTCCATAGACGTAAATTCTCAAAACATGAGCTGTGCGGACTGGAGTTAAGAAACACTGATCTAGACCATAGAAAGTAACATTCCATTCGCCTATTTTAACCACATTAAGAGAAGCTGTAGTCACAATTACATTTTTGAACAGATGGAACAGTATGCACAATGGTTCAAAGGTAGAAAATCCAGAACTGTTAATACAGAATACTGTCAATAGAGCAAAAGTGCTTGAGACACTATTACAATATAAACCATGCAATGTCAAGGGAGATAATTTCTCTTTCATTTCCCAAAAGTGCAAAGGAAGAGAAATTAGAAACATTCTACATAAACATTGGATATGTTTTTTGAGGTACCCTATTTTAATTACAGCTATAACAGCCAAACCACACCTGATTTTTAAGAGAACTGTAATAATAAAAGATATGATAGTCCCTAGCTGTCTTAAACTAAGCAAGACAGCCAATATTAACTAGCTATAGCCCAAAAGCGCAACGCAGTCATTGTAATGGATGCCAGTTAGGTGTGCCGTGGTTGAGCGTACGCACATTTGTCTGATTCAGTCTGTTGGCATCTCTCAGGTACAGGATTTTCAGCCATATTACTTGCAACAGCTACATGACAGGTGTAAGTGCTGATTACTAGTGATGATGGCTGTGTATCCATGCTAGAAAATGGGGGGAAAACACTTTTTAAATGTTCATTAATGATTATATTCTTATCAGGTATTAATGTATATATCATTATTTTTTTCTGTGCGTTCTGATGGAACTTTACATATACATAGGCATTATGCGTATTCTGCAGTGTGTTGTGTCTATCTGTATATGGCAATTTTATACACTAGAGAACCATTTGACTATAGAGTTTTTTAGGTCTGAAGTCTTAGGGGCATATTCAATTAGGTTTCCGGTCCACGGTAAAGCTCGTTACCATGGAACCTGCGCAGTATTGCCAGTAATATCATAGCGAGATTTTCCTACGCAACCATATGGGGTGCACACAAAAATCCACGTTATAGCGGTAACGTGAATTGACTTTGCGGCCCGTTCCGGCGCGTTACGGCGAACCGGAAACCTAATTGAATATGCCCCTTACAGTGCAGGCACAGTTTCACCACTTTCTAGCTGTAATCACTGTACACTAACAATTGATTAATCTAGCAATTTCATAAAAAACTATTCGACGACCAGTTATGCTGCCTCTGTTTTGCAATCCACTGTGATCCTGAGATCTCCAATACAAGGAAATAGCCTCATCTTGGAGGCTAAAGAAATTACTAAAATCAACATCAAATCCTATCCACAGATAATCTGTTGTTATTCCCATTCATACATTCATACACCCATTGAGGCTGTGCCTAAGAGACATGCACGTCTACCTGTGTTGCCTATCTTGCCCCTTTACATATTACAAGCCAGCATGTTTGTATGAATGTATGTTATGCCTGAAATTCACTTGGAATCTGCGGATTGAGTCTGGAGGGTTAGATCAGAACGTAAAGAAGGTGCAAATTTTTGTAAAAAAACAATCTATAAAAAGCTACTAGCCATCTGATTAAGCATCTTTACATAGGAATTAGTATCTGTTGTGACAGGAAGGCTATAGTATCACCATTAAAAATATAGAATTGACAATGGACGAAGACAGCAACAAATACAACAAACTGTTATGCTGTCTGAAAGCAGGCACTTCTAATGCCCAAATAATGCTTATTTGGGCATAAACCAACAAAGATGATCACATTTTTAAAATATATGTGCACCAGTATCTTTCACAAAGACTAGCAGCAGATTGCCATGTTGCCTATTGAATAAGGATCCTATAAAAATATGTGAAATATTTAAAACTCAAGACTTGTGCATATTACATAGAAGATTTTTGATCCACTGCTCATGGTTTTAATATATGCCAATCAGTTCTCTAAACCCAAAGACAACCAAAACACCTTAATACTGCAACCATTACAAAATTATTGCAAAGATAATGGACCTCATTTAGAGTCGGACGCAAAGTCTGTTTTAGGCGCAAGTGTCCAAGATGCAGGCTGATTTGGTGCTTTCTGCCTATGCATGATAGTGTTTTTTTGTTGTTTGCGCCTAAAATGGACTTTGCGTCCGACTCTAAATGAGGTCCAATGAGAACAACAACATTCACTATATACACTGATATAGGATTAATCTTAGGGCAATGCAATAATATGAGTGTTATCAGACATAAAATATATTAATATCTAGATAAGAAAAGGCAACACCTGGCATTGGAATTTCATTAGCACTTTCTACACACATTTGACACTATCACAATGTATGTTCTTTGGTTGTAAATATTTCACTGTTTGCAGAAATGGGGCAATTAACAATTGGGGGTAATTTACATTTACCCTCAGATGTGTAATGTTTTAACGAAAAACAATAGAATAATAGAATAAAAAGATTTAACATTTTAAACGTGTCAGACACATCCATGGAGTGTCCCCATTGACTAACACTCCCTTTTTCTGTGTTTCATAAAGCTGACTTTCAAGTGTTTAAGGGTGTACCTTCCAGCATATGTATTTAATTAAAACCCGGTGTAAATTGGACAGGATTTATAACATTTATTATTCCCATGGTTGAATACACACACAGTGCAGATTTTTTTCAATTTATATTTTGTTATGCTTGTACACTTTATAATGAATGGGGACACTAATCACAATGCTTTACCATCTTGGCTTCTCTTTTTCACCTTTGGAAATGTAAATAAATATATATATAGCATTTACTGTGGGTAAAGATGTATTCAGAATTCACCTTTTTTACAGTTCTACTAGACGTTAACCACCTACTTCTTTCTATACATGGGTATTAATGTGACCATCCCAGGAGGAGCATGCTCACTGTGCTCCTGAGAAACTCCCCATTACATCATCCATATGACTGATTCAGTGAATTGGATGATCACATGAGGTTAGTGTCACAGAAATGTATGCCCAGACTAACAGCTAATGATAATGCCTAAGACATTTGTTACACAAGTAATAATGGGTACTGTTTTATAGCTGATTTATATCAAGAATATTGTGTATTGTACAGACTGTGCATTGTAACTAGGTTTTTCATTACTAATAGATTTTAAAAACTGTATAACAGGTAACTTTCTGCCAGAATTAAAAAAATGGTGGTGGAAAAAATATAAATAAATGGTGCGTGAAAAGATTATTATAGATGCATTGTGTTTATAAATTAATTTGATACACATAATAATATTATGTGTTTAAATATACTGTATCAAAATTGAATGGGAAGCTGATAAGAGCAGCTGGGATACTTCCATTACAAAAACAAAATAACTCTGGGGAATAGAGACTTGTTTTGATGATATTTTTGTGTATATAATTACTCTATGTTTTCTATTGTTTATGGAGCATCTGTCACCTAGACTTTTCCTGAATTACATGAGCATAAAGAATTGTCTATATGGTTTTTTGTGGTTTTTGTTTTATGTCTATGTAACGCCAATCACTAGGGCTCTATTCACTATATTGGCTCATAGTGGCAGGCACATAGGGTGGCAATCTTAAGTGACAGTGTCATTTATGTCATTAGACACTTATACATGTTACTTAAAATGGCCACAATGAGATTGCCAATTTTAAGGCTGCAATGACCGGATCCGCCATTAGATTACATTACACAGGCGGCGGGTAGGGGCATTGCCACCTTAAAACTGGCAATCTTACTGTGGCATTTTTAAGTGAGAAGAATCGCACTGGCAGCGATTTCTACAGTCACAATTTATATCAGGCATGTCTGAAATAGTGTCTGTCTGTTTTATGGTAAGTCTGCCTTTCTTACATGTTGTCCTTATAGTAATCAGCCTTTTTAGGTCGATATAACTATTGTTGGAATTATTGCAATCTGAAAAATGACTACCACTGCACGAAGGAGGTGTTATTACTGTACGTCTTTTCTAGAAAGCAGTTTGGGCAGGTAACATGGTTTCGTCTGAGGCCTAGGAGATCTACAATTATTTACAGCGAATCTAGATTAAAATTGAAAGTTTCTTGGATATTCGTTGTTCCTTTGTTTATTTAAGTCACAAAGGAAGGAATTAGTCTAGAAATCGGGCAGTTGGAATTGCATTCTATATTAGGCCCTCTATATTGCATTTTCAATTTCAGAGATATCGTGGAAGTCCTTTGGTAGAGTCCTGCTGGAAGGAGAATGGCGTTCCTAAAAGAAGAGAATCTTTCTAGATACACCAGTAAAAGGACTTGTGAGAAATAACATGGATCACAGGTAACAACGAGTTCTGTAACAGCGCAGGGAAACTGCTAGGTGCGAATCTCAAGATGGTGCCCAGCTGTAGCAAATAATGCCTCTAGCAGATGATAGAACGGATCACAAGACTGAAGGACATGGACATAGATGAGACCTGAGCCAGATGCCTAAAGGTGATTACTGCAGCAAGACGGATCAGTTGTCTAGAAACAGTAGCCAGCGTCTTTTCTCTGTCAGGCAACAGTGGATTGCCCCCTGATGTGCCAAGTGTATGTTGATCACCATCGCATATCAGATATGTTACCAGTGTCCTTTCCCTGTCAGGTGACAGTGGATTGCGCTCTCATCTGTTTAGGAATTTGATGATCACCGCTATATGTCAGATCTACAACTGGCATCCTTTCCCTGTCAGTCAGCAATAGAGTGTGCCCTGATATGCGGTGGTCACTGTCACATGTCTGATCTGTTACCAGCATTTCTCCTTATTAATCGGCAGTGTATTGTACTAAGTATCGTGTTTGGGCAGGATGTCCACTGCTACGCTTTGGACTAGTTGCCTAACAACAATAGCAGTGTCCTCTTCTCCCATGCAGCCGACGCCACATCGATTCAGCTGGTTGCTATGTAAATAGCAACAGCATCTTTTCAGTTCTCAGTATGGCAACGCCAGCAGTGCAATCATTTGCTGCACTCATGCAGCTAATCATCCTGCAATATCTCATTGGTTCTGTTGCCTTTATAAACCCCTTCATGTTGCCATACCAATGCTGGTGATAGTTCCTGCTTGACCTAGTGTGCCTTGTATGCTGATCTATTCTGTTCTGGCTTGTTAATTGAGCTGCTGTCCTCTACTGCTCCTGACCTTGACTTGTCTATTACTCTTCATTAACCCTTGCCAGTCTGATTGTCAATTTGCTCTGCTGTTACCATCTAGGTTGATCACTAAATCCTACCATGTTCTGTCCACTCCATTGGACAATAGAGAGATCAACGTATAAAAATAGTCAGTATTGGGCGCTTGTAAAGGAAAGATATATCAATTTAATATGGATAGGTCCACAATACGCTCCGGCCGGAACGAGACAGCTTAGATGTGTTAAACAATTAACATGCATCAATTGACACTGCCGAAAACAATGATAATGGTAAAAAACACTATAAACTCAGTGTGATTGAAAATATGGTTAGAGTGCACTTGCAAGCTACTAAAATATGAAATGACAATTGGTATGAACCGCAAAAAGGGAATGTAAGGAAATATAATGTCCAGAGTTGTAAAATAAAAATGTTGGTGATGATGAAAAATGCAAGCAAAAATGAAATTGGTAGCCGTTACTCACATGAAGCAGGGATGTCTGGCTGTCTATAATGCAGACAGGCACTTAGTAGCGGTCCCAGAGTCTGTGCTGATGAGGTTAGATATAACGTTGATTTCAATGATAAAAAGCACCCAGCAGAATGCCAATTTTTAAAACAAGAATGAGGAAGAAAGTAACTTACTATCCCTGAGGAAGCCCACTGGCCATTGCCACCGGGCGAAACGCGTTGGAGACTGTCCCTCAACTCAGTTTTATTCAACTTACTAGCATGCTAGCATCTTACATTACCATATACAGACATCCACATCGGAGACCAGCCTGTAGCGTGTATGCGCTCATCCGTAGCGCCACTACCGCTTCCCCTGTTTAGCCTCAACTTTATGAGAAAGAGAGAGACTACGTTGGGGATTAGGAGGACTACATTTGGATCATCACCACCTATATTCTGCTGGGTACCTGTCCATTATTGGAGGCATTTTGATATCCATACATTTAATCTCAACACGAAGATATCCCGCAGCGTGCACACGCTATTTGAGCGGGATCATTTTTTCTTTCAACAAGGAGAGGATTTCCCTTTAGGAACTAGAAGAACTTTCTTCCTCATTCTTGTTTTAAAAATTGGCATTCTGCTGGGTGCTTTTTATCATTGAAATCAACGTTATATCTAACCTCATCAGCACAGACTCTGGGACCGCTACTAAGTGCCTGTCTGCATTATAGACAGCCAGACATCCCTGCTTCATGTGAGTAACGGCTACCAATTTCATTTTTGCTTGCATTTTTCATCATCACCAACATTTTTATTTTACAACTCTGGACATTATATTTCCTTACATTCCCTTTTTGCGGTTCATACCAATTGTCATTTCATATTTTAGTAGCTTGCAAGTGCACTCTAACCATATTTTCAATCACACTGAGTTTATAGTGTTTTTTACCATTATCATTGTTTTCGGCAGTGTCAATTGATGCATGTTAATTGTTTAACACATCTAAGCTGTCTCGTTCCGGCCGGAGCGTATTGTGGACCTATCCATATTAAATTGATATATCTTTCCTTTACAAGCGCCCAGAACCTGACTATTTTTATACGTATCTAACATTGTTGGGAGTTTAGGGGTCCCCCACACACTCTCAGGTTCGCATTTGGCTGCTTCATATATTTGGAGGAAGCGCAGCCTATCCCTCTTTTTCAACAATAGAGAGATCAACGACTACTACTACCCGACCTTAAGCCCTGGGGGCAACTGAGTACTGTGGAACATATACAGATCCTTGGAAAGGGGGCTGCTAAAGGTGAACATCTTGAGAAAAACAGTTCTAGTAGCTGTGGTGTCAGCAGTCGTAGCGGCCGTGGGCACCGCCGCGACTCTCTGTGCTCTGCTAGTGGCATCCAGGCCATCTCCATGATGACCGGGGCGTCACTTCCGGTTCCTTCGTCCCGGTTGCCTGGGCAACAACCGGGACGCTTCAGGCTCCCTGCCGCTGCGCCCGGCCAGCTGTCAAACAGTCAGGCGCGCACGTGCAGGGCTGTTTTGGCTCCGCCAATTATGGCTGTTTAAAATCACTGCTGGGCACTCTGCTCTTTTATTGGCTGTGATGCCATTAATTAATTAGGCAGACTGTGGGAGCACTTGCAGGGCTTTGCCCTGATTGGCCCTTTGTATTATTTAAGGCAGTGAGGACTGAGCCTCACTGCCAGTTATTGCGTTCTGTTTTAGTAATGCTGCCTGCTTCTGTGCTGTGTTGGTGTTTAACCTTAGATTGCTTTTCTGTATATGACCTCTGTCTGTTCCTGGTCTCTGAATCTTGCCCGTGACCCTGACCTTCTGCCTGTACCCGAACTCTAAATCTTTGCCTGTGACCCTGACCTTCTGCCTGTACCCAGACTCTGAATCTTTGCCTGTGACCCCTGACCTCCTGCCTGTACCAGGACTCTGAACTGTTGCCTGTGACCCAGATCTTCTGCCTGTACCCTAACTCTGAAACTTTGCCTGTGGCCCTAACCCAGCTAGCACCTAAGATCTCCAGCTGTGCTCGGTCCACTACGCAGATCTTTGGCCGGTCTCTACTCTGTGTATTACCCCCGTATCTGTGCACTGCCGTGTGAACATAAACTTGTACTACACAGAGTGTAAGTCCTGGGGGCATCCGAGTACCTGTGAGCAAAACCAGTCTCTACGGGAAAGGCGGCTGCTATAGGTGAAGACCTCTTCTGCTATAGTTCTACAAGTTTATGCCGGACTGGTTGTCCTAATCACATGCTATGCTGCCCTTAACAAGATCATACTTTGCACTAGTTGAACAAGATGAAAAGTAACAATGCTCATCTAATGAAGTAGTACCTGGCCTTGCAGCCATATCAGTTCATGGGAAAATACAAATCAGCAAGTCAGCACAAAAATGCTGCCCACCTCTAATCTTTCGTACTCAAATTCAAGCAATTTCCACTTAAAGAGGGGGGGGGGCGCATATGTTAGAAGGTGAATAGTGAACATTTTGTCTATCTACCTCTCTCCTTGCGTTTAAATGTCTGGGTTATTTTTCCCCTTTCCTTTCCATTGCTGGCCAGCTGTCAGTTGCAGCAGTCTTAGACATCACTGGCCTGCCTCCAACACTCTGCAGGCCACTGATTTCTGGTCTTCCCAATTAGAATCTTTAACAAAACCCAGCTGGATTCAGCCTCAGGTTAGATATGACATAATATCTCTCTCAGGTGTTACCACTAACTTCAGTACTGATAACACATGTGGGGAATCACCTATCAACCAGCCACTATAAGAACCTGCTCAGTGTACTGCTCATTGCATGAGTATCAACTGTGTCCAACATCGATACACCCACTCCAGGACTATATTAGGAAATATAGCAGCTACGCATATAACTTCAACTACTGTGTCCAATCTCCCATAACTGCATTCCATCTGCTGTGTTTCCTCTTACTTAGCTAGTATGTCCGCATACCAGGTAAGTACTCTGCTGCTGCCTTAAAGGTAACCAATCACATTAGGTCGCAACCTGGAGCACAGTCCATATCCTCTTGGGAGGATCCCTGGTGAAGTCCGGTGGGATATTTATTCTCCGCATTAGTGTATTTGATTGTGCCAACCTTCCCTGCTAGTTATTGTCAGTTGTGTGTGTGTGTGTACTCCGCTACACTTGATGTCTATCTCTGTTCTACAACGTCATTGCCATATCCTCCGTATCCATTTATTTACTGCCTTTCAAGTGCCAACACCTCCATTTACCTTATTGCACACTACGCTTTCAAGCAGTACCAACAAATCCATGTACCTCAATACATGCTACTCACTGTTCAACCTAGCAGCAACACCTATGTGCTGTTCAAACAGTGCCAACACGTCCATGTACTTTATCGCACGGTACTTGCTGTACAACCAGTGCAAACACCTTTGTGTACCTTAGTATAAGCTACGTGCTGCCCAGGCAGTACTTGCAAACTCTGTGTACTCTGTTGCACATTACCAAACCCCTCAGCTGTACCATCAGCATTTTGCCTACAGTGTCAAACACCTCAGTGTATTCCAAGGGTATAACCTTTCTTTGTATTGCATCCATGCATCTTTAGGTGTGTTTCCCTGTAGATACAAATTCCAAAGTTGTCACATCAGCATAACTCCCCTTTCTAACAAGAATTATTACATCTGCTGGTATCAGTCTGTGTGAGGAGAGCAAACCTAAGCATAGGGAGTGTACAGTTTATATAGTTTATATAGTATTTCATTAGTGCAAGTTGGTGTATAGCAGCAATTAAACTAAATACTTTTTCTTGAATGCTTGCAAGGTAATATTTATTAATATATTGCTGAAGATTGTTAGTGTTTTAGAGGAAATATGTTATATTGTAATATATTTTTGAGATTGTATGCAAAATGCTAGACCATGTTTATAGGAAATATAAGACTTTAACCCTTCCCTAAATGTTTGCAGCTGAGCCCATTATTAGGTTTATAAAAACCTCTTATTGCACAAACTTGGAGAGTTGGTAGATTTTAAATACCTTTTAAAAAGGAAACATGAAGCTGTTTTCCATAGCAACCAATCATATTTTAGCTACCATTTATCTAGTACATTCTAGAAAATGACAGCTACACTCAGATTTGTTGCTATGGGAAACACCTCCACTTTTACATTTTAGAAGGTTTGATAACTTTACCACTTGGAGTAATGGTCAGTGTTAGGTCTCCCCCTAAAAGAGATCACCTTATAATTGGTGGGGGAGCTTACTAACTTGGCCAAACTAACACTAAGGATCTCTGTATTTATTTGAATTACAGTACACAAGTAGGTCAGAAGTAAAGGATATATATTCCTTTTGTATTTCAAATTGGCTTATTATTTAGCCATCACAAGCCAGTCCGACGGCAGAGGCCAACCTGAAAGGAGCTCCGGAAAGAAGACGTCACGTTCAAGAAAGAAGTCGTTGGGAGACAAAGAAAAGACTGAAGAAATGGAGCAAGAGCACGAAGAGGACAGGAAAAAAAATGCCAGAAAAAGAGCCTTCTTCAATCAAGAGATGCGTCAAAGGGGAGACGAGACGCCACTGGCTGGAGAGATTGGAAGAAATGGCGGGAAGAATGTCGGTTTCATGCGTGGAAGAGGCGCTACACATTCTATTTAGCATTGGACCAAGTGCTTTAGGGGGAGCCCCAACGTTTGTGTTCCTACACCTAGAGATGCCCAAGTAGCAGTGGGGTCCTCCTGATGCTCTAGGCCAGTGGGTACCAGGGACAGAAAATAAATATTGCGCCCCATGTATATATAAACAAAACTAATATTGTCCCGATATATAAATAAAACTAATAGTGCTCCCTTATATATAAATAAAAAAGTAGTGCGCCTTTATATATACTTTCAACTATTAGTGCCTTAGAGTAATATATATACAGTGGCCGAAAAAATATTTTTTTAATAGTATAATGCCCCTAATTTTTTCTCTTGAGGACCTCCCAATGGGAAATGAGCTAATGTCTGGTAAACCTGCCTACTTAATAGATTGGCAATCAATCAGAACCGGTCTCTAATTCTGATTGTTTGAGCTCTCGTTACAAACTTTTATTCTGACAGTTTTTCCGGCAGTTTGCAAAATCGCAGATTGATTATTTTTAGTTTATATTTTTTATATCAAAAACAATCGGGACAGTAATTTTGAAAATGTTACTTTGCAAAACAGAGCTTTTCCAGTAATTTGACCTTTCATAAATTGTTATGTTTTTTTTAAAAAAAAATAAATGCAGAAAAGGGCAGGTTTCACAAAATCACTCTTTGATAAACCTATCTCCAGGTATTTATTATAGTCTGGTAGTTTGAACATGTTTCTGCACCAATAAACTTCTTTCATTTAGGTAAGAAAAGAACCAAAAATAGAAAAGAAAAGTTGACAAACGTTTTTTCCAAAATCTCTATTTATTTTCTGGACATGTTTAATATCAAGTTTTCTACACCTTCACTCTGACGTGCTTCTCGTGCTTGAGAGGCAGGTTATAAAACTGTTTCTTTACATTATAGCTTGTTGCATGCCCTTGCAATAAGAAATGACCTGCACTATGCTGAGAAGCATTGTACCCTTCCTGGTACCCCTGGCTGGTGGGTACCATGTTAATTCAGTAAAATTAAGGTGCAAACACTTGTGGAAGCATGCACTCACAGCCGATGACTGTTTTTGTATACTGACACTTGTGTATGCACATGGACGCTAGTGCATGTTAGCATTTGCAGTGCCACAAGTGTGCAACTGTATTCAAATGTCGGCGGAAACGCCGAAAATCCCGCGGTCCGCGCACTATTACCGTTATTACAGTAATAGTGTGCGGAAAAAACGTTACTACGCTAATTTTCTTGCTGGATTTCAGCTCGCAGCTCCCTGAGCCGCGAGCTGAAATCCAGCTAACTACTACCGTAATAACGGTAGTAGTTTTTACACGGCGGGATTTCCTAACAATTGAATACCCCCCTATAAGTGTTAACCCTCTGTATAAATAATGAGCTATTATTGCCACCATACAAAACTCATTAAATAGTAGGTGAGTCTGCCTACTTCATAGCCAGGCAATCAGGGGCAGTCTCTTACACTGCTCAGCCAATGAAGGATAAGAGACAGCTCCTGATATATATCTACCCCTTTATCTTTTTCAGACAATTTTATGAAAGTGGTTTTATTTTGTCTGTAATTTAAAATTAGATTAGATTTGGAACTTCTGCTACCAAACTAAAGATAAGTAGAATTTTATAGAATATATTTTTTATTGTGGAAATCTGTAAAACATGATATTTCTTAATTTCTGCATAACCTTTCTGAGTCCATGTTACAATGTAGAGCTGCTCTGTAAAGTAAATAGACAATAAGGACTGATCCTTAATTACAGGTGATCATACAAGGTACAGTTATTAATTTTCCATGTCCTTGTAACAAGAAAAATTCTGACAAAAACTCAACACAATTCCTTGCCAAGTTACCACCATTGGTAATGTGAATTTTTTTTCTTGTGAATACTCTTTTTTTGGGAAGTGCATTTTATTATATGGCCAAGTAAGACAAACCAGCATTCTCCTTCGAATGGGGAGTATAGTTTACTCATGAGGTCATAAGGATCAATGATTGCCATGGTAACCTGCATTTTCATATTGATCTCTATGTGGTCACCCACGTAAATTCGATCCACATCAAAGCTAAAAGTGTGAACAGCTTCTAACTTGATATATTTTACAGTGTTGGTTACAGGACACAACCTTTTGTTTAAAAACATGAACAGTTTTTTGTGTTAGTGTCTCTTTAATATGAGAAAAGACTGGTGAGCAAATCAGTCCACAAACTGGTACAGACCTAGATAAATTCCAAGACAGAGCATGAAAACCTGAAAATTCTTGGCACATAAAAGCTTTTTTGAATATGTTTAGCAAAGCACACTGCACTGTGCATTGGATGGCTTATTTTTTATTTTTGCCTTCAGCAGCAAACAAGTGACATAAGTGACTGAATGCTGTACCTTACAAATAGTTGCTGAGAAGCCAAATTAAATGACTGTAAGATAATTAGTGTAAAATCCCAGGTGTTGCAGGAATAACACCAAGCATAATTGTAAAGTGCAAGAGTAGCAGTAATTGCTGAGCACAAAATCCCCTCAACAAAGAAAACTATTTAAAGCATGAATGAGTCATACATAGTGACACAACAAGGCATAAGGACTAGCCTTACTGCCTAGTTACTGGTGCATGTCTTGGCAAAGTCTCACAAGGTCATTAAACAGAATGCACAATAGTTAGACTGTAAGCTCTATGGTGCAGTCCCTGATTTCTTATTTGGGATCCTTTGCACTTATTGTAATTTCCATTTGCAGACAATTTACAAGCATTATTAACTTAATTTTCTGTAACTGCCTTAAAAAATAAAGTAACCTATAAATACAATATTGGCTGTACAGATAATTTAATTGCAGAAAATAAAAGAACTTCATCCTCAATTTTGCTTTTTCAAACCTTTTTATTGTATTCATTACAAAAATTCCAAGTACAGCATTATGTTTGTAATGCAGCTGTCAAAAAAAACATGAAGTCTTCATCTAATCCATTTAACAAAAAATGGGATACATGGTTACATAACTGTGAGGACTGTACGTCTGAGTGGGTTCTTGGTAATCACCTAGGCCAGTGGTTCCCAAACTTTCTCAGTTCAAGGCACCCTTAGGGTCACCATAATTTTTCCAAGGCACCCCTGAGCCAAAATAATTACCGGATAGTCCCATTTTTTTAAGTAGTTGGGTCAAAAAGACATGAGATGTATTTAGACCCCTTCAGCATCACATGGTGCCCCTTCACCATATTACTCTGTATTCCCTTCGCCATCTCACAATCTGTGCCTCCCTCTTCGCCATCTCACACACTGTGTCCCCCTCTTTGCCATCTCACACACTGTGTCCCCCTCTTTAACATCTCACCCACTGTGTCCCCCTCTTTGCCATCTCACCCACTGTGTCCCCCTCTTTGCCATCTCACACACTGTGCCCCCTTCTTCGCCAGCTCACACACTGTGTCCCCCTCTTCGCCAGCTCACACACTGTGTCCCCCTCTTCGCCAGCTCACACAGTGTCCCCCTCTTTGCCAGCTCACTCTGTACCCACCTCACCTCCTTCAGCATCTCTCTGTGTCCCCCTCACCTCCTTCAGCGTCTCTCTCTGTGTCCCCCTCCTCTCCTTCAGCGTCTCTCTGTGTCCCCCTCACCTCCTTCAGTGTCTCTCTCTGTGTCCCTCTCCTCTACTTCAGCGTCTCTCTCTCTCTGTGTCCCCCTCCCCTCCTTCAGCATTTCTCTTTGTGTCCCTCTCCCCTCCTTCAGCGTCTCTCTCTCTGTGTCCCCCTCCCCTCCTTCAGCATCTCTCTCTGTGTCCCCCTCACCACCTTCAGCGTCTCTCTGTGTCCCCCTCCCCTCCTTAAGCGTCTCTCTCTGTGTGTCCCCCTCCCCTCTTTCAGCATCTCTCTCTGTGTGTCCCCCTCCCCTCTTTCAGCATCTCTCTCTGTGTGTCCCCCTCCCCTGCTTCAGCATTTCTCTCTGTGTGATCCCCCTCCCCTCCTTCAGCGCCTCTCTCTCTGTGTCCCCCTCCCCTCCTTCAGCATCTGGTAAGGCCGAAAATGGATATAATAGGTACAACAGAAGGAGGGCGCAATGGTGATGTTAACAGATTATACTGAACAAGGTGGGTGCAGAATAAATTGGCATAAGGATGTGATGCAAGTCTCTGGGTTGGTGTCCAACAATAGTGCAATTAAACCAGTTCACAAATCCAAATGCTAGACAGAGTGACCAAACGTATCAACCACTGATGTGCAAAGAGTCAAATTCTGATGCCGCAATATGAGATGCAATTGCTACCCATGTGGAGCTTGCTAGACAGAAGTAACACAGCTTACAATTCTCCAATCATATGTCAACAGATGGACAGGGATAAGTGGGAGGTGTGTGTAGTAGTACAGTTCACCAGATAACAAATCAAATAGGTGGGAGCGTACCAGAAATGCCACAGACCTGCCACAGGTCTCCTCTGTACAGGAGCAGAGAGAGCCTGTGGCAGGGAACGATTGATAGCGGTGATTGTATGGGGACGGCTGCCCGAGGCTAAGAACTACTGTATACTGCATTTGCTGTCTTGCCTGTTCCTGACACACCAGACGGAGCTGAGATTCCCTTTCGGAGATACAGATAAGCTGGTTTTATATTACTTTCTGGTACGCTCCCACCTATTTGATTTGTTATCTGGTGAACTGTACTACTACACACTCTGTCTAGCATTTGGATTTGTGAACTGGTTTAATTGCACTATTGTTGGACACCAACCCAGAGACTTGCATCACATCCTTATGCCAATTTATTCTGCACCCACCTTGTTCAGTATAATCTGTTAACATCACCATTGCGCCCTCCTTCTGTTGTACCTATTATATATATATATATATATATATATATATATATTATATATATATACATGAATGATCTATATATATATATATATATATATATATACACATATATACTTACATATATATATATATATATATATACAAGTTAACCCGTGCATGATACTCATGCATTTTTTTGTCAAATAATGTCAGTATACCAAATTTCAGGTCATTCGGATGAGCCCTTTCTGAGAAAATAGTTTTTTCCACAGACACACACACACTAACACGCCGCTACACATGCAGGGACGGATCTAGAAAATGTTTGTTCTCCGGGGGGATGTTAGGGTGGGGCGATTTAGGGCCCGCCCCCTTTCCGACTTCTGAGGCTGCCGGGGGCTGCACAGTATGTGCAGGTCCGCTTGGCAGTGACAGGCAGGGACAGTGTGCTGCCCGGCTGCTCTGATTGTGTTTAAAACACAATCAGAGCAGCCGGGCAGCACACTGTCACTGCCAAACGGACCTGCACATACTGTGCAGCCGTCGGCAGCAAACCCCTGCTGGGGGGGGGGGGGGCGATTGCCCCGATCGCACCCCCCTGGATCCGCCGATGTACACATGTGTGTTCATGAGGTAAAATTACCTCACGAAAATAAGTTTGACCCCTCAACTCGTCAATAATGTCAGTATACCAAATTTCAGCCCTTTTTGAGGTTTTTTTTCCACACACACTAAGAATTTAGTAGGTCAGTAAACCCGTGCATGATACTCATGCATTCTAGTCAAATCAAGCTACTTAAGGTGTTAAAAACTCCCCACTGTCACCCCCGGCAACCACCAACCACTCCCAACTGTCACTTCTCCTTCAAGAAATATATAGGTCAGTGTATAACTCTGCCCAGCAGGTGGCGCTGCAGCTTGTTTTTTTTTTTCCACACACACACAGACAGACTAACACACGCCACTAGCCATTTATATTATAGATATATATATATATATATATATATATATATATATATATATACGTGTATGTATATATATATATATATACATACATACACACACACACACACACACACACACACACACACATATATATGTACTCCTATATACTATGCCATTACATTGAAAAAATATAATACCTACACAGAGGTACAGGAAATTTTTAGTTCTTACCGTTAATATAATAATAAAGAATTGAAGAGATGGACACATGTCTCATCAGTTAAACAGACAGAAGTATAATGAGACTTTCACACTTTCAAACTTTCACATTCATTTTGTATACACTTGCATACAGGTAAACATAGACATATGGAGCATATAAAACAGTTTTCTTATTGCTTCCCCATTACAATAAAACTATTGCAGTTTTAACACTGCGCCACGTGAAAGACATAGAGCAATTGGTCATGAGTGCGTACACACTGCAGGATTGAAACAATGTCATTCCACTGCTCAACAAGACTTTCTAGTCAGTTTGAAAATCTCGGTCAACGATTTCATGTGCTTTGGAACGACCATCGGTCATTACTTCAGTGTACACACTAATGCGATATCAGGCCGAATGGCTGATTATCGTTGACTCAAAAATTGGCTGAAAACACTGTACCTAGCCTTAGATTTAACTATCAACCCACCTGGAGACTTTTAAGAAACTGGTATAAATTCAATAACAATACAATAATTCAAGCAAATTACGTAAGAATAACCTCATGGCAATAGCGTTTGCAAGGCAGCAATATATCCTTCTCTAATGTAGAAGCCCACGCTGTACTCAACATTCAGCTTGAAAACTGTACAGTGATTAGGTGACCAGCAGCTGCTATAAACAATTCCTGAACAATTAACTGCAATCTTTGATTGTCATCAATATCCAGGTTTGTAGTATGAGGCCAAATGCTGCAGCAAATAGCACTGTGTAACCCACCAAAACTGAAATACATTACTGGATAGAGCACATGTGCACAGAAAAGGCACTTTATACCAGCCTGAATCACACACACAGCCTGAATCTTACATATGTATGAAAATCTGAGTATCTTGCAAATCAATGAAACACAGTCCTCTTTCCTTTTGGTTTCTTTAAACAGAATCGACACGTCTGCCATTTTTTATGCAGTTCTGTGCTGTATCAGGGACACAAACGCAGGTAGGTACACATGGATAAATTCAAGGAAGACAACAGAACACCCACAGTACATTACAAAACTCATTTTATTCTAGTGCTGCAGACACTACAGTTGATCACATTGTTAAAAAGAATGTCAACTATCACTTACCGCTCCAGTGTAATTTCAATAAGCCACCATTATTATGTACAATGGCAATTTTTCACACAGTCTGAAAAGACCAAGGAAATTGTGCATAATCCAAGCGTATATGAAGGCAAGTTACAATTTGAATAAGGGTGGAAATAAGCACAGTGCACATGTGCTAAACGTTCATGTCAGAATGCATAAAACTTATTTTACCATAAATTAAAATGACAACTGTTAACAGTATAATACTCTTAAAAAAATAATTATTTTCAAATGTCATTTATTTTTTTGTATTTTATTTACATTATTTACATAAGGATGACTTTAATGCGTACAGCAGAGCAGTTACTTAGAAATCTAGCGCCCGGGGCGAGAAAAACAAAGCGCCCCCCCCAGCCCTCAATTTTAACCAAATTAACCTAAAATATTCCTAAATTGCGCCCCCCTTTAGCGTTGCGCCCTTGGCGGTCGCCCCTGTCGCACTGCCCTAGTTACGGCCCTGGCGTACAGTACATAGAACGCATTTATGTAGTATATCTTAGTTCCATACAGTTATGTGTTAGCTACTGACATGCATCCATGTTATTTTTAATTCAAAGACTACGCTGTGTCGGTCATCACTAGCAATCCGCATTTGCACTAGCCCCGTAGTGAGTGTAGAAGATACATCTGAAAACACTCGTACTTACGACAAACACAGGACTTGAATTGTCTCCATCTGCGTCTAAACACCCTCACTGTATATGGCCTACGTTAGTCCTTCCCTCCAGTAAATCATAAGGAGTTGTAAGTGTCAACTGCACTCGAAGATGAATTGCATGCACTTGCGTTCTCTGGCATATAGTTTTGTTCTGGGCATGCATAGAGCAGGTTTGTGCAAAATATGGCATGTATCGGGATTTGCCCCACTGTGCCATCTCTTCAACTGTCCCAATTTGCTTACCTATCCAAACCATGCATGTCTTCCTAAATCCAAAATAACAGGTTAAAAAAAGTCTGCACTGGCTATCACCAATGCACTGCAAGATAATACGCTATCTACACTTAGAGGCATTAACATTTTCATGGCCAAAATTAAAAAGCATACTGTAAACAAATCATACATCTATATGTCACATATATATGTCATTATTCTAATCATTAAATAAGGGTTATATGGTTACACATGTTGGTAACAATATTATAATTACTTCTTTCTATAAGAATGTTTACTCAAGTTGAAGGATAGTGTCCTCATTTCATTATTCCCTGATCTGCCTTTCCCTTAAGCCTGTACTGCCACTGTGGGAAGGTTTTGATTAAAAACATTTATTATGACATAGTGTTTTCAGCTTTGCAATAGGTTAGATCTGCCTTATACTACATTAGCAAGCAAGAAATATAATGAATAATGATGTAGTCATTAAAGGGTATTGTCAACATGTCATTCAAAAGACCCAGTGATCAGCATTTCACATAACTTTTTTCACAAGCTAGCTTGTAAAACAATATATAACTCAGCAGTTAGTTAACTGAAACACCAACATTTAGTCTATGTTCATTACCATAATCAATAGGATCATCAAGATTGAATAGTAAAACGAGTAAACAATGAACTTTGTTTGAAGTTTTTATGATAATGAACCAGAATGGTGACATTATTAAGGAATTATCTTATATTTTAAAGATTCATTTAGTCTGTTTTCTTTCCTATGATGTTTGGTTTATGTTGCCTATAATTATTTCCATACTTTATAAAATGAAATATAATTGAATTTTGCAGTTTTGTTATTA
Organism: Mixophyes fleayi; assembly: GCF_038048845.1. Classification (NCBI taxonomy): domain Eukaryota; kingdom Metazoa; phylum Chordata; class Amphibia; order Anura; family Limnodynastidae; genus Mixophyes; species Mixophyes fleayi. The sequence goes on along the minus strand of NC_134403.1, from coordinate 142,886,977 downwards.
AGAGAAAAACACATTGTTTTAATCTTATGTATTACTTATGTATTACTCCTTGTGGTAGGTTTACTAATCGGTGGATTTTTTTAGCAGTATTGAAACTGTCGTACATTGCCTCACATCTCTATTTTTTGAAAAATGCCTTTTTGTCATTGGCAGTTAACAATTGACCCTTAAATCCCGTGGGATTTTAACCATACAAGCCCTATAAACGCCTGGCCATTAGCTTTGATAGGGGTCTGAGGAGCTAGGTGATAGAGGAGCATTTGAGAGTTGGTTAGCAGTGAGTACATTTGAAATTTGAGATTGTTGAAAGTTGCCTTGTCCTATTTTGTGGTCTTGCTCCTTATTTTCTATTATCCTTCTTATTTGCTGTGTTTTGTGGTGTAAGTCTTGTCATTGTTTTTTGTGTGTGAATGCCAGTGTTGTTAGTGTACTGTGTTTTGTCTTATTTTTTGTCTGTGTTAGGTGTTTTCTGTGTGATGGAGGGTGTGAATGATATGAAGAGAGATTGTGGAGGAGGAACATAGGCAGTTAGGGCAGAAAGGGATAGAAAAGAGTCAAGAGACTTCAGAGGAGGCAGGACAGATGAGGCTATAGCCACATTGCTAAAACCAAGTCTGGCAGAAATATACACTTTTTATAGAACGAAAAAGTGTGTTTCTAAGGAACATTATTTACTGCTATGAGCAGATATTGGGAAGCCAGGCAGGCAGGACCCAATAATCAGAAATAAAACAGCTATCGTCAGATGTTTAAAATTATTTCATTGGGTCCCTTAAAGAGGACTGTCACGCTGCAGAAAAAGGTTCTCTTATATCATTTTCTTTAGGAAAAAAATAGAAATAAAGGGCTTCTGCAGCCAGAGGTGATCCTCCTCTGGTGATTCAATACACTACATATGAGGAGATGAGACAAATCCTGCCACGTGAGATCATAGAGTGCACTGAAAGTGACAGGTCACTGGTACAGCAACAATGTATTTACAAAATATATATTTTATTTAAAGTATAATAATAATAAAGCATGATCAAAGTGTCCAAAGCAATGCAAATAGACTTTCAAGCGCAAGTAGTGGAATATGCTATGTGTCTTACTTGTCGTACTTCAAAACATAATAGTTAATAATCTTCACTAATTAATGAATCGTCCCATGGTTCATTCAACAGGTTCTTCACAAAGACAAGGATTGTTGCCCTCAACCCAGAAAAGACAAGGGCTGCCACCCTCAATACAGCAAAGACAAGAGCCGCAATGCTGAACAACCCTTAGTTGAGGAAGTAGCAGGTGAATCCACCTACAAAACAATATGTCAATACTATTAGTATACTAACCTGATTTTCTGATTTGGTCTGCACAGAACCCTGACCTCAACCCCATCGAAAACCTTTGGGATAAATTGGAAAGCCGACTGCAAGCCAAGCCTTTTTGCTACATCAATGCCTGACATCTCTAAAACTCTTGTGGCTGAAAGAAAGCAAATCCTCACATTCATGTTCCAAAATCTAGTGGAAAGCCTTCCCTAATGAGTGGAGGCTGTTATAGCAGCAAATACGGGATCAACTTCCTATTAATGTCGTCAACAAGCACATATGGAGGTGATGTTCTGGTGTCCCCATACTTTTGACCATGTAGTGTATTAGAATCATATCCTAGTGTGAAGTCAAAAAGCAGAGGCTGGGTTCCTGTGGCATCACTGGACCTGCCTTTTTTTTATGAATCAACCAATCCGCACTGTATTGTTTTGTTACAGTTAAGCAAAAATGGTAAACTTTGGCAAAGAAGTTAAGAGAGTATAATGGACATATTTAATAAAGTCTAAATACTCCAGTTATTTCATGAATTACATTCAACTCAATAACACACACCCTTTGATAGATATTAATATCAAATAGTAGTTTTACTTCCTTTTAAAGGTATTTTACAATGTGGTAAACTAAAATTAGACTAAGCATTGATGATGCTGATATCTATGGCACCAGCTAAGATATATAATTTGTATAAACTTTCCAACAAAATTTAAGCAGATTTAGTCCAACTGTATAATGAAAAACATGTTGTAGATTTCATGGAAAATGTTCTCTGTTTATTAATATAAAAACATAAAGTAAATAATATGTTAAATTAATTTTGTGCTAATAAGTCCCTTGGGTGAGATTTTCAATGTGTGAACAGTTAGATTAAACTAAAAGTGTAATAAAAATGTAATTAGTTAACATGCCGAGTAAAATAAAGTGTATTTTTAAAGTGCAAATGTTAATTTTGCAGTAAGGTACATTTATATAACCTGTCCCACAGATAATTATGTAGAGAAGGAGGTGTTACCCATAACAACCGATTAGATTATCGGTCATTTTTCTAGTATAGTTAAAAAGATGAAAGCAAATATCTGATTGTTTTCTATGCGTAACTGTTATGCTCAGGAGTGTTCACTCAGTCTAGATTGACACAGACCTAGCAAGGCGCAGAGTCTAACAGCCCCCTGGTCTTCTCCAAGAACCACCGCAATGCAAGATGGGTTTAACTGCTAAGAGGCTGCAGGTCGCGACCCTTGGTTTCGTCCCTAAACGTGAGGGGGATAGGAGAAATGGCAACAAGCAAATAAACAATGGCAGTACCTTAGGAGCTGCTGGAGTGCATGGATGATCGATACAGCTGACACTCTGCAGAGAGAAGATCCAGAAGGGGAGATCAGTAAACTAGCCGAGTCCGGTATACAATTCAGATGGCCGACTATACACAGGGATGAGGCAAGAGAGTGGTCAGAAGGTAAGCCGAGTTCGGTACACAGGTCAGATGTCTGAATAGCAGAAGAAAGATCCAATTTAGCAGCAGAAAGCAGGGTCTGGTACACAGGATGGAATCAGCAGACATAAGAACCACTAGGACAAGCTTAACTCACGGGAGTCAGTAGGTAAATAACCTGTTGCTCTGACTCAGGTTTAGCATCAGAGCCTTTCTTTTATACAGGAAGGAACTTCAAAATCCCCACCGTGGGATCATGTAATCATCCCCGCCGAGGAGTCATGTGATTGGCCCCGCCAAAAACAATTAACGAGATCAACCCCCATCTCTTTAGTTGATACTAACTCAGGGCTAATCACGATCAGAGTTGCAATGAGGTTGCTCCTCCTTTCTCTCCCCAATCCCCCCTCTCTCTCTCTTCTTCTTCTCTACTTCTTTTCTTTTTCTTATTTTCTCTTCTCTTTAGTAAGAATCTATAAATCTGATATTTTTTTGTAGAAAAATATAAAAATATAACAACTCTGGTGGTTTATTCAATTTAACTATGATGTTACAATCCATTGTTAACCATATTATACTTTAATAAAGAAATATTAAATAAGAACGGCAAAAAAAATAAAATGTACTCAGTGCAAATCGAAACATACTAATTAAAAAGGGTGACATTTACTAAAGAGCAGTTTAGTGAAACCAACATTTGTGGGCTTTCTTTGGTGGTTTCAATCACAAGATTTACTAAAGGCAAAACCACTGAAAATCCGTCTGAAAATTTATATTTTATCACCAACCTGATTTTTTACATGATAAGGGGCATATTCAATTGCGGCGCTCGCACTATTACCGTTATTACGGTAATAGTGCGCGTAAAAACGGTTATTACGGTACTTTTCTCGCTGGATTTCAGCTCGCAGCTCCCTGAGCCGTGAGCTGAAATCCAGTTTACTATTACTGTAATAACGGTTTTAATAAGTAGTTTTAACGCCACGGAAAACGGTGACAATTGAATATGCCCCTAAGAATAGATTACAGAGCAGCTCACACTGCTGCTCCATGTTTTGGGTAATCTGTATGGTAAGGGTGACATCATCTGTGGGAGTCACCAGTGCTGTGACTAGTGTCCTTCCTACATAGAGCAACAGAGATGGGAACTGCTGCATATACCAGAGCCCTCCTCCACCAGACACTGCAGCAGATAGGAACTCAACCCAACTATCCCCATATAGGCAGAACTGTCCCAATTTTAGGGCTCTGCCCCACTGTCTTGATTGGGTCGGGACGTATGACTCATTCACTGCTATGCATATCAAAGCAGTGATAAATAAGTGCTTCGCACACCTGCCACGGATTCACGTGGCATTCTAAGAGTGCTCTTAGATGAGGAGAAGGGAATGGGAGTGTCTCAGAGCTTCCCAATTCTCCAACTTCAAAAGTTAGGATGTATGAACATGGGAGAGGGGAATTGTTGCAATTAATTGGTTTAGCACATGAAGTTTGCATAAATACACCTGCAGTTTTAATTTAAATTATTCACCAAGTAAAATTTTACACCACAGATGTAAAATATCAGTACTAAATCTAAAATATAATAAGCAAAACAAAGATTTCAAACAAATGCAACAAAAGCCTGCTATTGTTATTATTATTATTATTATTATTATTATTATTATTTTTATTAATATCAATAAATATAGGAAGCTACCCAGTAATTACCATGAAGGACATATCATTTGGCAGGCTTTCTTTGCCTGCAGAAGTAACATGGCTTGCTTGCTGTAAATAAGAAATACAAACAATCGCATAAGCCAGGAACAAACGGATAGCATTGACTTCTGTCTTCCATATATCTTAGAGTAAGTGCTGATGTTATTTTTGACTGCATGTCTGGCCTAAGTGCATTAGAATCATTGAAGTTTACTGCAAATGCTATTGTAATTTAGCTTCGATATATAAGTATATTAACCTTTCTTCTTTACTTTGTCACAGATTTATAGGAGCAGAGGCTTAGCCTTGCCCAGTCATTATAAGTTTTACTGTGCTAACAGTAAAGTAAAGAAAATAAGAGTGAAATAAAATATTGCTTTTAGGAATCTGTGTCTAATTGTATTTTTGGATTGTTTGGATTTATGTTATTAATCAAGTGGCATCCACTTCTATAAAACAGCAACTAGGTAAAACTACAATGTCGATAGTGTGATCAGCTGGACTATAACACAGTATCACTTTCTTGCTATAATAGATAAAGAGCTTGCAAAACATGCTATTAAATAAACTAAATGAACATATATTGAATAATTGAATTACTATTAAGCTTGTAATTATTACAATAACTTCACATACATGCTCCATGCATATTAACATGTAGTAAGTTAGTGTATATATATTTACTTACACACAGTGACAGAGTGGTCAAAGGGAGGCTATGTAAGATGGCATGCACTTCTCCTTCTACCCTCATTGTAACCTACATTCTTGTTCCATGTTTCATACCACCACTAAATTTCCACTGCAACCAATATATATATATATATATATATATATATATATATATATATATATATATCTATATACATATATATATATATATATATATATATATATATATATATATATACATACAAGTTAACCCGTGCATGATACTCATGCATTCTAGTCAAATCAAGCTACTTAAGGTGTTAAAAAGGTTCTTGTCATGCATTTGGGCCCTAGCCCAGGCCTCAACCACCAACCACTCCCCACTGTCACCCCCGGCAACCACCAGCCACTCCCAACTGTCACTTCTCCTTCAAGAAATATATATATATATATTTTTTAAATCTTTATAAACACTTTTAACAATTAACAAATTAAATTAACAAATTAAAAACATCTTAGTATACCAAATTTCAGCCCTTTCTGATTTTTTTTTTCCACACACGCTAAGAATTTAGTAGGTCAGTGTATAACTCCGCCCAGCAGGTGGCGCTGCAGCTTGGTTTTATTTTTTCCACACACACACAGACAGACTAACACACGCCACTAGACATTTATATTATAGATATATATTGTAACAAAGGGAGGCATTTATCTGACAAGATGCAGAGAAAGCATAGAAGCAGAGTAAGACATTGGCGCAGCTATGCACCTAGATTGAGGTTAAACCAGGTAAAGACTTATGTATATTTTAAAGTTTGGTTAACTTACATGATTTGAAAGCTCCTTCCTCTCAGCAAACAGACAGGGTGTGTCTGTTAGTGCAAACAGAGCCAGTGATGGGCGATTCCTCTTAAAGGGAAGGTGGGTGTGTCACCTGGCCATCAAGCGAAGGCTGGGGGAGGAGTATCATGTATAAAAGCTTGCTTGTGTCATTTGTTCACCGAGACCAATGCTGGGAAGCTGGCTGGTCTTGAGAGAGCTGGTCTATAACTAGCTAGCGTTGAGGGTCTCCATAATTGCTGTGAAGTTCATATGGTGTCAAATACATTTTAACCATCCTGACAATAAAGCTGCATAAAAAGAAGAAGTTGTTCGCGTGTGCTTCAGCAGTAGCGGGCTCTTGCCACAATATATATATATATATATATATATATATGCACACACACATATACTTTTAATTGACTTGTCTGTAAGTTATATTCATATACAAAATTTACCCTGATCTTAGAACACACCCATAATACACATGGTGTACACCTTTCTAGAACTGGGTAGGACCCGCTTTTGCGCACAAAAAGGCATGAATTCTTCGTGGCATGGATTAAACAAGATGCTGCAAATATTCCTGAGAGATTCTGGACTATTTTGCTGCAAATTTCCTGTTTCACAACATCCCAAAGGTGCTTTATTGGATTGAAATCTGGTGACTTTGGAGGTCATTGGAGTATAAAAAAATCATTGTTATGTTCTTGGAGCACCTGGATTAAATCCACGCCAACACAGTGAGAACAGAGATATCGCCATGGTTGGATTTAAACTCATGATCCCAGAGCTGTGAGGCAGCAATACTAACCAGTGTGCCCAGTAGAACTGTATGGTAAAATGAGCAGCGATGTGGTTTGGTGCATTATTCTTCATTCAGAGCAGTCCACAACATGGTAACATATGAATTATGAATAGTCCTGCTGTTTCTTCTGTTGTGGTTATCTGAGATCCTTACTTGCAACTACATGCTCTGTTTACTGTTTTTATCTGGTACAAAGATTATCACTTGTATGGTGATTTGTAATAAATTTGTTTGATTGTACTAAAGAACATCCCCTTTTATGACATACATTTCTAGAACTGTTATGCCCACAGAAGTAGCGAACCTATCAGTCAGGATTAGCAAAGGCTTTCTTCAAGATACAGAGTCTAATGAACCACCTGAACACCGCTGCAAGTTGGTATGGGCTTTGCCGTCGGAAGTTCGGAGGTCGTGATCCCTGGAGTAGCCCCCTGACGTAATAGGAATAGAGGTAAGCGGCTGCGGTATGCAATGTAGTTAGCGGTCCGAAGTGAGTACACCTACAGTACAGAAGGGAGATCCAAGCCATAGTCAGGGTAACCGAGGCCTGGTACACTATCGGACTGCGCAGTACACAAGAGATATCAGGAGCTGGTGTCAGGAGGAGAAGCCAAGGTCAAACGCAGGAATCAAACCAGAGAACACGGTACCAAGGGGAATCCAAAAACATAATCAGGCAGCAAGATCATACACAGAAGGTCAGAAAAAGTCACTTGAATTCACTGGGAACAAGGAAAGGGTACAAGTTTAGTCATTACCATGTGAAGTGTGTGATGCTCAATTCCTTCCTGCAAGCACTAAAATTATTTGGTGGTGGTGTCAGAGACAGATTGGGAAAATAAATGGCCCTGGAAGGGAAGTGCACACATTAGTCAATCCAGCACGAAGTTCCCAAAATTAGCATTGAAAAGCAATACAGCAAAAATATTAGTTATCACAATATTTACAGACTACATCATAATGACTGCCATACAATACAAATCCTAATGTACAATACAAACGCCACCTTAGTGGCAATCATACAATACAGATTTTGTGAGTGTAATAGTTACAGTCAGACAATACAGAATGCAACATGATGACATTTGTTCAAAAAAGAGAGCATCCCAGTTATTGATATACAATTCAGAGGGCATCCTAGTGACCACCATTTAATACAAAAGGTTTTCTACTTAACACAATACAAAACAATGAGCATCCTAGTGATCTATACGTAACACATAGAACATCTAAATGACCTCCATACAATACAGAGAGAAATCTTGTGATTCCATACAATGAAGACAGCATCCTAGTGAACGCTATATACTACAGAAAGCTTCATAGTTATTCCATACAATACAGAGCGCATACTAGTGATCATATATAATTAGGAGAGCATCCTATTGACCACTATACAATCCAGAAAGCAGTTGTCATACAACACAGTCATACAATTCAGATAGCATCCTAGTGATAAATATACAACACAGAGAGCATCTTAGTGATCACCATACAATAAAGAGAGCATCCTTTTGACCATCATAAAAGAGAGCATTCCAGTGACCACCATACAATACAATGTGCATTCTAGTGATAACCATACAGAGAGTATCCCAGTGGCCTCCATAAAACACATAGAGTACCATACTGACCCTCATTCACTACAGAGAACATCCTAGTGACTGATATACAATGTAGAGAGCATCCTAGTAATAGATATACAATATAGAAAACACCCTAGTAATAGATACACAATTCAGATAGCCTCCTAGTGACCACCATACAATGCAGAGTGTGTCCTTGTGACCACCATACAAAACAGAAAGCTTTCATGTGACTACCATACAATACAAGGAGGGAGTATCCTAGTGACCACCTTATAATTGAGAGCAACCTAGTTCCCATCATATATTCCTGAGAACTTTCTAGGGACCTATATACTATAGAGAACTTTGTAGGGAACTATATACAATTTAGGGCTAGATTTACTAAGCTGCGGGTTTGAAAAAGTGGGGATGTTGCCTATAGCAACCAATCAGATTCTAGCTGTCATTTTGTAGAAGGTACTAAATAAATGAAAGCTAGTATCTGATTGGTTGCTATAGGCAACATCCCCACTATTTCAAACCCGCAGCTTAGTAAATCTAGCCCTTAGACAGTGGGATCGCTCCCCTTGTCAGGAATGATGCCAACTTAACTCTCCATTTGTGGCACATTTTCCCATATCATGAGCCCCCCTCCCATAATAATTCTCTCCCTTAACATGAGCCCCATATGGATTCTCCTGATATCCCTAAAAAGACAATATAAAATTAGCTTTTTATTTTGCTTTTGTTTACTCATATATAACTCACCTCTTCATTGAAACCTACCATCACTCCCCCTAACTCCTCCCACCTTCACAGCCCAAACATTTGCCTCCACTCAGCTTCTCCTTCTTTGTGTTTGCCCCTCCTCTCTAGAATGTAAGCTGCTTGTAATTATGTAATTTTTGTATGTATATAATGTTGTTGTTTGTTCGAACCACCTATGTACAGTGCTGTGGACCCCTTGTGGTGCCTCATAAATAAAAGTTATATTTAAGGGTAGTGACATCACTTTTAAAAATAATTAGGTATTGTGCAGGATATTTTATATATATATATATATATATATATATATATATATATATATATATATATAAATTTCACTTACATTATTAAAATATATATTTGTATATTATGGGAAAGCTTTTGTTTTTATGCAAGCACAGGCTGATGCACAACTGTGAGGGCAAAGCCTTTTGGTTTTGTGAATGTTGATCCATTCAGGAGTCAGATTAAAGGGACTTTTGAGAGACTTTTAGAGTCTAGGGGAGTATAAGCAATGAGTCCATGAGTTGTGGAGCTGCTATTGCTATGCATTGCAGATGTGCTTGAAAATATTTTACATGGGGAAAATAAATGAAATGTTTGTATGTGGAGCATAGGGAGTGGTTATATGTATGCTTGTTTGACTTTGCAGGTGTAGGGATGCCATTGTAAAGATTGCCAGACAATATTCTTCTTCTTCTTATTTACTATTAACTTTCTTTATAGGGCACCACACGAGGTCCGCAGTGCCGTACAGAGGGCAACCAACAAGACAGTACATGGTATAACAGTACACTATAGTAAACATATAACACTACAAGTCTGAACACAGTTTCTTCGGTGCAAGGAGTATATTCAGTGCAGGCTGAAACCTGTGCCGTTAGTGTGGGTGCAACTACCTGAGTACAGTAAGACAATACCTGAGAAGCAATTGATGGATAAAATGAGCCAGTCATAAACAATAATGATAGATTGTAAGGTAGAGGAGGAGGAACACTTTGAAAAAGGAGTTCAATTAGTAGGGAGTCACAATAGGCCAGACTGAATTATTTTCCAGAAATACAGTGCTATCAAACAATGACTTTTTTCTTCATATTCAGTCCCACTATCAAAAATAAAATGCATACTAAAAATGTTGGTATCTAGGAACCTCTATTGGATAAATAATGCAAACGGTGGTTTCAATAATAAAAATATCTAATGTCAGACAAAATTGTATATCATAAAGAGGTGCATACCATGTATACAAATGAATCTGTGCCTGCAATAAAATTGAGCCTTGAAGGTTAAAAAATGAAAAAAAGCAACCATATTTTGTTGATTTTAAGCAACTTTCTTGGGTATTGATAGTTAATGTAATATTGATTATTCTATGGATTTTCTATATGTTCCAACACTTGCACCAGCCCTCTATGTACTACATTCTGCTCATGCAAAATTAAGAAAGTTTTCATTATTATTATTTATTTATTTTTATTATTATTATTTATTTATTTTTCATGAAAATTCAGGTTGCAGATGGCAGATTAGAATGAACAAGCAGTCCCTACTGACCCAGAGTCATCTGTTAACCTTATTTGATCCTCTGTCATCTTCTCTACTTATTGCCGTGCTGATTATTACTGCATTACTTCACTGCTCCAGGGATGCCTTGCATACATATGAGTGATTATGCAAGATAAAATTAAGCCACAGAAGACAAACCATTTTCATTGCAAATACACATCATGCTGCTTTTTAAACTCCACTAATTTAATTTTACTGCCCAGTCAGTGCTCTATTTGGCAGTTTTAGGTTTGATGTGGCCCTCTGGGTGTACAAGATCTATTATCCCCAGTCATGCATATTATATATTATTTGTCCAGTAGACATGGTATAACCTGCTAAGTACTACCAATTACTTTGGTGAACACACGAGTGCACATCTACCAGCAGCCCCTGATAGCCTTGCTTGCCAAACTCTGCCAACTTTTTCCTTCTGACTGAGTTGATTCTGCTTGATCTTTTGCTCTTGCCAGTTACAGAACATGACAATGTAGTGCAAGAGTCATTGTTTTAGACAGAATCCATATATACACTTTTTACATAGTAATGAGTACATTTATGTTACTATGTAAATGCTCAACAAGAATGAACTAATGCTGCCTTCATTGTTTTCATGGGTTTTAAGGTGCATATTGAAATTATGTTCTATATAAATGTTAATATATTACATATTGTGATAATACAAATGGCTTGACTTGAATATAATTATATTTTGCCTGCCTACATCCTTAACTATGAGGTATAAGAGGTATAAATGTCCCCTGCTCCTCTTGAAATAGGTTAGGTAGAACGACACGTCTAGTATGGATTACATCAGTACTGACATATGACTAATGCAGAGAGTGTGTCTGCATGAATTCCACCACAATATTTAATAAAAACACTAGACTGCATGACATAAATAAAAGGGCCACAACAATTCCTTACATTGAATAAACACCTCATTTAATAATAACAAAATACATATAACTTGTTAACTAGTGCCCTCCAGCTGCAAACTCCAGTTCATAAGGAAAATCAGCCATGTAATACTAAACCCATCATAAACCAAGGTTGGTTTAATCATTCTAATTATGCAATGGCAAGCTCATCAACAATCTAAAAGCCTTTCAGCTCCACCTGATCACCAACACATGAAATATCTAGGTAACCATATTAATATGTGCTTCATCAGACAGAAATACCTCTGGTTCACCTTCCAAATAGAAGTAGTAGAAACATTACTTAGAAGCAGAAATAGCCATAGATATGTCTGTTTGGAGGTGTATTTGTTGCATGTTCTATACCAGAAGCAAAGCGGGAGCCAGGTAGCAATGTTGGTTGCCTATAAAGGGAGGCCTGATTTCTCTAGGGGCTGAGGCTTGTTTAATATTATAACAGGGGGACCCCGTATTGCGGGTCTCTCTCTTATAGTGTAATCAGGTCAGCCTGACAAAGCCTGCTGCTGGTTATTGGTTTTGCATGGAGACCCCACACTTGTGACCAGGGGCACCAAGGGGGGAGGGAGGGTACAACTTACCAGTGCCCAGCCTGCCTCGGGAAAAGTAAAGATATATTCTGAAACTGTAATCATCATCAGCACATATCCTTACAGCAGACCTTGGGTCCGACAAGTTATACACTTTTTAGAGATGCTATCTGGAGTCAAGTTTAATTAGGAGGTATCTCCACAGGACATGCTACACCTACATGTAAACCCCTCCTCTCCAAACATAAGTACAAGTTATGCAAAACTCTAAAGGCAAACACATTTTTATGGACCACTTTTGATAATTAAGGCCTCGAAGCACTGTGCTGCTAAGGAGTAGAGCGGGCAGCACGTTCGGAATGAAGGGAATAGCTTGCAGACACTGGGTCCGGTAAGTAACAGACAGACACCTATGAACAGTAAAACTGTAGTACGTTACAGGTGCCATGGTTCTTATTCCCAAATCAAACTACCCTGTGACGTGCTGGTATTCTAACCATGGCGATAGAAGTCCAACTACAATTAGAATGCAAAGACACTGCACAGGTGAGATTGATTTATTTTAGAGATGAGCGCACTCGGATTTCCTGAATCCGAGCCCACCCGAACGTTGCCGATCCGAGTCGGATCCGAGACAGATCCGGGTATTGGCGCCAAATGAAAACTTGAAAGCTAGACTCCGAGTCATAATCCCGTTGTCGGATCTCGCGATACTCGGAACCTATAAATTCCCCGCTAGTCGCCGCCATCTTCACTCGGGCATTGATCAGGGTAGAGGGAGGGTGTGTTAGGTGGTCCTCTGTCCTGGTAGATCTCGTGCTGTGCTGTTTAGTTCTGTGCTGTGCTGTGCTGTGCTGTGTTCTGTTCTGCAGTATCAGTCCAGTGGTGCTGTGTGCTGTGCTCTTTTAATTTTGAGTTCAGTGGTGCTGCTGGGTCCTGTGCTGTGTCCTGTTCAGTCCAGTCGTGCTGTGTACTGTGGTCTGTGCATCTAAGGGCATAGTTATTTCCCCATTATTCCCAAGTGTTTCAAAAATGAAAAAAAAGTTATAAAAAAAAAATACAAAAAAATAATTTTTTTTTTTTTTAATTACAACAAAATTTGCCAAACCAATCCTGCAGTATAAGCTCATTGGTACTGCAATATTACCAAGTTCACACATTCAGCAGTAAAAGTCCAGTGGTACTGCTGCAATATTACAAAGTTCACACATTCTGCAGTATCAGTCTAGTGGTGCTGCGTGCTGTGCTCTGTCAATTTTGAGTTCAATGGTGCTGCTGGGTCCTGTGTGCTGTGTCCTGTTCAGTCCAGTGGTCCTGTGTCCCGTGCTCTGTGCTTCTAAGGGCATAGTTATTTCCCCAATATTCCCAAGTGTTTAAAAAATTAAAAAATTAAAAAAAAGTTAATAAAAAAAATATACAAAACACCACCAAATAGACATGTCAGACAGTCCATATTGTTACTGGCAGGAAAAAAAGGCAGTTTGGAAGCCCCTGTACAAACTGGCTCTATTTTACCTGAGTTGTCCCCCCTCCAGTGTGTACTCGGAAAGAGTTTTTAGTGCAGCGGGGAACCTGGTCAGTGAGCGGAGAAGGAGGTTGCTTCCTCACAACGTTGAAAAAATGATGTTTATAAAAATGAATAATCAATTCCTCAATGAAGTACAGCACTGCCCTCCAGATAGTACAGAGGGACCTGTGGTTGTGGAGTCCAGCGGGGACAAATTGATAATGTGTGAGGAGGAGGAAGTACACACTGTAGGGGGAGAGGAATCAGAGGTTGAGGATGAGGACGACATCTTTCCTCAGTAGAGCCTGTTTAGTTTGTACAGGGAGAGATGAATTGTTTTTTTGGTGTGGGGGCCCAAACAAACCAATCATTTCAGCCACAGTTGTTTGGTAGGCCCTGTCGCTGAAATGATTGGTTTGTTAAAGTGTGCATGTCCTATTTCAACAACATAAGGGAGGGTGGGAGGGCCCAAGGACAATTCCATCTTGCAAATATTTTTTTTTGGCATTATGTGACCATTCAACAGTCGTTTGCCATGTTCAAAAAGTAAAAGAAAATGTCAACAAATTCAAAAAATGTAATCAAAAGTTAAATGCCCTGTCATTATTTAAAACAAGAGGGTTTGACGTGCTAGAATTAGTGTAGTGTTAATATGTTATAAACACTACACTTGGAACTTGGAGGGGGTATTGTGGCCCCGGTAACAAATTTAGTACCGGGGCCACCCCACTACACAGTCCAGAATTTTTTTTTGGGAAATTCAGAGCCGTGGAGGGTTTTTTATTAATTATAGTGTGGTGACCACTCCTCTACGCAGTCCAGGTACATTTTTTGGTGCGATTAAGACCAGTTGATGGTTTTCTTATTATATTGTGGTGACCCACTCCTCTACGCAGTCCAGATACATTTATTGGTGCGAATCATGCAAGTTCAGGGTTTTTAAATTATATTGTGGTGACCCACTCCTCTACGCAGTCCAGATACATTTATTGGTGCGAATCATACAAGTTCAGGGTTTTTAAATTACATTGTGGTGACCCACTCCTCTACGCAGTCCAGGTACATTTTTTGGTGCGATTAAGACCAGTTGATGGTTTTCTTATTATATTGTGGGGACCACTCCACTACGCAGTCCAGAAAGATACCTCGTTGCAACGTTTTGGACTAATAACTATATTATGAGGTGTTCAGAATACACTGTAAATTAGTGGAAATGCTTGTTAATGAATGTTATTGAGGTTAATAATAGCGTAGGAGTGAAAATAAGCCCAAAAACTTGATTTTTGAACTTTTTATGCTTTTTTCAAAAAAAATCCGAATCCAAAACCTTAAATCCGAACCAAAACCTTTCGGCAGGTGTTTTGCGAAACAAATCCGAACTCAAAACATCGCGAAAAATCCGAATCCAAAACACAAAACACGAGACACCAAAAGTCGACGGTGCACATCCCTAATTTATTTCAGGTTACTAAGTAGGCATGCCTGGATAATAACCACAGCATCTGTCACCTTTGACAGTCTTGCCACAGACAAAAGGAATCAAGTTGCTAGAGAAAAGACCCTGCATGGTGAGTAGATTTTTATATATTTTTTTTACACAGGAGGTAGTATGCACTATAATGACAAACAATTTTGGGGGTCTTGTGCTGCATTGTCTTCATCAGGCATAATTCTTTAATAATAAATCTAAGAAAGCAAATGTTATATTTTCTTCAGAAGAAGTAGGGCTTTTATTAGGTAACATATTGAAGTAAATATAATTTTATTTTACGGCCATTAGAAAAAGGGACATATTCCCAAGCTACTTTATTGCCTAAATATTTCCTAAAGCTGTGATGGGCATAGACTGCAGTGACTTTATGAGCAACTATTGCAAACTAACCTTATAATTTAATTAGGTTATCTGAGGCTAGAACTACAAAATATAGCTATGCCAATGCTGACATTTTGTTAGATAATTTTGCTGCCTTGTACCACTCCCAACTGTACAGCACAAGACACTTTTAAAAATGTATGGCATTTTATATTTTAAAATTCTGCTGTAGGTCAAGTAGCAGATTCCCTTGTGGAATTGCCCAAGGGTTTCTACTCTGAGCTCAGATCAATCAATGTGAATGCTGTCTGCAGACGATGCAGGACCAGTATCTTACCTGCATGGTTCCTGAAAGAATGTTGCTATGATTGAAAGCAAGCGTGCAGCAAAGGGGATCATACAAAAGAGCAGCCCCATCTTACACATGATGTATATTAATTTAGTTTTAGTGGATTGCACTGCAAAAATATGGAGATTATAAACATTAAGATTCAAGAAAATCTGTGGACACAATCTACATATGTTTCTAGCTTGGTGTAATAAAGCAGCCTACCAGTGTTTGTATAAGAGGATAATTATAACTAAAATGCAAGTCATTCCTATTTAAATAAGATGATTTAACTTTCAAAAATATGTATTTATATTATATGGGTATATAAAAATGTGTTTACTTTACTGAACAGAAGGTTTTCTGCAATTATTACCTAGTTGGCAACAGTTTAAAATAGTTTTCAAGGACCCTGTGGTGCTAAGCAGGGGATCTAAGCACATCATGTAGTGATCCAAGCACATCAGATCACTGGATAAAATACTGTCTAAATTAACCTTTGGAAACTACAGTGCCAATGATATTTATACTGTAATCTGTTACAATGACATTTTTTATTTTTATTTTTCAATACGTTTATTAATGATTAACATACAAAGCCCAGTGTATAAAAAAAGACAATGACAATTGTATCATATATACACAAAAACTGTAATTTACTTTGCATTTTTAAAACTAGAGACATTTCCAAGAACAAATTTTTAATACCTGGACTGCATTTAAAGCTTTCCAGCAATGTGGAGTATAATTGTTTTATTCTTTGCTATACATAGTAGTTATTGGTCCCTACATTTCTATTATTATGAACATTTTAAATGGTAAAACTGAAGTGTAAAATATTGAGTAAAAAACAGTTGTAAATGGGACATGTACAGACAAAGTGAAGCAAATTCAGAATTTACTGAATAATGTGTGAAACAAGTATTATGTTCAAATGATTATATTAAGATTAGCTGGCAAGAACCTTCCCAAATAATGGGCTTTGCCTAAAGTTGATAAATGTATATTTAGCATACTACATCTTGGACATTTTCCATGAGGTTAAAGCCGCCATTGCCAGGATGCAAGTTCATCCTTAAAACCCCCTAAAAGTCCCTTTCTCTGTTTGCCAATTTTCATAGTCAACCTGGTTATGTTACATGACTATTAGCAATCAGCTGAACAGGTCATCTTAACCACATGGGCTAGTGATTCTTATTACCTTTATCAAGTGGGAGAGTATCCAAAATTGTCATTTACCGGCAGTGCTATTCTGCATTATCAGATGCTTGTAACCTAAAAGAAGTAATATTCCCATTGTTGGTGGTCTCAGCCCCTTTTTTCTTCTGCATAATCAATTTATAGTATTGATGAGTCTTTAGCTGAACACTCATGGCTGGTTAATTACATTATATATACATTACATATCTCTAGTCTATGCTCAGTTTCTGTTTTCCTTAACACACCTTTCCTGCTCCCGGATCATTACCTTATTAGCTACACGCTCACCCCTACTACTTTAGCCTCTGTGCTGTCAAACTCTACTAAGCCTCCTCATACCTGCAGCAATCTTAACTCTATTAATTTTCAAGAGTTTTTCACCTCTCTCCAACAACTTCTCTCCCCAAATCTCTACATTCTCCTCCCCTGACAATTCAGTACCTTCTTTTTACCAAACCCTAGCAACAGCCCTTGATCAAGTGGCTCTTGCGAATATTCATACTACACATTGACTTCAATGTCAGCCGTGGCACACTAAAGTAACTCAAAAATCTTCAAAATCTTTCCCGTAAAGGAGAACGCTACTGGCGTAAATCTCATATCGCTAATGATTTCTTCACATATACTTACTTCCAATCTCTCATCTATGCTCAGGCTTCTAACCCCAAATGCCTGTTTAATACATTTAAATATCTTCTCAATCCTCCCACCCCAAAGTCTTCCACTACTATCAGTGCCCAGGATCTCGCTTTCTACTTCAAGGACAAGATTGATAAGATCAGACAAGAAATTTTATCCTCTTCCTCAACAAGCAATCAGCTCAATTCCTTCCCAGCACTCTCTGACATCCTCTTGTCACTCACTGGACTGTTAGTGCCTCTAGTTTTAGACATGGGTCTCTCTCTCTCTTGCCGGCGCCTGTCTTGCGCCGCGGCCGTCCGCCATCTTGACCAAAGGATTGCGCATGTGCAGACCCACGGACTGTTAAAACCTTGTTCCTAGTCTCATTGGATAATTAATCACCTCTCACTACTTAAGGCACCTGTTGCCCTATTACCTTTGCCTGTTCTTGGTCCTCATTCCATAGAGACACCGAGGAGTTTCCTGTTCCTGCTTGTGCTATCTGTTTGCTGTGGACGCTACCTGCACCTGGACAAGTTCTCTCTCCACATCAGTGGTAATAGCTGCCAGCCGCAGACCGCTCCATGCTACATTGTATCTTACCTGCGCCTGGACAAGTCTTCTCTCCACATCAGTGGTAATACCTGCCAGCCGCAGATCGCTCCATGCTACATTGTATCTTACCTGTGCCTGGACAAGTTCTCTTTCCACATCAGTGGTAATACCTGCCAGCCGCAGACCGCTCCATGATACATTGTATCTTACCTGCGCCTGGACAAGTCTTCTTTCCACATCAGTGGTAATACCTGCCAGCCGCAGACCGCTCCATGCTACCTTGTATCGTACCTGCACCTGGACAAGTCTTCTCTCCACATCAGTGGTAATACCTGCCAGCCGCAGATCGCTCCATGCTATATTGTATTGTACCTGCACAAGTCTTCTCTCCACATCAGTGGTAATACCTGCCAGCCGCAGACCGCTTTATGCTACCTTGTATCGTACCTGCACCTGGACAAGTCTTCTCTCCACATCAGTGGTAATACCTGCCAGCCGCAGACCGCTTCAGGCTACCTTGTACTCTACCTATCTCTGGACAAGTCTTTACTTCATGCCAGCGGTAACACCTGTCAGGAGCAGCTTACGCTACTATTTTGCATGTTACCTATTTTCGGGACTAAAGTCTATAGTGTCTCTGGAGTATAGCTGCGAGTCGCTGACTCTCCTATTACATTGTTGATTGGCTGTTTGCATAGACTTTCTCCAGTTGTCAAGTATTTGCCTGCTGTATGCTACCTGCATGCTAAGCACTTTGGAACTCTCTCCTCCTTTTATTACTGCTCATCATTCTGCCGTGCTATCATTGTTTCCACTGCTCCGAGACTATGCATATATATCATTGACATTCCTTCTTCCATTCAGTTTGTATAGTTCCGTATATTCACCACACTCCCCAGAGGGCCACGACCTGCACAGTAGCAGCTGCTAAAACCATACTTCCTTGCGGGAGTTCCTGGAGAAGACCAGCCACTGTGTTAGACTCCGCGCCTCTGGTGAGTAAAGCTACACCTTGTAAATTCTGGATAAAACTCCTAGTGCCCGTGACACCTCTCTTCATTTGATCTCACAAATGACAATGAAGTATTTACACTCTTCTAATCTGTCCTCTTGATCCTATAACCTCACAAATTGGTGGATCCCTATCCCCTGTGTTTATTCCACCTCTAACTAAAATCTGCACTCTCTCTCTTTCTACTGGTATCTTCCCATCATTATACAAGTACTCCCATTCAGAAAACACTGAATTCTGACCCAAACTCGCCCTCAAATTACCATCCCATCTCTCAGCTCCCATGCCCCTCCAAGCTTCTAGAGACACTTGCCTACACTCGCCTCACATGCTTCCTTTCTTCAAACAACCTATTGACTCCTCTTCAGTCAGGCTTTCGATCTCAACACTCCACAGAAACTGCTTTCACTAAGGTTGTCAATGATTTGATCACTGCTAAAACTAAAGGTCATTACCATCCTCTAATTCTCCTGGATCTCTTTGCTGCATTTGAAACTGTTGACCACACTCTTCTCATACAAACACTACAGTTCCTAGGTCTTCAAGACACTGTCGTATACTGGTTCACATCCTACCTTTCTAATCACTCTTGAGTGTTAATTTCTCTAGATCCACCTCTGCTTCCTTTATCAGTTGACGTACCTCAAGGCTTAGTACTAGGTCCTCTGTTGTTCTCCATCTATAACACTTCTCTTGCAGAACTAATAAGCTCTTTTGAATTTCAGTATTAAGTCTATGAGGATGATACCCAAATGTATCTATCATCTCCTGATCTCTCACCACCTGTTTTGTCTTGCGGTACTGACTGCCTTTCTGCCATTTCATCTTGGCTGTTCTCTCGCCACCTCAAACTCAATCTTTCAAAACAGTTAATAATATTCCCACCTACTAACAGAAGTTACCTACCAGACAGTTTTATTTTGCTGACAAAATGACCTTAAAACTCATCCCGCAAGCTCGCTGCCTAGGTGTGATCCTTGACTCATAACTATCTTTTGTTCCCCACATCGAATCTATATCTAAATCATGTTACTTTTATCTAAAAAACATTTCCAGAATACGCACATATCTCACGCAAGACACTGAAAAAACTGTAATTTGTGCACTCATCATCTCTTGCATTGACTATTGCATTTTCCACCTTTACTGGTCTTCCCCAAAACAGACTAGAGTCCCTACAATCTATTTTGCATGCAGTGGCTAAATTGATTTTCCTTGCAAATCGTTCTTCCTCTGCAGAGCCACTCTGTCATTCTTTACATTAGCTGCCTGTTCTCTACTGAATACAATATAGAATACTTCTACTAACCTTCAAGGCTATCAATAAAACTGCACCAACTCAAAATATCTAACAACTCGACAACTTCATTCTGCACAAGATCTTTCTCTCTTATCCACTCTCATTACGCCCTCCCATTCCTGGTTATAGGACTTTTTTTAAGCTCAACCCACTCTATGGAATTTCCTCACTTGCACAATAAGGCTTTCTTCTGGTCTACAAACCTTCAAGCATTCTCTGAAAACCCACCTCTTCAGGCAAGCTTATGATATTACTTAACCACCCTCTTAACCTCACTAGGTTTCAATAGCATAGTGTTAGGAAATCACAGGAGTATGTGATCTTCTTGCTGGATTCACATTGGCTATCCTCTGGCTTGTTCTCTCATAATAAAGCACCTCCTTCAATTCTAAGGTGCCAGATCTTTAGGTCTCCCTACCTGTTAGGACGTTTCCTCCTCTGGCTCCTGTTTGTTTCCTTTCCTTCACCGCTGACACGCTGCAGACTCTCCCTTCTGATCCTGCTGCAAGGCTATCCAGCTCATCAGGACCTCAGTGCATCACTAACATGCAGATCTGCCCAGACCTTCTTTCTAGGGTATGTTGTCTCTAGTGGCAGTTTGCAAATGGACCCTGAAAAGGTCTAAGCCATCCTTGATTGGCCCACTCCCTCTAGGTTGAAGGCCATTAAATGCTTTCTGGGAATCGCCAATTATTATAGGCAGTTTATCCGGGACTTCTCCTTTATAGTGGCTCCCTCAAAGGCTATCTCAGCTGTCAACCCCCTTAAAAAGGCATTTTCCACAGCATCTGTCCTTAGACAGTTTTACCTCTGACAGTTGGGGCGATTCTATCTCAGAATATTCCCCTTGGGAAACAATTTTATCCTTGTGCCTTTTTTTGTGTAAATTTCTGCTGATTGAGAATAACTACTCCATTGGTGACGAGGAACTTCTTGCAATGAAATTGGCACTTTCTGAATGGAGATACCCTCTGGAGGGGACACGCTTTTCGGTCACCATCCACACAGACCATAAAAATGTGTTTTATCTTGAATCAGCCCGGTGTCTGAATCCACAACATGCTCGCAGGTCTCTCTTCCATGGGCATTCTCTACTGAGTCTGAACTTGCGGATTCCACAAACGTTTTGTTCCTACGGACTTAGGGCCGGATTTACCGCTAGGCAACCTAGGCACCGGCCTAGGGCCTAGCGACTCTCTGGGGGTGGGGGTGCCGCGAATCGGGGGAGGGGCTGGTGTTAGAGCTAGGGGTAGAGGCTGTAGTGGCTAAATCCCCTTCAGCCTAGGTACCTTAGCACGTCAATATGACATCACAGGGTCATGTGATCGCAGCGGTCACATGGTACACTGTGTAAGGCGGGCTGCTGGAAGTCTATGGCAATTGTGCAGGAACTTCCATCATTTCTGTTCCTGTAAAAAAAGGTAAGAACAAGAAGGTGTGTGTGTGTGTCTGCAGGGCACAGGTGGGTGGGCATGTGTGTGTCTCTGCAGGGCACAGGGGGGGCATGTGTGTGTGTGTGAAGCTGCAGGGCACAGGGGGGGCATGTGTGTGTGAAGCTGCAGGGCACAGGGGGGGCATGTGTGTGGGAAGCTGCAGGGCACGGGGGGGCATGTGTGTGTGAAGCTGCAGGGCACAGGGGGGGCGTGTGTGTGTGAAGCTGCTCTGGCACAGGGGGGGCATGTGTGATGGAAGCTGCTCTGGCACAGGGGGGCAAGTGTGATGGAAGCTGCTCGGGCACAGGGGGGCATGTGTGATGGAAGCTGCTCTGGCACAGGGGGGCATGTGTGATGGAAGCTGCTCTGGCACTGGGGGGGGAATTTGTGATGGAAGCTGCTCTGGCACAGGGGGGGCATGTGTGATGGAAGCTGCTCTGGCACGGGGGGTATGTGTGATGGAAGCTGCTCTGGCACAGGGGGGAATGTGTGATGGAAGCTGCTCGGGCACAGGGGGGCATGTGTGATGGAAGCTGCTCTGGCACAGGGGGGCATGTGTGATGGAAGCTGCTCCGGCACTGGGGGGGGGGAATTTGTGATGGAAGCTGCTCTGGCACAGGGGGGGCATGTGTGATGGAAGCTGCTCTGGCACGGGGGGTATGTGTGATGGAAGCTGCTCTGGCACAGGGGGGAATGTGTGATGGAAGCTGCTCTGGCACAGGGGGGGCATGTGTGATGGAAGCTGCTCTGGCACAGGGGGGGCATGTGTGATGGAAGCTGCTCTGGCACAGGGGAAGAATGTGTGATGGAAGCTGCTCTGGCACAGGGGGGGCATGTGTGGCAAAAGGTGCTTGGCAGAGGGGGGGCATGTGAGTTCGAAGTCTGTTCCCCACATGGCCCCTCCTCAGCCAACAATACCCTTACAACACTCACCAGCTTTCCTTTGATATTCCCCATGACACATGCTTATTATCTATTCCCTCACATGACCCGCTGCCTCAATCCAGACACCTCTCTTACCTCAAAATGAAAATAGGCACCCTTTATATTAATATAATATGTGTGTGTGAGGGGCCAGTGTATTTATATTATGTGTGTGTATGAGGGGCTGTTTGTGGGAGGGAAATAGGTTTATTTTTTAAATGGTAACACTATTAATTTAATGTTGGAGCTGGTTGCAGGGAAATAGGTCTATTTATTAAATGTGTATGCTATTAATTTAATGTTTTGTTTGGAGGGAGGTGTACTTATAAAATGTGGGTGCTATATTGATTTAACACTGGGGCTGGTTGGAGTTTACTAAATTTCGTGTACCCATATTTTTTTCCAAATAGGGCCTCCAACATTCCAGGATCCAGACAAGCAGCAGCTGATCTAAAGACACCAGCAGCCACAAGCCGTGAAAGTGATGAGAACAGGTAGTAGAGAGCAGCACAGTCTGCCAACTATCCTGAATCTGGTGGGATTTATATTATGAGGTGGTCTGACTGCTTTAAATGTTGCACTATGGTATTCATGCAGAAGACTGACATATTAACATAATTATTACATTCCAGCACTTTTTCATGTTTCTGTATGTAGAGGGCTGCAGTCAGTAACTGTAGTGGCGGACGGTCTGTGACGTGGTAGTGATAGAAGACTGCTGTTTTTTTTATTACTGGGCTTGCTAACCATGAACTGCAGTTTCTTGACATGTTAATTATGATTAATACCTAAGTTTAGTTAAAGATAAAGTACAATTTGTGTGAATTGAAAGGTAAGCAGTGGTGGAAGTGGGGTGTATATGGTAGTAGGCCATATCGCTACTTCTCATACTGTCTTCATTGTAAAATAATAAAATTAAATTCACTTGTTTACATTCTCATTCTATTTTTCATACCGCCACTTCTGAACTTCCACTTCGACCACTGAGCTTAATATTCATCGTATGGAGTAGTATAATTCTAAATTCTGCTAGATCCTTTGACAAAATATGGGGTCCATGGACATTATTCTTTAACTGCTGGGACCTCAGTGTGATGCAGTGTAATGATAAAGGAGGGCACAGTGTGATGAGAGGGACAGTAATGAGGGGCTGCAGTGTGATGCAGTGTAATGATAAAGGAGAGCACAGTGTGATGAGAGGGACAGTAATGAGGGGCTGCATGGTGATGCAGGAGGAGCAGCGTGATGTGCAGCGGCACATAGTTTACCCTTCTACTTAATTATAGGAGTATATGCTATGCTAAAAAAAATATATAGTGCTATGGATTGTTTCAGGGAGGAGGGAGGGGGGGCGGAGGGCAAGGGGAGGGGGGGGGTCCCGAACATATATCTTGCCTAGGGCCCCATGAGGTCTAAATCCGGCTCTGAAACTTTTACGTTGGTTCCACTGTTCCCAGTTTTCCGGTCATGCTGGTTCTGATAAGATCATCGAACTCATTTCCCGGAATTATTTTTATCTCACTCTGACCTCTGATGTTAAACAATTTATAACAGCCTGTAAGACTTGCGCACAATACAAGACCTGTCGTCAATCTCCTTCTGGACCTCTTCTACTGCTCCCTCTGCTAACCAGGCCATAGTCACATATCTCCATGGATCTTATTACTGACTTTCCACCAAGAAAAAATGTCATTACTGCCTGGGTTTTCATGGACCACTTTTCGAAAATGGCAAACTTTATCCCTCTTACTGGTCTCCCTTACACCTCTTTCCTGGCTTGTTTATTCATCAAAGAGATCTTCCAGCTCCACGGCTGCCCAGTGGTAACTGTCTCTGTCCGCCGAGTACAATTTATTTGCAAATTTTGGAGATCTCTGTGTAAACTCCATGTCATCAAGCTAAACTATTCCTCCTCTTGCCATCCACAATCCAGTCAGACCAAAGATTTAACCAAGATCTGGAGACCTTAATTCGCTTATATTCCTCTGCTTCACTCCGTTCTTTATTGTCTACGGCTTTCATGTCATTCTATCCAGGTTCACAACCCTCCCTCTCACCAGGTTTCAGATGTTGCTGACCTTCATCAGAATTTTATCTCCATATGGACTCAGACACTCAAATGCCTCAGGGAGGCCTCCTCTCGGTATAAATGTTTTGCCGATAGGCAACGTTGGGTTGTGCCTCCTCTTAAGGTCGTATACAAAGTATGGCTTTCTACAAGAAACATTTATCTTAGAGTTCCAACCATGAACATTGCACCTCGATTTATTGGTCCTTTTAAAATTCTCCGGCTCATTAATCGGGTTTCTTTCAAGCTCAAGTTCCCGGCCTCCGTTCGCATTTCCAATTCTTTTCATATTCCCTCCTAAAACCCCTCTTAATCAATCAGTTCTCTTCCAGCAAAACTACTTTCCATCCTCCGGTCATTCAACAATCGATGAATTAGAAATCTCCCAGATTATGGACTGCAAAATCTCAAGTGGCAAAATTAAATACTTGGCGGATTGGAAGTGTTTTGGCCCTGAAGAGCGATCCTGGGTAGATTGCGCTGATGTTCATGCTCCATCCTTGGTTTAAAAGCTCCATTCCATTCCATTCCACACGCTGCAGACCGTTGCACCTCCTCTCTGATCCTGGTCCAGGGCTACCCAGCTCATGAGAACCCTAGTGCATCATTACCCCGCAGATCCATGTTCTCCAGTGTATATCTTATTCACCTCCTCCATAATCAGGAGTCTGTTGACACACCGCAAACCGTTGCGTCTCCTCTCTGATCATGCTCCATGGCTACCCAGCTCATCAGGACCCTAGTGCATCATTACTCTGCAGACATCTGCTCTCTTTTGTATATCTGATTCACCTCCTCCATAATCAGGACTCCGCTGACTCACTGCAAACCGTAGCGTCTCCTCTCTGATCATGCTGGACTGCACTGAAACGCTGCAGACCATTGCTACTTCTCTCCAATCCAGCTCCAGACCTATCCTGCTCCTCAGGACCCCAGTGCATCTCCACTCTACAGACCACTGCACCCCTTAGTGTATCAGAAATTTCTCCTCTTCTTTGTATACCTTCTGGCCTCAATGCTTATACTCCTGGCAGTCACCCCTCTCCACCTGCTGTGCACTCTGCTGGATTTCAGTCATTTCCTCGCTCTCACTTTAGTATCAGGGTTCTCCATCTGGTCCCGCTCATCGCCTCCTAGAAAGAGGACTAGGAGGCGATGTCAGCCACGAAGTCCATATTCCTTGCGGGGATCCATGGTGAACACCTTTCTGTCCCTTACACTCCGCGCCTCCCTGGGGGCAGTGCCCACCTGAGTAGACCTTGAGGATTCGCCTGATCCTGAATGTGTGACAATGACAGTCTGAGGCAAATGCAAAATATGAAAAAGGACACTGAATATATTCTGGTGCAAGTTTACACAGTCTTAGGCAATGCAAGGTAGTAAATAATATCTCTTATAGCAATGCTGGAGCATGACAAGTGAGGGTTTAAATAGTCTTCCAATCAGCTACAGGAGAAGGCATATGTGCACTGCAGCTCAGAACTAATTAAAAGCTGAAACAGTTCTTGAGAGGGTTTTGTAGGTATAACATTATATTTATTTGGGAATTTTGCCACTGAAAAACACAAAATAATTTGTAATGCCAAATATTGTCTTCTATTACAATATGGGGGTTGTGAAAATGGTAATGGATCAGTATATTTTACAATTCTGTTCTCATTCATTATCCCCATGGTGAAAAACAGGTGGTTATCTTGTTAACGGGGACGAGAATGCTGACACGATTTACACCTCCACTAAAATGACGATTCCTAAAAAAGAAGAAGGCAATTTAAGCAGACTTACCTTAAACACGAAGATCCAGCTCTCCGACGGCAGCGCCTGCAGACAGCCAGTCATTCCGATGAGGCAGCTGTCCGCCACTTCACTTGGACGTCAGTGCGCCGTTCATTCATGTTAATTTAAAGTGGCAATGTTTGGACCCCTCAGGCTAAGCATGTTGCTGGTGCACAAAATCTGTTTTCACTTGAATCTATCCTAGAGCCCAGAACATTTTACATACACTAAAGGTTAGGAATAATTTGCCACTGCACAAGCTGAAAATGGAAGTCCTCACCAGAGGAAAACTTTCAATATACTTGGTTGTGCAGCTTCATGATTAACAAAACTCAGTTGACAAGTATGTCATTGATCCAGGCTGTTGGATGGAGAGTGCTGACATCTTAGGCAATCACAAATCATGGGGGACTTATGTCCGATGATCTCACAATTTATGGAGATGTTAATCTTAGTCTTGTGTATGCATTTAATAAAGAATGTGTTGTAGACAATGCCTTCAAGGCCAAACCAAATGTCGACATTTCCATTGCCGGAATTTTAACTACCACTGGACGAAATGAGCATGGAAGAACAGGCCCGATCAAGTTTCTCAGGTCAAATTAAATCCACAGATCTTAAATTGGGTTCGGAATTACCAACAAAGCTATGACCTTCACAGAAAGCTACTTTCTTTTAGAAATATGTTTTCATTTGCAAATACATATTGCTGTATTCTAAATTTGGTTTCAGCTTATTTTTCCAGTAAATAAAATTACAGCTGATTTAAAATTAGTACTAAGTGTTACCGTTCATATTTCTATAGGTGTCCATTTTGAGGTTCCAAATAAAATGATCAGATATCTTTATTGGAATGGAAATGTACTGCAGCTTTTATTTGCCTAGTCTAGTTAGTATACATTAAGAAAACAATATATAGCAATTGGAAAACGGAGGTTTTCCAAGAGGAGGTTTAGATTAAGAAAGGACTTTGACTTCATGCTAGATGGTGTAACAGAGATAAAAGAGAAGAGCAAATGAGATGGTAGGATTTTGAAACGAGTCTGAACAAAAGTGTATATGGTGAAGTAACAGAAGCTGACACAATAAGGAAATTAGGATAAATAAATTTAAAGGAAGTAAGGAATTGTATAACATTCTACACATTATAATATAATATAATGAATGGGAAAAAGTGTAAAACAGCATGAGCCACTTTTATACCAGCAACATATTAGTATCTACAGTCCCAACCATTTTGAACACCACCAATGACAATAAAATCAGGAAAAAAAGGAAGGAACTAGGAAAAAAGAATTTAAACTGTGTCTAATATCATCCAAGATGAATATCAGTTCGATTAAGAGTCTTGAGATTCAGGAAAAGGTGGAACAGATAAAAGCAAAGTGGGTTTTTGTAAAGGCATTTGGATGACCATATACGTCTACAACTGCAGAAATTCAGCAGTGTTGTACACTCACACATGCCAGTACAATACAGAGTGGTGCATGTCTTGATCCATTTCATCATGGGACAACACTTTGTCACCGATGTTCCAACCTGTGAATACTGTCACGGTTGGCAATAATGGAAATAGATCCCTAGGCTCTACTGAACATAGCTAGGCCCACCCACGGGCACGGAGTCTAATAGGTAGGTGGTTTTCACCAGGAACCCACGCAAGGAAGTATGGTCTTAGCGCAACCGAACCAGCAGGTTGCGGTCCCGTGAGTGAGTGAACAGCAGAACGATGTGGAGGAGCCAGGTGATGCAGAAAGTAACACTGGTACCAGTAGGTAAGTGTTAGAGACACAGGAACAATGGTAATATATACTGATGGTCACTGAGGAAAAAGCAACATAGGAGAATAGTGGACAAGATCTGATGAGTTACAGGAGTAGTAGCTGCTCTGCAAGGTAGCCGTGTGAGAGAACCAAAGCTGTCACAATGGTGTACTCAGGAGTTGGTAATAGAGATACTGAAGCAG
This sequence comes from Mixophyes fleayi, assembly GCF_038048845.1. Taxonomy (NCBI): domain Eukaryota; kingdom Metazoa; phylum Chordata; class Amphibia; order Anura; family Limnodynastidae; genus Mixophyes; species Mixophyes fleayi. Next base: position 142,858,410 of record NC_134403.1, on the reverse strand, counting down.
CGGTAGTTCGGCACAGGCCATGAGCTGAGAGCAGACTGAAGTAGTGGAGGTAACTCGGGACAACAGCTGATGAGTCACAGGTGTAGTAGCGGCTCTGAGAGGTAGCGATGAGAGAACCGAGGCTGTCATGATGAAGTACTCTGGAGATGGTAATAGAGATACTGGAGCAGCGATAGTTCAACACAGGCCATGAGCTGAGAGTAGACTAAAGTGCACGCAATCCACAAGGAGAACAGGAACCAGAACCACAGGCTGCAGGAAGAGAGCTTGAAGAACAGGCATCAGACAGGTGAATCCAGGAGGTTTAAATAGTGCTCCAATAACACTTAGCCAAAAAGAAAGAGGGAGGAGGTCCTGAAGTGAAACAGAGCTTGCACCTGCGCAGATCTAACAGTAGGTAAATGAATGGTGTGAGTCTGACACCAGAACATGACAGTTTCACGCAGGTAACGAGACAGGTACCCGTTTGCGGAACCGGAGCATGATAAATACCAGTGTGCACATGGTATCATGCATTGGTCCAACCAGGGCAAGCAAAATTGCCTAACTCTGACTCCTACTTTTGCTTTCTATCTATCTCTAGTCCTGATGACATTGGTGACTGTGGGGGGAGGAATAGTAACATCTCTAGATGAAAGACCAGGTACTTCCCCTTGAGAACGCCTTCTCACAGCAGTAGCTACAATATTGCTGTTACAGTATGTTTAACACAAGTAAGGTTTGGAACAGAACCAAAAAGGAAGCGAAAAGTTGTAAAAAAAAGACGAAATAAAAATGATAGAGGGAAGGATGCATAGAACAATTACGGAATGAAATTCAAAGAGGTGAATTTTCCTCTGAACACTTCTATCATATCTCTAACACATCTCTACTAGTTATGCTCTGGATATAGTGGAATAATATTTATGCCATAATTGGAATAAAAGTGTGGGCCTGTATTTAGGCCGGTGAAAAAAAATGATGTGCTTCATATTGTCAACTACCCTTAGTCTGCCTACATTGTGTAAGAAATATAAATAGATAGGATAGAAGAGAGAGAAGAAAATGGGCCCTATCGCACCAGTGCAGAGCATCAGCCCAATATAGTAATAGAGGCAGGTAAAAACCTGTAACAATCCAACTAGATGGGGTGCAACCTCTCGTTGAGATATATACATATGGACTTGGAAAAGAATGAAGAGGATAATGAGGTGCACTAGAGCTCACTATAACATCATCTATGATAAGTGTGGAATCAGGAAGTTAAAATATAACTTTTATTTATATATTTTTAATACCAATAAAAGTTATACTTTAACTTCCTGATTCCACACTTATCATAGATGATGTTATAGTGAGCTCTAGTGCACCTCATTATCCTCTTCGTTCTTTTCCAAGTCCATATGTACATTGTGTAAGACACAGGAACCTACAGTTTGTAGAAAATTGTTTAGAAAGAAAAATGGACATTTTGTGTGGTTAGTTGTTGAAATAAAAGGAAGGAGTAATGATAACATAAAGGAAGTTGTAAAATCCTGTAGAGTCACAGAAGGATTTACACTAGAGATGCTCAGGCTCGGTTCGAGAACCGAACACACCAGAACTTAGCATATCCGAGTACTGAGCCGAGCCGTCTCGTTACCTTCGCGCTTTTTCGGAATCGAAAACGAGGCAAAACGTCATCATTATGTTGTCGAATCTCGCGAGTTTTGAAATCTCTAAATACCGCCCACCACAGTGATCTAGCGCCATTCTAGGGATGTGCACCGGCGACTTTTGAGGTCTCGTGTTTTGTGTTTTCGATCCGGATTTTCACAATGTTTTGGGTTCGGATTTGTTTCGCAAAACACCTGCCAAAAGGTTTTGGTTCGGATTTAGTTGCTCATAAAGTCACTGCAGTCTATGGCCATCACAGCTTTAGGAAATATTTAGGCAATAAAGTAGCTTGGGAATATGTCCCTTTTTCTAATGGCCGTAAAATAAAATTATATTTACTTCAATATGTTACCTAATAAAAGCCCTACTTCTTCTGAAGAAAATATAACATTTGCTTTCTTAGATTTATTATTAAAGAATTATGCCTGATGAAGACAATGCAGCACAAGACCCCCAAAATTGTTTGTCATTATAGTGCATACTACCTCCTGTGTAAAAAAAATATATAAAAATCTACTCACCATGCAGGGTCTTTTCTCTAGCAACTTGATTCCTTTTGTCTGTGGCAAGACTGTCAAAGGTGACAGATGCTGTGGTTATTATCCAGGCATGCCTACTTAGTAACCTGAAATAAATTAGGGATGTGCACCGTCGACTTTTGGTGTCTCGTGTTTTGTGTTTTGGATTCGGATTTTCGCGATGTTTTGGGTTCGGATTTGGTTCGCAAAACACCTGCCGAAAGGTTTTGGTTTGGATTTAAGGTTTTGGATTCGGATTTTTTTTGAAAAAAAACCTAAAAAGTGTAAAAATCAAGTTTTTGGGCTTATTTTCACTCCTACGCTATTATTAACCTCAATAACATTCAATAACAATCATTTCCACTAATTTAAAGGCTATTCTGAACACCTAACACCTCACAATATTTTTTTTTTTTTAGTACAAAACGTTGCAACGGGGTATCTTTCTGGACTGCGTAGAGTAGTGTTCCCCACAATATAATTAAAAACCCATCAACTGGTCTGAATTACACCCAAAAATAGTATCTGGACTGCGTAGAGTAGTGGGCACTGGGCACCACAATAAAATATATAGAAAACATTCAACAGGTCTGAATCACACCCAAAAATAGTATCTGGACTGCGTAGAGGACTGGCCACTGGCCACCACAATATAATATATAGAAAACCTTTAACAGGTCTGCATTACACCCAAAAATAGTATCTGGACTGCCTAGAGGACTGGCCACTGGCCACCACAATATAATATATAGAAAACCTTCAACAGGTCTGCATTACACCCAAAAATAGTATCTGGACTGCGTAGAGTAGTGGGCACTGGGCACCACAATAAAAAATATATAGAAAACCTTCAACAGGTCTGATTTACACCCAAAAATAGTATCTGGACTGCGTAGAGGACTGGCCACTGGCCACCACAATATAATATATAGAAAACCTTCAACAGGTCTGCATTACACCCAAAAATAGTATCTGGACTGCGTAGAGTAGTGGGCACTGGGCACCACAATAAAAAATATATAGAAAACCTTCAACAGGTCTGAATTACACCCAAAAATAGTATCTGGACTGCGTAGAGTAGTGGGCACTGGGCACCACAATAAAAAATATATAGAAAACCTTCAACAGGTCTGAATTACACCCAAAAATAGTATCTGGACTGCGTAGAGTAGTGGGCACTGGGCACCACAATAAAAAATATATAGAAAACCTTCAACAGGTCTGAATTACACCCAAAAATAGTATCTGGACTGCGTAGAGTAGTGGGCACTGGGCACCACAATAAAAAATATATCGAAAACCTCCAACAGGTCTGAATTACACCCAAAAATAGTATCTGGACTGCGTAGAGTAGTGGGCACTGGGCACCACAATAAAAAATATATAGAAAACCTTCAACAGGTCTGCATTACACCCAAAAATAGTATCTGGACTGCGTAGAGTAGTGGGCACTGGGCACCACAATAAAAAATATATAGAAAACCTTCAACAGGTCTGAATTACACCCAAAAATAGTATCTGGACTGCGTAGAGTAGTGGGCACTGGGCACCACAATAAAAAATATATAAAAAACCTTCAACAGGTCTGCATTACACTGCACATACGGCTGCTCCTCCATCCTCTCCATCATATACATGTTGGAGTTTCAGCGTGTCAAAACCTCTTGTTTTTGATAATGACAGTGCATTTTGAATATTTTTCGATTTGCCCCACAACACTGAATGTACTTTATCTATGATACGCATCTATCTTTCTTGACTGCGTAGTGTGGTGGCCCCGGTACACAATTTGGTACCGAGGCCACAATATAATTAAAAAACCCTCCACGGGTCAGAATTCCACCAAAAAAGGGTATTGACTGCGTAGTGTGGTGTGCCCGGAACACAATTTTTTACAGCCCCAACAATATAATTTAAAAATTGGGCATCAACTGTCACCGTTGTTTAATATCTGATACACCTAAATATGGACTGCACAGTGGAGTGGTCCCGGTAGTAAATTTGGTGCCGGGGCCACAATACTTCCTCCAACTTCCAAGTGTAGTGTTTATAAAGACAGACAGCGTCGAAGTGTTATTTGTTGACTTTCTTAACCCTAAAATTGTCCCTGTTGCAAATATTCAAGCAATGGAGAGTTACTTTTTCATTGAAAGACTCAAGCTTTCAAGTGTAGTGTTTATAAAATATAAACAACAATACAGTAGTTCTAGAGCACGTCAATCCCTCTTGTTTTAAATTATGACAGGGCATTTTACTTTTGGTTTAATTTCCTGAATTTGTTTAAATTTGGTTTTACTTTTTGAACATGGCAAACGACTGTTGATTGGTCATATAATGCAAAAAAAAAAGTTCCAAGGTGGAATTGTCCTTGGGCCCTCCCACCCACCCTTATGTTGTTGAAATAGGACATGCACACTTTAACAAACCAATCATTTCAGCGACAGGGCCTACCAAACAACTTTGGCTGAAATGATTGGTTTGTTTGGGCCCCCACACCAATAAAACATTTCATCTCTCCCTGTACAAACTAAACAGGCTCTACTGAGGAAAGATGTCGTCCTCATCCTCAACCTCTGATTCCTCTCCCCCTACAGTGTGTACTTCCTCCTCCTCACACATTATCAATTCGTCCCCGCTGGACTCCACAACCACAGGTCCCTCTGTACTGTCTGGAGGGCAGTGCTGTACTTCATTGAGGAATTGATTATTCATTTTTATAAACATCATTTTTTCAACGTTGTGAGGAAGCAACCTCCTTCGCCGCTCACTGACCAGGTTCCCCGCTGCACTAAAAACTCTTTCCGAGTACACACTAGAGGGGGGACAACTCAGTTAAAAAATAGAGCCAGTTTGTACAGGGGCTTCCAAACTGCCTTTTGGAGTTCTACCACGTCACTACCTCTAGTTAATTTAGATTGCAAGGCTTGTAAATATAAATACTTTGAAGATAAAAAAAGCAGGCTGCACAGACTGTGGAGCTAGAAAGTGTAATTAAATGGACCACGTTACTTTGGTGGCTATCTATGCCCCCCCCCCCCCCCCGCCCTACACTTGTAGTTGAATATAAATAAAGCAGCCTGCATAGACTGTAGAACTAGAAATTCAAATATACAAAGAAATGGACAAAGGCAGTTTGGTATCTGTCTGCATCAGATCCCCTCTCCACTAGGAGTAAAACAGAAAACTATTCAGCCATAATATATTATCTAGAATATAAATAGAAATTGAGAAAGGCAATTTGGTATCTGTCTGCATCATAATCATCAACATCCTCCTCAGCGCCAGCTACATCAATATCCTCCTCCCGGTGTACAACATTCACACCTTCATTAGCCAAATCTGTAACTGGACTGTTAGTGATCCTTCCAGCATATGCAGAGGGCGTGCTGCAAATGCTGGATGGAGTCACCTCTTCCCGTACAGTGATGGGAAGGTCAGGGTTCACAACCAACAACACCCTTGGACTCGCCTTGGGGATTTGTGATGTCATCTGTTTAGAAGGCAGAGTTCTTTGCTGTTTTGTTGTTGTTGCTGACAGCATAACTCTCTTAAATTTTTTGTAGGGGGGGAGGAGGAGGGCTTAGATCCTTGGGTGAAGCTGAACCACTAGTCATGAACACGGGCCAGGGCCTAAGCCGTTCCTTGCCACTACGTGTCGTAAATGGCATATTGCCAACTTTACGTTTCTCCTCAGCTGATTTTAAGTTTCTCTTTTTGCTATTTTTTGAGAACTTGGGCTTTTTGGATTTTACATGCCCTGTACTAGGAGATTGGGCATCGGGCTTGCCAGACGACGTTAATGGCATTTCATCGTCTATGTCATGACTAGTGGCAGCAGCTTCAGCTTTAGGAGGAAGAAGGTCTTGATCTTTCCCTACTTTATCCTCCAAATTTTGGTTTTCCATTATATGTAGCACAAGAGAGCGTACCCCTAAGCCACACACACTCGGCAAAGCCTTTAAAAATTATATGCGGCACAGGAGAGTAGCACTGGACTTATACTGCTGAATCAGTGAACTTTGTAATAGCAGTACCACTGGACTTATACACTGCTGAATCAGTGAACTTTGTAATAGCAGTACCACTGGACTTATACTGCTGAATCAGTGAACTTTGTAATAGCAGTACCACTGGACTTATACTGCTGAATCAGTGAACTTGGTAATATTGCAGTACCAATGGGCTTATACTGCTGGATTGGTTTTGCAAATTTTGTTGTAATTATTTTTTTTTTTTATTATTTTTTTGTATTTTTTTTTATAACTTTTTTTAAATTTTTTAAACACTTGGGCATAATGGGGATATAACTATGCCCTTAGAAGCACAGAGCACAGGACACAGCACCACTGGACTGAACAGGACACAGCACAGGACCCAGCAGCACCACTGAACTCAAAATTGACAGAGCACAGCACACAACACCACTGGACTCATACAGTAGAATGTGTGAACTTTGTAATATTGCAGTACCACTGGACTTTTACTGCTGAATGTGTGAACTTGGTAATATTGCAGTACCAATGGACTTATACTGCTGGATTGTTTTTGCAAATTTGGTTATAATTATTTATTTTTTTCATTTTTTTTTTTTTTTTTTTTATAACTTTTTTTTTATTTTTAAAAAACTTGGGAATAATGGGGAAATAACTATGCCCTTAGAAGCACAGAGCACAGGACACAGCACCACTGGACTGAACAGGACACAGCACAGGACCCAGCAGCACTACTGAACTCAGCAGGACAGAGCACAGGACACAGCACCACTGGACTGATACTGCAGAATGTGTGAACTTTGTAATATTGCAGTACCACTGGACTTTTACTGCTGAATGTGTGAACTTGGTAATATTGCAGTACCAATGGGCTTATACTGCAGGATTGGTTGTGCAAATTTTGTTGTAATTAAAAAAAAATTAAATTAGTTTTTTATATTTTTTTAAATAACTTTTTTTTATTTTTTTAAACACTTGGGAATATTGGGGAAATAACTATGCCCTTAGAGAAGCACAGAGCACAGGACACAGCACCACTGGACTGAACAGGACACAGCACAGGACCCAGCAGCACCACTGAACTCAGAAGGACAGAGCACAGGACACAGCACCACTGGACTGAGCACAGCACAGCACAGAACAGCACGAGATATAGCAGGACAGAGGACCACCTAACACACCCTCCCTCTACCCTGATCAATGCCCGAGTGAAGATGGCGGCGACTAGCGGGGAATTTATAGGATCCGAGTATCGCGAGATCCGACAACGGGATTATGAGTCATAGCCTCGGTTTCAGATTTGAATTTGGCGCCAATACCCAGATCTGTCTAGGATCCGACTCGGATCGGCAACGTTCGGGTGGGCTCGGATTTCAGAAATCCGAGTGCACTCATCTCTGCGCCATACTAGTGCTGGCAGGCTTGGTATGATTCTGCAGTCACATTCTACTGTGTTATATAGGTAACACACAAAGAGGAGAGCTCCATTGCTAATTCTTATTGCAGAAAAATACAAATACTAGTGCTAGCAGGCTTGGTGTAATTCTGCAGTCACATTCTACTGTGTTATATAGGTAACACACAAAGAGGAGAGCTCCATTGCTAATTGTCATTGCTGAAATACAAATGCTAGTCCTGGCAGACTTTTCTTCTGAATTTGCAGTTAAAATGTACAGTGTTATATAGTTTATACACAAAGAAAAGAGCTTCATTGCTAATTGTCACTGCTGAAATACAAATGCTAGTCCTGGCAGGCTTTTCTTCTGAATTTGCAGTCAAAATGTACAGTGTTATCAAAATGGATTCACAGCAGTAAACAGAAGAACAGGAGCACCAAGCAGATGCTGCCACCAGTCATGATGATAGTAATTCCTGTACGTCATCTGGTAAAGCCTATGTAAAAGTACATAGTGCTTTTAAGTCAGGAAATAAAAATGTAAAAGAACACCTTTTACCTTGGTCAAGAAAAAAAGAACTGTAATCCAGGCAAAGTTATCTGCAGAAAAAAATACAATTGGCAACATGCTATTCTACACACGCAGTGGCAAAGAAAGAATGAGGCTTCGCCTTTCTCTATGAGTGCGAGTTCTGCAACTGTTACTGAGGCATCTTCTTGTAAGGCCAGTCATGACCAACCAAGACCTTGTCCTTCGGACTCCAAAAGTGGTGCCCAAATACTTTAACGTGTAAAAGCCGAGCTGGAAGAAAGCAGTAAAGCATTAGAGGAAAATGTATGTTCAGATTCAGAAATGACACAAATCCCTGAGGAGTGTCCAACCATGAGTGCTATGTGTAATCGTGACCATTCTGATAGTGTACCCATAAAGAAGGCCCTTTTCAGTATTTCTGCAGATGTGTGCCTGAAAAGCCCAAATGTAGCCGGTGATACACCAATTGAGAATGCCACTTTGGAATTGGACATCTGTAATGGTGTATTCCAGTGGTGATGAATTAATAATGTGTGAGGATGATGTACACACTGATGAGGGTAAGGATGATGACAACAACATCTTGCCACAGTAGAGTTCATTAACAGCACTGTTGCTTAGGTGCCTTAAGGACATTGTTAGCTTGTTTTGTGGAGGCCCAAACAAACCAAGCACTTCAGCCACAAGGAGTGGCACTTTGTGGCTGAAGTGCTTGGTTTGTTAAAGTGTGCATGTCCTTTTTAAGTTCCAACATAAGGGTGGGTGGAAGGGCCCAAGGACAATTTCATCTTACCTCTCTGTATGTATTACCCAGTATTGTTGTATTGACATTTTTTGCCAATTGTAAAGCGCTATGGAATTTGCTGGCGCTATATAAATAAATGATGATGATGATGATGATCTTGCACGAATTTTCATTACTGCCACTGCTGTGTGCCAATGTGTCCTAGATGTGCTAGGAATTGCCGTGTGTTTGAGTCATTGCTCTGTCGCTTAGCATCCAGCCAGGTTGCTGCAGTATTTGTCCGAAAGTGTATGAAAATAATATTGTAACCTGTGAGGTGGTCAAAATTGACTACATTGTCATTGAGGTTAATAATAATGTAGGATCAGAAAAAGAGAAAAATTATGATTATTGATTTTAGCATATTTTAGCAATTTTGCTAAAAAAATACAGATCCAAAACACACGAGGGCGGTTTTGCCAAAACCAAAACCAAAACTAAAACACAAAGCTAATATAGTTGCAAAACTAAAACCACTTCACGGGGGTCAGTGAGCATCTCTAAATTACACACACAATCAATTACACACACACAGAAACTGTTAGAAGTAAGAAAATTCAGGAAGCTCAAAAACACTTTTACTTATCAAAGGGGTTGCTGAACTTTCAAAAGGAAACAACAATGTGAAAATTTCATATAATTAATAAAAACAAACTTTGCACAGGACACCCAGCATCGCTTGCAACTAAGTGTGCACTGCTAGTATACATTTACAAAGCTATAATGCATGCGCAGCAGCTCCGTGTCGGCCATCTTCGGCTGCTTTAGTGAAGCAGTAACCAGGTTGCGGTGAAGAAGATGAGTGTGCGCTGACTTCAAAGGTAAGTATTATGCACACTAAGGATTGGTTGGTTCAACTATAGAGATATATCTATGTTGAATACTTTTGAATTTGGGACAACTATGTGGCATACTTTGAATTGGGGGGCAACTATGTGGCATAGTTTGAGTTGGGGGGCAATACTGTGTGGCATAATATAAATTAGGGGTACTAATGTGGTATACAATGTATCGGGAGCATTACTGTGGCATAATATGAACTGGGGGCATTACTTTGGCATAATATGAACTGGGGGCACTGTTGTGTGGCATAACATGAATGCTTATTTGTTGGTCACATTACTATTAATATTGTTACTATTAATATTATCAGAATATTAGCGTGATAAAATAAGACATTATATATATATATATATATATATATTATATATATATATATATATATTATATATATATATATATATATATATATATATATATATATATATATACATATATATGTATATATCATACTTACCTACTTTTGAGACCAGCTGTCCGGGAGGGGGTCCGTCGAGGGGGCGTGACCCACGTGGGATGTGCTGTTAGGCCCCACCCCTGTCAATCTTAGGAAATTCTGGCCAATCGTAGCAGGGGGCAGGGCCACGATGGCGCTGTTAGCCCCGCCCCCACCATCTACAACAACGGGGCGATGCTGGTTCCGGGATTTTTGCCTGCTCTCTCGGGAGTCAAGGAGAACTCCCAAAAATTCAGAAGTCTCCCGGACATTCCGGGAGAGTAGGCAACAATAATATATATATATATATATATATATATATATATATATATATATGCATGCATACATACATACATACACACACACACACACATAGTGGTCGAAGAGCAAACTTAGTAGTGGTAGTGTGGAATATGCAAGCAAATTAAATTTTATAGTCTTACAAGCAAAGCAGTAGAAGAATTGGTGGTATGGCTTACCACCGTATACAGAACACTTCTACTCTATATATATATATATATATATATATATATATATATATATATGTATATGTATATATGATCCATAGTTGTTCAACAAATGAACAGACCAGCACCAGCAATAAGAAAAATAGAAAATTTTATAGAAAAAAATAGAAAGATACATCACAGTAGTATGCCCTGCCCAACGGGCAGATGTTTTCATATGACGGCGCCGTATTCAAACCCATCGCGGTTCCCCTCAGCTGTAAATAGAAATTATTCTGCAACAAGAAATAGTTATTTTGTAAGATAATTTCAATAAGCTTCATCATGAACTCCTGGGCAGAGCCACAATATGTTGTACAAGTGTCAATGGCATATTTACAGATGCCAACCCCAAATCATGTGAAATGTTAGTGTATAAACTGATAACGTCCAGTGTCACTAAATTCCTACCATCCTGGAACGGACCTAAAGAAGACAAACTTTTCAGGAAATCAGACAAATCGGATTTAAAACTCCCTGAACTTTGAACTATTGATTGTAAGTATATATCAATGAATTGAGACAGAGGTTGACATAGCGAACCCCTGCCCGAAATTATAGGCCTCCCCGTGGGATCGACTAGCCTTTTATGTATTTTAGGCAAAGTATACAAAATAGGGATTTTGGGATGTGTCTGTGTGAAAAAAAAAAGCTGTTTCTTATTTAATAAACCTGTCATCAAGTCCAAAACTGATAACTTTATCAATTTCTCTTTTAAATCGTTGAGTAGGGTCATATGCAAGCTTCTGGTAACACGTTTTATCTGAAAACTGTTGCATAATCTCCTTAGTATAACTATCAAGATCAAGGTAATCTACCTAATAAATACTGACAATAAAAAGGAACAAACATGAGGTAATAAATATTGTTTAAATATAATGTCATATAGTTAAGTAGACTAGAGATGGGCGGGTCCGGTTCCCCGAGAACCGAACCCACCCGAATTTTTGGTATCCGAGTATCGAGCTGAGTAGCTCCGTACTCTCCCGCCCGCTCCGAATCCAAATCGAGGCCGAACGTCATCGTGACGTCGTCGGATCTCGTGGCTCGGTTCTCGCGATACTTCAAGATTATAAATACCTGCCTCCACAGCAATCCATCGCCATTTGACAGAGGGAGAGAGCAGGGTGTAGTCACAGGCTGATACAAGTGCTTTGCGTTCAGAATGGATTCAAAGCAGTCCACATGCACAGAACCTGTCGCGCTCCAGATACTTATTTTTTGAAGCGTACAGGACCCGATAAGTTCACTGCATGTGATGCCATTTTATTTTCAACTGTATGGACTATCAGTTCCATAAACGGATATATGTCATCAAGGAGGTCCTACTGACAGTGTGTACCTATGTATAGGTGAAAGTTTCTCCACTTGTATACATTTGGAAACATCATCGTTTTCCTCAAGCAATATTGGACAGTGTGAATAAGAACATAATAGTGACCATCCACACGATTTTTCATGTTTTTTTATCTTATCTTTTGTTTTTACTTTTTACCTTTTGAATCATGCATGTATTCGTTTTTTGAATTTTACTACAATTTTAATTATCCTCTGGTTCTATATATATCTTTATTATCTATCTCTAAATGACCATATCGTTGCATATTCAGGAGCATATTCCTCTTGTCAACACTATATGGATTCTGCATGATTGCACTTCTCTCTGCAATTATTTTGAGGTATGGGAGTTATACATTGTTCCCTGTATTAGACAACTGAATGGCTTCATATACCATCCATTGTTGTTCCATGTCTCCATTCAGTGATACTATTGTGGTCTTTATATCCGACATATTGTTTATTGTATGAATAAAAATTTGGATTGTGACTTGGTCTCAGTATAGATTGTATCCCGCGCAGAGGGAATAATTGAGATAAATATTACAGGTGTCCAAGCGCTTGACATACTCTTTTTGTTTCAACGGTTTGGTGAACCGTGTTTTAGATGCAGGGTCACCTACGTAATAGCACCTTCCACTACTGTGTATAGTTTTACTGACTGCTATTGCCGGGGTGATCCCCCAGGGGATCGTTTTGTTTTGCAACTCCCAACTAAAGTTTCCCACCTTTCTAGGCTTCTCCCTAGTGTACTGCATATTTTCCTATAACTAGGAATCTTAGCAATAGGTCTATGGTTGATGCTCAGTACTCCTGAGAATATGTCTTCTGCTGTACAGAAATTTTAGACTCTCATTACCTTTAAGGTGTAATCCAATGTAGGCCATCTGCTATACCTGTCTAGGGCACCCTGTGACTTTCTCATTACTGTTCATTGCTTGGTCTCAACACAGGTGGAACAGTTTGCAGTTAGATTCTTTATATTTTACATTTTCATAATCCCATGTTATTATGCTCACTCAAATGTACACTTCTCTCCACTATCTCCAGATTAGAGGTGAGCTCCCTTGGCTAATATATCAACATTTGTCTGCCAATCCAGCTGCATATACTTTTGGTTAGTCGGTCAGCTGTATGGTTGAAGTTGTAGAAATCCAGAATTCGAGTTAAGTGAGCATCTACATGGCCACCTGTAATTTAAATTCCATTTGATTCTGCAATATAAAATACATGATTAATGATAATGAGCTTTGCACACTACACTCCAACATCGATTAATGAAGCTACAGAATGATGCTTTGTGATTTATTCCTTTCAAAGCTGTTGTGGGCAGATTTATTAACCCCTGCTATAAGAAAAAAAATACAATCAGTATATAGCCTTACACTCATACATTATGAGGTAGAAAACTAGTCATCCAGAACTGAGAAGGAAATTTACTGGATGAACTGGGGAAAAATCTGTGTATGACTGCTATGTAGAGGCAACTTTTCCTAAACTATTAATTTTAGTGTTATTAAAAGTACCCACATACAGAAAAATATGGACTTAAAGAAAGGTGAATAACTTTAATGGAGATCGTCAAGGAAAGTATCATATTTTGCATAAAATCAACACTGTGCATGCCCAGTACCACACCATACGCTTTCAGTTCATGTAGATTTTATGACAGACAATTTCTTAGACTGCAGATCCCACTACTCTCTGACACTGAATCTCTGTACAAATAACAGCACTCGCACTAAACATCTCCAGCCTAACTTCTCCCTGTAGCAGATGGGTGAAGGTGGCACCGGATGGACTTACTTTGTCATCTGGTCTATTGGGGGGAAAAGTATAAGGGATATTACACAGTTTATCTGGATCACTTTCTCACCATCAGTAACTGTCTGTTACTGACCACTTCTACTATTGCCACTCGCCGCAATAGTTGTAGAAGGATTCAGCTGCCAAAACCAGGCTCCATCACCGGCACCTGGAACCACTTACTTCTGGGTAACTGGTATAGCTGCTGCAGCGCCTCTTTTCTGTGGACTGGCTGGGACCTTCTGACCGCTTACTATGGATCAGGACTGCTGGGAAGCGACCAGAGCGTTAACACAGAAATGCTGGGTTCAACACAGAACAGTTGGGGAATGGATTAAAGTGTCAGCTCTTATCTGTTGGTCACAGGATACAACAGGCAATAGGCATCAGGCAGAATCTTCAAGCAGTGTTGTTTATTGCTCATGGGTCCATACAAGGATCTTTGCACACTACTTGAAGATACTAATGATCATACAAAAGTACAGCTTAGATACACAAATTTATCTATCCTTTCCAGATCTTACCTTTTACCTCTCTGTATGTTTGTACTACCCAGTATTGTTTTACTACTGTGTTTGTTTCCAATTCTAAAGCGCTGCAGAATTTTTATGCACTATATAAATAAATGTTAATAAAGAATGCAGTAACATCCAATTCATCTTCAAGCGCAAAGGAACCTTCCGCTCAAAGATGAATTGAAAAGGAGTGGGGAGGGGTGTATGCACATAGTCAATGTACAGGAAAGGAGTTTTCAGACAGATACAGTCAGGTCCATAAATATTGGGACATCGACACAATTCTCATATTTTGGGCTCTATACACTAGCACAATGGATTTGAAATTAAACAAACAAGATGTGCTTTAACTGCAGATTTTCAGCTTTAATTTGAGGCAATTTACATCCAAATCAGGTGAACGGTGTAGGAATTACAACGTTTTCTATATATGCCTCCCACTTTTTAAGGGACCAAAAGTAATAGGACAAACTAAACAGTCCTACATCAAACTTTCACCTTTTAATACTTTGTTGCAAATCCTTTGCAGTCAATTACAGCCTGAAGTCTGGAACGCATTGACATCACCAGATGCGGGTTTCATCCCTGGTGATGCTCTGCCAGGCCTCTACTGCAAATGTCTTCAGTTCCTGCTTGTTCTTGGGGCATTTTCCCTTCAGTTTTGTCTTCATCAAGTGAAATGCAGCTCAATCCGATTCAGGTCAGGTGATTGACTTGGCCATTGCATAACATTCCACTTGTTAGCCTTAAAAAATTATTTGGTTGCTTTTGCAGTATGCTTTGGGTCTTTGTCCATCTGCACTGTGAAGCGCCGTCCAATAAGTTCTGAAGCATTTGACTGAATATGAGCAGATAATATTGCCCGAAACACTTCAGAATTCATCCTACTGCTTTTGTCAGCAGACACATCATCAATAAATACAAGGGAACCAGTTCCATTAGCAGCCATACATGCCCACGCCATGACACTACCACCACCATGCTTCACTGATGAGGTGGTATGTTTTGGATAATGAGCAGATCCTTTCCTTCTCCATACTCTTCTCTTCCCATCACTCTGGTACAAGTTGATCTTTGTCTCATCTGTCCATAGGATGTTGTTCCAGAACTGCAATGGCTTTTTTAGATGTTGTTTGCCAAGCTCTAATCTGGTCTTCCTGTTTTTGTGGCTCACAAATGGTTTACATCTTGTGGTGAGCCCTCTATATTCACTCTTGTGAAGTCTTCTCTTGATTGTTGACTTTGACACATATACACCTACCTCCTGGAGAGTGTTCTTGGTTTGACCAACTGTTGTAAAGGGGCTTTTTTTCACCATGGAAAAAGTTCTTCTGTCATCAACCACAGTTGTTTTTCCGTCGTCTTTCGGGTGTTTTGGTGTTCCTGAGCTCTCCGGTGCGTTATTTCTTTTTAAGAATGTTCCAAACAGTTGATTTGGCCACACCTAATGTTTGTGCTATCTCTCTGATGGGTTTGTTTTGATTTTTCAGCCTAATGATGGCTTGCTTCACTGATAGTGACAGCTCTTTGGATCTCATATTGAGAGTCGACAGCAACAGATTCCAAATGCAAATGTCACACCTAGAATCAACTCCAGACCTTTTACCTGCTTAATAGATGATGAAATAACGAGGAAATAGCCCACACATGTCCATGAAATAGGTTTTGAGTTGATTGTCCCATTACTTTTGGTTCCTTAAAAAGTGGGAGGCACATATAGAAACCGCTGTAATTCCTACACTGTTCAACTGAGTTGGATGTAAATACCCTCAAATTAAAGCTGAAAGTCTGCAGTTAAAGCACATCTTGTTTGTTTAATTTCAAATCCATTGTGGTGGTGTATAGAGCCCAAAATATGAGAATTGTGTCGATGTCCCAATATTTATGGACCTGACTGTATGTACGCAGAAGTACGCTGTTTTTCAAATGTAAGCTATGCACCTGCCCAGGCTCAAGTCTAACTCACGAATGACAGTGATGACCAAACACAACCATTCACTAATGGGAGAATTTGACTTTTCACCTGCAAACCTGACACCAATCATCTCGTTATAAAACATTGTAGAAGACTGACAGAGGGAGCTTACTATAGTGCCATTTTGTCAAAGGGAAGCTGTGTGCTGACATTTAGGATATTACGTTATAAAATTGCAGGCTTCTTCAACCACAGAGTCAGGTGCATATTTTACAAGCAGTGCTTACTAGCGAATGTTTGAAATTGTCTCTGCTTTTCAAACAATTTTCATACATTTTTAACATATTAATGTCACACAATATTAATGTTTGTCTGTTTAAAAATGCTATGTGCGTGTTGTCTAGCTTGCATACGTTTGCATTGTAGTACTGTAAAAAGTCTTGCCTATGTCCTCTACTATATATGCCAATGTAGTATCATACATTTATTATGCAGGTCTAATTTTTATTATTATTTAGATTTTCATGAAATTGTGGTGTTTCATAAATTTCATGTTGTGCTTATGTTTATATTTTTTGGGGGGGATCCCAGTCCTCCAGATTCCTAGGACTATTTTGGCTATAAAGAATATTTTTTTAATCATACTTTACATGTAAGTACCTTTTGGTCTTTGCTTCAAATGTAATATGGAGAGGCAAAAGAGTGCGGAGGGGCAGGAGATGGCAGTGTGCCAGGAGGTCAAACTTGAGGCAGATAATAAAGGTAAATTTGGAGCATAGGGACATGAGGAGATAAATGTTGCATAGAGGCCTGAGGGGTTAAATGTTGCATTGGGGCATGAGGAGAGAAATGTTGCACAGAGGCCTGAGGGTATAAATGTTGCATAGGAGCATAAGGGGAAAAATGTTGCCTAGGGGCAAGAGGGAAGTAATGTTGCATACGGAAAAAGTGGTAACATGTGGCATCGGGGCAGGAGGGTTAATGGTGAAATACTGGATAATGAGGTTGGTAAGATGGGTTATGGTAGTGTCTATGTTTTGAAAAGTGTGAATGATAAGGGTGAGGGTTAGGTTTAATTGATCTGTGTTTGACTCCAAGATTTTATTTGAAAATTTTGTTAGAATAACATTTTTATAGGTTTTACGGCTGCCCACTACCCCTGCTTCTTCACCCAGGGGTGTAATTTCAAGATACATATGTTCGATAGTTAAATAATCAACATTTATATGGGTGACACCATAATGTAAACAGGGTTGGAAAGTGGACAATAATTACATCGTCAGTATTATCAGGTTGACAATTCGAATGTTGACAGTATTACTAGGTCGACAATTCACATGTAGACAGTAGTATTAGGTTAATAATTCAAATGTAGATGGTGTTATTGGATTGGCAATAATATTCCTAACCCGAACCTTATCCCAATCCCTATCCCTATCCTTAAACCTACCCCTTTCCCTAACTCTAACCATATAATACTGTCTACATTTGATTTGTTGACCTATTATTACAGTGAACCATATGAATTGTTGACCTAATAATACTGTCAACACTTGAGCTGTCGATCTAATGTTGTCGACATTCTGAATGTTGACCCAATGAATGTCTAGCCTAGACATTCATTGGGAACTCATTCACATCAGTCCCTGCCCCATTGGAGCTTACAATCTAAATTCTCTTTCATACACACACACAGACAGACTGGGAGAGATTTTTTTACCAGTTTGTTTTTGGAGTGTGTGAGAAAACTGGAGCACCCAGAAAAAAAACACGCAAGCACGGTTGATGACTTGTTGCTGTTCCACTAGTCGCTGAAGCATACAAAGTGTGGGATTCCACCTTGTTACTACCTCTTGCTTCAGTTGGTGTCATGGCCAGCATCTCTTACACTGACCTCTCATTTTTTAATAAATTCTGCACCACTCTGTTTATTGTGTGTGTGCAAAGCATGGTACGTGTTGAAATTCTTCCAGTCATAATGCACACGCATGGCCTGATTTATGATGCAGCGTAAATGTTCATACGTTATAATGCGCACAATTAATCTGCACATGTCCAGAAATAGACCATACACCACAGAATGCAGCAGCTTCCAATTCATATTCAAGTGCAATTACAATAGCTTACTATTTTAGGGACAGAAAGCGGTGGGGGAAGAAGCGGATGCATATAGACAATGTACAGTAAAGGTGTTCCCCTGCAAATATGTTGCTTCAAATATATGGCTTAAAGTTAATCGACAAAAAAGCAAGGAAACATTTTTTGACAACAAATTTGTGTATTATTGCAATAAAACAAACAACAAAAAGTGAGAAGCAAAACTACACGTGCAAATTTTAATATCAAAGTAGGCTATTGTTTTATTTCATCCACGCTTGCCCCATGGGTCAACATTGGGAGTGTTGGTTCATTTGCCCTGTTTTCTGGTTACCTGTAATGTGGTTTGCAACAGTGGTCTAGAAGCTTAAGGTCATGGAGCAGCAAAGGGTAGAGGAGCAACAGAGGGCAGCAGAAGGCAGTGGGTCTGGAGATGGCAGTGGGGCTACGGGATAAGCTTGGAGAAAATAGTGAGGATAATCTTGGGGATAATACTGAGAGCAAAGTTGAAGAGGACAAGGAGGATAAAGTTGGGGAGAATAACGATGGAAAATTTGGGAGATGGAGGCATGGGGAAATAAATTTGGCAAAGAGGCAGGAGAGAGAAACTGTGGAAGGAGAATAAACATGTGTCATAGGGGAAGGAGGGGAAAAATGTAGCTTTGTTTCAGGAAAGTTAGTGGTGACATATTGCGCAATGTGGTCTGTGAGACGGGCCAGGGTAGTGTCAATATGTTGGAAAGTGTGAAGTATATGGGTTAGGATTGTGCTGATTTCATGTGTGGTGTTTTCTAAGCATTCATTTGACCTGAACTATTTTAATATAGAAATCTTGAGGTTGAATGGCAGCCCACTGCCCTCTGCTTTCTCATCCATCTGTGTTTTCCATGTCACAGGTATCCTCCACTGTATCTGCATCTTTAGCTAATATAGTGGATGAAAAAAAAAAGCATAAACCTCTATGTTTGACTCAGTACATTCCATGTTTTTCCAACATATTAGCAGATTTTACAACATTTTTTTTTTATTTTAGTAGTTTTTTTTTAAGTCAAATTGGCAAGTGATAATATTTGAATTGTGTATTTTTGTGGGAAAACAGTTATTGTTTTTGGGTGGGTTTATGTTTCTGTAAACAAAACATTAGTCATTGGAAGCTTTTTATGCAAATACTGTGCAGTGGCGGATCCAGGGGGGGGGGGGGGGCAATCGCCCCCCCCTAGCAGAGGCTTGCTGCCGACGGCTGCACATTATGTGCAGGACCGTTCTGCAGTGACAGTGTGCTGCCCAGCTGCTCTGATTGTGTTTTAAACACAATCAGAGCATTCAGGCAGCACACTGTCACTGCAGAACGGACCTGCACATAGTGTGCAGCCGTCGGCAGCCTCAGAAGGCAGAAAGGGGGCGGGGCCTAAATCCCCTCCTAAATCGCCCCCGGTACACCAATTATCTATATCCGCCCCTGATACTGTGATCAGCAATTCACCTCTGGGGGATAGTGGTGTAGTTATGGGACTGCCCGGTCTCAGTCCTCCCCACATCCTGCTGCAATTGACTGTCTAGGCCAATGCCATGGTCTCCAGGAAACTGAAGCCCAAGACAGCTGAGGGACCACCACCTTTCCCCCTAGCATGCCAGCGGTGGTCTCAAATTTTGTCTTTCAGCTAACGCTTTAAGTCCTGCTACCTGTGGGAAATGTTCAACGATAAGCACGTTGCAATGTATACTATCCAAAATATTTGAAAAAGACTTCAAACATACATATAGATGGAAATGTATTAGGCCTAAAGGTCACATGCTAATAGCAGAAAGCTACCCAGCGCAATACTTATTTTGAAGCCTTAAAAGGTTGCAAAGCAGGAATGATAATGTACAAATTTTCAAAGTTATTAATAATGTTGTTCTGCCATACCTTGCACAATGTTTTTAGGGTTTGCCAAATTTACAACAAACTTTACTAGATATGCAGAGCACAATCAAATAATTTTGAAATAAAAAAATAGAAAAATATATGCTGACCATTTCTTCACCTCAGGTCACTGATCGTCAAATTCGAGCCACGGCATTGAGCTGCACAGTGATCTCATCCCAGATCCACAGTTTTGCTGGGGCTGAGAGCTGCCGGTTGTTGTTGTGCAGCCTCTCCACCACCAGCTGTACCAGCACTTTAATCTCTCTTATGGAGAAAATTGTCTGCTTCCACTTCAAGCCCAAAGTGGAGGAGCAAGAGCCTTAGCTTGGGCCTGGTTGCTGTGTCTCAGCCATGATTTCAGCGCCTATACATTGTCTCGCACATATCCTTGTATTCACCAATAGATTCCAATGGAGGGCAGACTGAAGACAAAATTGTATCATAAATCATACAAATATTTTCAAGAAATGTTCCACTACTGAACTCTGCTGATCTACAAAATCACAAAATGACAGGACTGATTGACTGCCTCTCCAGCTGTTATGTAGGGTATGCAAGTGCGTTCTTCTGCGATTGTGTGTGAATGGTTAGGCATTGTCATGCCCCTAATTGCTTGGATACGGATGATGATTGAGATTGATTGACAGATGAAAGCCAGCCATTTTAGATATGGTATAGAAGGGACCCCCGACTGATGAGCCTATGCCCACTCATGGCTTGAGAACCAATCAGTGATGAGAAATTACTTGCAAACATGAGAGCAGCAACATTCTCTCATGCCGAGCTACGGGTACTTACTAGTACAATGGACACGTTGATTTTATCCCGCAGCTCGGTACATCTCAAATGAGGATAAAAACTATGACTATTTGTCACACATTGCTAACCTGCATTTTGGTCACTGTTTCCCTTGGTTATCACTCCCTGCATTCAATTTCTGGTCTGAACTGAGCATGTGCACCTTTGGGGTAAATGTATCAAGCTGAGAGTTTTTCAGCGGGTTTGAAAAGTGGAGATGTTGCCTATAACAACAAATAAGATTCTAGATGTCATTTTGTAGAATGTACTACATAAATGATAGCTAGAATCTGATTGGTTTTTCAAACCCGCTGGAAAACTCTCAGCTTGATACATTTACCCCCTGGTCTTTTCAAAACTTTCTGTATTCTCTTGATTGGCTAATTGCCTGTCAGCTTTGTTTATTTAAAGCACCTACTTCTCTACTAAGTTGCCAGATCTTCAGTTCTCCTCACCTGTTAGGACGCTGTTCTCTCTGGCTCCCGTCTGCACCTCGTTATCCTCTGTTACCTGTTCCACGATCAAGACCTGTGGTATTATTGCAAAAACCTCGTGCCTCATCATCGGTCTCATTCTCAAGCTATTCACTTTCATGGGATCTCAGTGCATCAGTTCTCTGCAGTTCACCACTTTTCAGTTGGTATCCTGTGTTACCTGCTCCACGATCAAGACCTGCGGTATTGCTGCAGGAACCTCGTACCTCATAATCAATCCTGTTCTCAGCTATTCATTTTCTAAAGACCTCAATGCTTCGGATCATTGCCGTTCACCTGAACCTGTGCATTTATCGTCCAGCACTCCTGCTCCACTCCACGGTTCCATCTCACCCTGCTCTAATCCCCCCTTAGAGGACCGTGAACTGCGGCTAGAGAGCAGCTAAGTCCATATTCCCTAGCGGGGATCCCTAGTGAATACATCTCTATCATTAGACCCCACACCTCGCTGGGGGTAAGTTTATCTATAGTGGGGCTTCGAGGTCTATTGCAAGCTCCATGACACTATTGGAGAGTAAACTTGTATATGCGGTGGAGGTTCAGCTCCAGCGTTGTTGGAACAATCTGAGGTGGAGGCAACCCGAGCTCCTCTTAGAATTGAAGGGTCAATTTGCCAGGCGTAATTTCAGAATTCATTTTAAAAAATTTACAAAAATATTATTTCACATCTGATTGTTGATTGCTATTTACATTTCTTTTATAAAATTGTTTATAAAAATGTTATTTGTTTAACAAAATGTATGTGTGTGTCTTTGTTTTGTTAAGAGAATGTATACTAATGTACATTTGTACCTTTGAGGTGTGTTAAATGTTTTTTTTTCCATATCAAGCAATGTCACACAGGCATCATAATTACAGCATCATACAAAGTTATGTGATATGTTGTATATAGTTTTACATATCAGGCAATATCATACAGACATCATACATACAGCATCATACAAAGGTATGCTGTATGTTAAATATGGCTTTACATATCAGGCAATATCATACAGACATCATACATACAGCATAATACAAAAGTATGAGGTATGTTGTATATGGTTTTTCATATCGGGCAATACCATACAGACATAATACATAAGGCCTCATACAAAGCGTTAATAAGCAAGGTTAGCTTGATAATTATGAAAATAATTATGATAACAAAACATGAGTGTAAGGAAGGAACTACATGCCTGTGCGTTCCTCTGTCAATCGGAAGTACAAATTCATGTTGCACACAAATGTACATCTGCCAGTGAATTAGATAGAGGGGCAAATAAAAATGCACTGGTAAGAGCTCTAGTTTTTACATCATGTAAGTGAGTCCCTCCCATATTCATCAAAGAACATATTGTCTATATGTGCTCAACCTGAATCACGGACGTGCATTTGCACGATGCACATTATGTTCGTTTTGCGCTTCTTCATGAATCGGGCCCTTAATGTATTATATACACATTAAAAAGAAATCATGTCTGTTATTTGAAGGGATTGTGTGCAGGATTATGAAATAGGCCATTGTTTCTGAACACTACGAACAGGCAAATCTGTACAAAACTGGTATTGCTGATAGTAACCAATCAGGCTCTATACTTTTTCTAGTACAGTTTAGAAAATGACATAAAGGTATTGTACATGGCTGTCTTTTCTACCCAATTACCAACAGAACAGATTTCATATATGTCCCAATTGCCTTCACTACACTTTACACCTGATTCCCTGTAAATACAATGACCTGTGGAAGGTGTCTTATGGTTCACCTACTTTGAAACATGTCACAACCTATAAACGTATATGTAAAACGTTGCAATTTCCATTATGTACATAATGTATTTTTATTCTACAATGTAAAGTTCCTGGGGACATATATATATATATATATATATATATATATATATATATATATATATACTCAATGAGATTACAGTAATGTGTAAAGTACAGTAAGTATTACTCTCTGCCTCATTCTCCCTTTCCTTCAGTCTGTACTGGGGAGGTTCAGTGTGTAATGGTTTTCTTTATAAATTCTGGACATAATTACAGAGACACAATTGATGCTGTTTTTTATTTTATATTACAGAATTCATGATTTATGAATCAAAATAAAAGAACAGCCCTGATCAACCATGAACTAGAGCATAAACAAGTTACTCTGGCAGAACAAATGAACACAGTCTTTTAGCCTTTATTATATACAAAACTTGTACTAGGCACTTGACTGCCCATGCATAAGGCTGCATTGGACAGAATTCTAGCCAGAAGGCCACTTATCTTCTGCTTTGTGGAGAGATGCGGTAACTAGACCACTTTTACTGTGTACAAGGTAAACAGTTTATTTTCTTCTCAAACACAGTCAAGAAAAATGTACAACCCATTTCTTTCAATGGAAAGGTATGATAATGATCTATTCTCTTTCTTCAAGCAGAATGATGCCATAAAGATAGCTGCATACATACATTATACTAATTTGCTTTCTTACACAATTAAAACATAGTATGATAAAAAAATCATGGTTATTAATTTAAATGGTGTTATATTCTAAAAATGTTAAATATTCTACAGGTTGTTTTAGTAAATATTGGATACTAATATGTCTTTATATAAAATTAATATTCATTTAATATTTTAGCAATGGTCAAACATCCAGCTTAGATATGACAGTTCATGTTAAGGTCTTATAAAATTATTATCCCTAATGCAAAGAAGAAAGTCATTAAAGGATAGTATGTAGTAGTTCAGTATAATTCAACATTTTCTATATTTCTTTTAGCGAAAATGTTTTGCTGTTAGCACAATAAAGCATCATTAGTGTTTTAAATGAGCTGTAATTCATGTTAGGGTGAGGGCACATTAGTGTTGTGTCATCTGTCCGAGCTACTTTGCATTCTCTCAGTTGAAAGCACAGATAGCAAGCTTAATGGAGGGTGACAAAGGGATCACACATATCTATTTAGATGCAAAAAATCTATAAACAAAGAAAATGTTTTTTATGGAGGTTAACTTAAAAAATGAGGACATCCTGTATCTTTGGCTAGTCATCTGAAATATTGTATCTATATTTTTGTGTTGAGCTGGGATCTATGATCACTTAGCCAACCTCTCTTAAAGCTTCTTATCCATGCATTCCAATAGAAATACAGATGCATCAGATGATCTCTCAAAACAAATCAAACTTCCTGTAGGACTTAAATTTTTTACAGATTCTTCAGCAAAGGAAATAAAAACACACAGGAAAATTATGTTACATTTTTCAAAGCACATTAAAAACCATTGTACATTTTATTCACAATCTAATAATAATAATAATAATAATAATAATAATAATAATAATAATAATAATAATATAAACCATAACAACAGAAGAGGGCTTCTAATGTATCCTATCCCCCTTCCCCTTCCCCATTCAGGTCCTTACACTGTTCTTAAGCTGATTTGACAACCCTTATATCACAGGCTTCTGGATACTTAAAATTCTTGCCTCTGGACATCAGGTTCAGACATAGTCTCACAGCTGATAGCATCTGCTCAGTGCCTACAGTTGTACAGCATTGAAAAGAGAGCCAAATTTCAAGTGTAAGAACGCTACACTGACGACAATAACAGATTATAAACTGGCTAATAGAGGCCACATTTTAAAACTAAGCGTATGTTGTTATATTCTTAATTCACTAATATGTGTATATATACATATATATATGTATATATATATATATATATATATATATATATATATATATGTATATGTGTGTGTGTGTGTGTATATATGTGTGATACATCCAATATTGTAAAATAAAGGTATGCAACAATACAAGCTTTAAAAACTTACATAATGTCATACAGTTGTGGGTGAAAAAGAATGACACCCTGGCAATTTTTTTCTAATAATGCACAATTTTTTCCCAGATTATTGGTTTGCAGTGGAATAAAAGAGCTTGAATAGAGAAAATGACTCATTCTCCTATTTTGTGTGACTGTGTGTACTGCAATGAGAATAGAGAAAAGAGGAGGTCAGACAGAAGGCTGTAGCCAAGTATGAGCAATGTCAATGCTACAAATCAATCTCCAGAGAACTTGATATTCCCATTTCCACTGTACATAATGTTATTAGGACGTTTAAGGCCCATGGCACTGTAGTTAACCTCCCTGGTAAGAGAAAACGTAACTGAGAATTGCAGAGCAGGATTGTTCAAAAGGTGGAGAAAGCACCTTGATCAACTGCCAAACAGATTGAAGTTGACCTTAAGACACAAGGTACAACAATTTGACTTATCACCTAAGGGCCCCAATGCTGAAAGAAATACATAAGAAAGCCTGGGAGAATGTTGGGAGAATGTTCTGTTTACAGACGAGAACAAATTAGAGCTTTTTGGTAAAGCACATCATCCCTTTGTTGCAGAAAGACTTTCCCTACAGACAAACAAGGAGGAGGTTCGGCCATGTTTTCGGTTTACTGTGATACATTAGGCCAGTGTTTCCCAACCCTAGTCCTCAAATACCACTAACAGTGCATGTTTTCTATATCTCCTTGCTGAAGCACAGGTGTAATCATTACTGACTGACATATTTTGAAAGATCCACAAGTGGTATTTATTATATCACTTGTGACCTGGAAAACCTGAACTGTTTGGGGTACTTGAGGACTAGGGTTGGGAAACACTGCATTAGGCGCTGGGTGTTTTGAATGTGTGCATGGCATCATGAAATCTGAAGATTACTAGGCCATTTTGTAGCACAATGTTAAAAACAGTGTCAGAAATTAGGGTCTCCTTTCAAGGTCATGGGACTTCCAGCAGGACAATGACCCCAAACACACTTCAAAAAACACCCAGGAATAAAATGCTGGAATGTTCTAAAATGGCCGGAATGAGTCCAAATCTAAATCCAATAGAATACCTGTGGAGACATCTGAAAACAGCAGTTGGGAGAAGGCAACTTTTAAATCTGGGATAACTAGACAGTTTGCACAGGAAGAGTGGACCAAACTGCCAGTATAGAGGTGTAGGAAGCTCACTCATGGCTACAGGAAGTGGTTGATTGCAGTTATTTTCAGCTATTAAGACTGTGATAGCAAATATTACGTTTAAGTTATCAATAATGTTGTCAATGCTATTTCTTTTCATCTTCTGATTTTAAAGAAAATACAGTACTAAATTAAGAGTAAATAAAAAACAGAAATTCTGTATATTAACAGAGAAAGAATCATGGAGCCCAAATAATGTTGCTAACTTTACTTTGTTTAGAAGAAATTGTGAGGTATTTGAAAAAGTACAAGGCTGCCAATATTTTCGGCCACAACTGTATATATATTAAATAGACTATTTAAAATAATGATTTTACAGTACTCGCTCCTACTTTCATATATAAGATTTCATTAGATACATTAATTATCCAATGTTTCCTATTAAAATAATTTAATATAATTTCTATATTAAATGTAATATAATGTGACACTATTTAGTGAACTCTACACAATGCAAATACAGTGAGCATTTTAGGACCTGGATACAAAATAGACAGCATCCTAGGGGCCTCTAAACAATACAGATCTAATTCTAGTGACCTCTATACAATACAGATTATCTTAATAATCAATGTACAATACAGAGATAATCTTAATCATCAACATACAATACAGAGAGAATTTTAGTAAACAATTTACATATAGAGAACATTTTAGTAATCTCTACATAATACAGAGAGCATTTTATTGACCTCTACACAATACAGAGAACGTTCTCGTACCCATTAGTGAAAACACAATGCATTTAGGTGATCATTATTCAATCTCAACCCTATTCTGGAGACAACTATAAAATACAAACCTTCAAATCTCTGTTGATTTTACAATTTCGGTTCGACAAATCTCTGGTGGACTTTACAATTTAGACCCTACAAATCTCTGGTGGTATTTCAGTGCGGACCTCTGAAATCTCTGGTGGCTTTATGATGCTGACAACCAGGGGAGGGATGGCATACCTTAGCCCGGGGGGCAAGACTCGACTCAGCAGCCTATTTTAAAGGAAAAAATGCAGGTGTCCCAGTGACCAAGCTTAAGGTAGCCCACTATGGGACCGGCCTAGGGGGCAGATGCCCCCCTGCCCCTGCTGACCACTCCAAATCTCTGGTGGCTTTACAATACAAACCCCAGACCTATTGAGGCTCTACTATACATACCCCAAATGCCCAGTGTCTTTATAATGCAGACCCCTCTCCTAATGTCTGGTGGTTTTATTATACAGACCACATACATATGATGGCCTTATTATCCTGTTTCTGTTCTAGACATGTGTCACTGGATATAAAGTGATGCTGCCAGTGCTTATTGTTTATTGCAGTCAGCAGGTGTTGAATCAGTGTTGTGTGTATATATAGGTATATATAGAGAGAGAGAGAAAGAGAGGAAAAACTCATTGAGAGTTAGAAAACTAGTTTTACTACTACAATACTTTCAACTAGAATATTAAAATCAAATTGATGTTGGATTTTGGAAAAATATATGTAAAAATATTCAAAATGTTCTTCTTTGCGTGGCATACAAAAATATGTAAAGGTTTTTATGAGTTCCTGTGAATTATTTATTGTAATGAACAAAATGTTACACATTTAATTTCTCATGATTGCATTTTATTAATTAATCAATTTTTAAAGTAAGTATTAATCTATGGTAGTGTAAATATTTAATTAATGTATTCTAAATTGTCGTGCAGTATCTCAGACCATTATTTATGCTTAATTAACATGCAAACTTGCCATGACAAAACACTAATGGTTTTACCCTGAAACCTTGGTTCATAAGTTCCCTTGTGAACTTATTCAGATTTTAAATATATTAATTACTTAATACTAATTTGCTAAAGAATAGATAGGGGGAGATCCATCAATGGATGATTTTGTTCAGAAGTTAAATTCACCCAACATTGCAATAAGTAATTTTTAATAATGCCCCAAACTTTTCAATTTTCTAAAATGTACTTATTTTAAAAGGCAATTGGCAATTGTTGCAGATTTTACTTATTCATTTGCCCATTCATTTGAATAGGCAATATAATTTCAATGGGAGTAAAAAACTCCATTATGTATTTACCATTAAATGAATGGGAAAAGCTTAGTTAATCACAAACAATGTTTACATGCTGGCCCTCTGCGACTGGCTGAGCAGGTATGGATTTTCAGCCCCATGGAATTAGAGATGGTCACTGACCCCCGTGTTTTGGTTTTGGATCTGGATTATCTTCGTGTTTTGGTTTTGGTTTTGGCAAAACCGCCCTTGCGTGTTTTGGTTTTGTTTAGTTTTGTTTTGCAATTTGTTAAAAAAATACATTTTTTTGGGCTAAAATAACATAACTTAGTGCTCCACCTGTTTCTTGGATAAGTGAGTTAATTCAACAGCTAATAAATTAGGAAAAAAACAGTTTAATCCCTGGTAGGCCGTCCTTAATTCTACACACAAGCCTGCTTGTCTTCTTCTCCACCTTAGCCTATTGGCAATGTAGCCATCGTCTTTGGGTGTATATTACACACTACACTTATAGTTAAATAAAAAAGGAGCAGCATGCAAAGAAAATTTTATAAATACAAATGCCCAAAGCAGATGTTCTGTTTGGGTGTATAATATTCCCAGAGATTAAAATTGAAATAGACGAAGAAGCAGCCTGCAAAGACTGTACAATAAAATATAAATGCCCAAAGCAGATGTTCTGTTTGGGTGTATAATATTCCCCTAGATTAAAATTGAAATAGAAGAAGAAGCAGCCTGCATAGACTGTACAATAAAATAGAAATGGACAAAGGCAGTTTGGTGTCTGTCTCTATATGACACCCTACACTTGTAGGTAAATAGAAAAAAAAAACAGCCTGCATATACTGTACTATAAAATAGAAATGGACAAAGGCAGTTTGGTGTCTGTCTGTATATGACACCCAACACTTGTAGGTAAATAGAAAAAAACCCAGCCTGCATAGACTGTACAATAAAATATAAATTGGCAAAGGCAGTTTGGTGTCTGTCTCTATATGACACCCTACACTTGTAGGTAAATAGAAAAAACCCAGCCTGCGTAGACTGTACAATAAAATATAAATGGGCAAAGGCAGTTTGGTGTCTGTCTTTATATGAAACCCTACAATTGTAGGTAAATAGAAAAAACCCAGCCTGCATAGACTGTACTATAAAATAGCAATGGACAAAGGCAGTTGGTGTCTGTCTGTGTATGACACCCTTCCCTTATAGTGAAATTGACAAAACAGCAGCCTTTAAAGACTGTACGTTAAATAGAAATGCCTCAAGTCCCTTTCCTGTTTGGGGGTGGATTACACCCTACACTTATAGTGAAAGTTTTAAAAAGATGTTGTCGTCATCATCTTCAGCATCATCCTCACCCTCATTAGTGTGTACATCATCATCACAGACTATTAATTCATCTCCGCTGGAATCCGCCAGCAGCTGCTTGCTGGTCCTGCTCATATGTGGACTGCTGTGAATCCATTTTAATGAGACCCAAAGCACTTGTAGTGCAAATTCAGAAATATATAGTGCTGGTATATAGTATTTTGAACACCAGAAAATGACTTTTTTATAACTGGGGAATATCTGACACCCCAAAAACTTGTAGTGCAAATCCAGAAATATATAGTGCTGCTATGTAATACTTTCAGCACCAGAAAATGGCTTTTTTTGAACTGGGGAATATCTGACACTCCAAAAACTTGTAGTGCAAAATCAGAAATATATAGTGCTGCTAGATAATACTTTCAGCGCCAGAAAAAGTTTTTTTTCTAGAACTGGGGAATATATGACACCCCAAACACTTGTAGTGCAAATTGAGAATAATATAGTGCTGGTAGCTAATAATTTCAGCACCATAAAATATATTTTTTGGAATAGGGCAATATGTCACACCCCAAGCACTTGTAGTGCAAATTGCAAAATATATACTGCTGGTATATTACTATTTCTGCAGCCAGAAAATAGTTTCTTGAGGAGGGAATATGACACCCCAAAGAGTTGGTAATGTTTGCAAAAATGCCTCCTCTATCCTCCTCTCTTCCTGCTGTAGTAAGTTACATAGTTACATAGTTCATGAGGTTGAAAAAAGACACCAGTCCATCAAGTTCAACCTATTTTGGATCTCCTGCGATCCTGCACTTATATTTGAAATTAATCCAGAGTAAGCAACTGCCAATCTGTTTCAATTGTGAAAATCCCCCAGACTTAATATTGCAGTCCTATTTTTACCCTATATCCACTACTATCCTTCATTTTAAATTAACGGTCGTATCCCTGGATACACATTTCCGCTAAAAATTTGTCTAACCCTTTCTTAAACATATCTATTGAATCTGCCATCACAACCTTCTCTGGCAATGAATTCCATATCTTGACTGCCCTTACTGTAAAGAACACCTTCCTTTGCTGGTTGTGAAATTTCCTCTCCTCTAACTTTAGGGGATGACCACGTGTCCTGTGTATGGTCCTTGGGGTAAGAAGTTCCCATGAAAGCTCTCTGTATTGACCCCTAATGTATTTGTACATAGTAATCATATCTCCACTTAGACGCCTCTTTTCTAAAGTAAACATGCCTAAACTGGCTAACCTTTCCTCATAACTTAATGAATCCATACCCTTTATCAATTTTGTCGCCCTTCTCTGAACCCTTTCTAGTTCCAAATTATCTTTTTTATAGAGTGGTGCCCAGAACTGTACTGCATATTCAGGATGAGGTCTTACCAACGATTTATACAGTGGCAAAATTACACGGTCTTCCCTTGCATCTATGCCCCTTTTTATGCATGCCAATTCTTTGTTTGCCCTTGCAGCTGCTGCTTGACATTGAGCACTATTGCTAAGTCTACAGTCTACGAGCACTCCCAAATACTTTTCCATTATAGATTCTCCTAAATTAATTCCATTTAATTTATAGATTGCGTTCTTGTTTTTGATCCCTGAATGCATAACCTTACATTTATCTGTGTTAAACCTCATATTCCATTTGGCCGCCCAATCCTCCAGTTTATTTAAGTCCCTCTGTAGAGAAGCTACATCTTGCTCTGATTTTATTACCTTACAGAGTTTAGTGTCATCTGCAAAAATAGAAACTTTACTCTCTAAACCATCACCAAGGTCATTAATAAATATATTAAAAAGGAGTGGTCCCAGCACGGAACCTTGAGGTACTCCACGTAAGACTTTTGACCAATTAGAAAATGTTCCATTTATCACAACTCTCTGTTCCCTATTCTCTAACCAGTTTTCGATCCAAGTACAAATTTTGATTCCTAGACCCAGTTCCCTTATTTTGTAAACCAACCTCTTGTGTGGCACTGTATCAAAGGCCTTTGCAAAATCTAAGTAGACCACATCTACTGTCCTGCCCTGGTCTAAGTTCCCACTAACTTCCTCGTAGAAACTAATTAGATTAGTTTGACATGACATATCCCTCACAAATCCATGTTGATTCCCACTAATAATTTTATTGCGTACCAAGTAATCCTGAATACTATCCCTAAAAATACCTTCCAGTAGTTTCCCCACTATTGATGTCAGGCTTACAGGTCTATAATTCTCTGGTTGTGATCTCGTCCCCTTTTTAAACAACGGCACCACATCTGCTATTTGTAAGTGCTGTAAGAATTCCTGTAATAAGTGCTCTTTCCCTGCTCTAATGCTGCCTGAGACCTAACCCTTCTCTCTCCCTCTTTCAAATGAAGCTGGATTGCTGTGGAGGCGGGTATTTATGCATTTGAGACATTGCGAGAACCGAGCTCCGAGATCCGACGGTGTCACGATGACGTTTTGCCTCATCTTGAAATCCGGTACTCTACCGCCAATCTTTACATGGAATGGAGAATTAGCATTAGCGGCAAAGCAATGAAACAGTATTGTGGAACTGTTCCAGCATACTATCTGACAATGCATTCTGGCACTGGTAGTTTCACAAGTCCCAGAAATTGATGGGTCTTGTAGTTTTGCAGAGAATTGCTGCCAGGACTTTCTGGCACTGGTAGCACTCCAACAGTATGCAAACTTCTGTTCTTTTACTTTTTTATTTAACCAAGCATTTTTTCATTAATTTCAATGCATTTATATATGTTTTCTGCAGATATTGAAATATATTATGCAATGAAATGAATGGGAAATGTCACTCATCTTCAGGCAATCTCAAATGTATAAACCAGTGAGATTATTGTGGAGAATTCAATGGTGATTTTACAATTAATTGTCTAGTAAATATCCTGATTGATACATTTCTGTGATTCTGCCTGATCTCACCATTTAGGACAAAGCATTTGCTTCATCTGTATTAGCCAAAAATCAGAGAATATATTTAGACAAACATATTTAGTAAAGGATTAGAAGTTATGTGCTGCCTTCTCTGTTCCCTGTTAATGATATAGAACTAGAGATGCTCACTGACCCCGTGTTTTGGTTTTGGATCTGTATTTTTTTTAAAAAATTGCTAAAATATGATAAAACACATAATTTAGCTTTTTTTTGTTCCTACATTATTATTAAACTCAATAACACTAATTTACAGTCATTTATAGTCAATTTAGACCACCTCAGAGGTCACAATGTTATTTTCATACACTTTCGGCCAAAGACTGTAGCGAGCACAAACACATGGCAGTTCACAGCACATCTAGGAAACACTGCCACACAGCAGTGGCAGAAAAGATACACCCACCCTTATGTAAGATATTGAAAAGAACATGTACAGTTTAACAAACAAAGCACTACCGCGACAAGGAGTGCCATTTTTGTGGCTGAAGTGCGTGGTTTGTTTGGGCCCCCATAAAACAAGCTACCAATAGCTTAGCTGCCTTAAGCCCAACAGAGGCAAGATGATAAATATGTCCAGTTTAAAGAACAGCTAAGAAAACTGAAAAACAAATGGGTGTGTCACCGACCCCTGCAGATGAAGATTTGAAAAATGAAAATGAAGACAAGGAGATCACTGTCACCCAGAGCACACGGCCGGCTCAGTGAAACTGATAATGGCTCATTAAATCAGTTAGGGTTCCTTTGATCGCCCCCCCCCCCCCCCCCCCCCCCCCCCCCCCCGTTACTTGGATAACTGTGGTAATTCTACAGCCAATACATAGACGAGCGCTGACCCCCCTAGATGCGTGTATTTATCAGACGAAGACCAACCCGGGGTGCCGGGGCGGGTTGGAGATGGTGAACCCAGTGAAAAGCAAATTATGTGGTCACACATACAAGAGAGAAGCAAAAGGATGATTGAAAACAAACTTCATCGTAACACAATATTAATTCAACCACGCAGGAAACTGCCATTACAGAAGTCTCTGTAACATAAATGTCATAAACAAAAGTGTAAAAAAAAAGCTTTTACCTTTTTTTAAAAAAAAACACATCTTTAATAACATTGAAACTTTACTGTAGAAAAACTTAAAATTGGCAACATGTCATTTTAACCAAATAAGCATTCCAGCATCAGCTAGCCTCCTTCTCTCATCTAGATTCCAGCACCTGCTATCTACATTGTCATCATCCCCACCCTCATCAGTGTGTACATCATCATCACTCAATACTAATTAATCCTGGCTGGAATCCACCATTACAGAAGTCTCTGTACTTTGATCTAAATGCCAGTAAGGGCCTTCCTCGTGGAATCTGTAGTTCATTTTACGACAGAGCTGTCACAATTTTTGGGCAATTCTTTTAGAACAGACTAAATTTCAAAATGTTCTGCTGAATCATCTGCATCATCCTTGGATCTCTTAGAAAAGCTTAGTTTTTTCCTTGCAGCAGTAGCCTGAGAAACTGAAGTAGGAGACGCAGTCATGTTATGTATCACTTTAGCTGTCAACTTGCTCACCAGGCGCTCATTACATCTCTTGTGACCTGGGACAGTGAGAAATAATGATAAGACATAGCTCTTAAACCTAGGCTCAAGCATAGTCACCAAAATGTAGTGATACGATTTCTAGAAGTTGATAAAACTTCAATCTTGGCAAACCGATTAAAATACTTAATCTACAAGTCTGACATACTTAGCATAATTTCTTTGTTTCATCTCCTCCTTCAATTTTTCAAGGTGCTTTTCCAAAAGTCTAATTAAGGGAATCACTTTGCTCAAGCTATCAGTGTCTAATCTCAGTTCACAGGTGACTACTTCAAATCGTTTCAGCACCTTGCACAACATGGAAAGTATTCTTCACTGCGCTGGACTAAAATACATTTCCCCTCCTTTCCCAATGTCATGGCTTGTGGATTAAGCAAGGATGGCTTTTCGCTGTTCCTCCATCCTCACAAGCATATAAAGTGTGGAAATCCACCTTGTTACCACCTCTTGCTTCAGTTGGTGGCAGGGAAAAATAAATTGATTTTGCAGCTACTGCACTTTCCTACATGCTGTTGCAGAATGCCTTAAATGTCCCAAAATTCTTCGGGCCACAGACAGCATCTCCTGCACGTCCCTGTCATTTTTCAAAAAGCTCTGTACCACTAAGTAGATTGTGTAAACAAATCAGGGAATGTGATGGATTTCCCCCAGCTGTAATGCTCTCACAATATTGGTGGCGTTATCATAAATTACATCCTCAAGAGAGTCCAAAGGGTTGGTTAATTGCCTTCAGCAGCAGGAACAGCAGCAGCATGTACCCAACAACGCCAGATTATTCTGAGGCAGGCTATACTGTGTTTCAGTGGCGTCACTAAGAGGCATACCTATGACAACCAGTTTGAAAAACTAAGGGATGTCATTGTAACATGGCTTACCCCATTTGGACACTCTATTATGTTCAAAACTCAGCATTGTCAAAGTCGTATAATTGGATGAACAAAATTATATTAGTTAATATTGTTTTGCCGTGCGATTGCGATCCGTACGCCACGTAACGCGTGGCATGGTGCAATTGCACAGTAAAATGCGCACACACGCACACGCACTATAACATTTAGTTTCACATATATATTTATAGATTACATTCCAAAGTGATTTATGAGCAGACAGTATTTGGTTTATTATTAGTTTATATATTATGATTATGATTTAGTGTTATTTAAGGTTCAGGTTATTGGAAATGTGTCATGTCTGATATCATACTAATCCCCTATTCATCAGAAGCTGTCCGGTTCCATCGCCGAAGAGATCGCATATTGCATACTCTAGTTATTGATGTTAGGGAATAAATAGCCAGATTGATATCAGAATGTGAAATGCTAATGAACTCATTGTAACTGGAGCACATCCCCTGGAGAGATGACCCCCACCTTTGGATTCCTTAGTCTGAACTAGCCTATGACCTGATTACCCTGGAACCGCCCGAGGTCTGGACCTATGGAAGCAAGCCACGTCATTTGCATTGTTCTCTGTAACACTGAATGTGTATATATGATCATAGCTACGCTCCCAGTATTCAGTCATGTTCTGACCACAGTATTCTAAGCAGATATACTGTGCACTGGGACCCGTGCAAGCGCAGCGAAGCTCATGCAAAGCGCAGCGGTATGTATGTATCTTTTGGTATTGGCTGTACTGTACTGTATTATATTACCATCATGTATTGAATTGTTAACTTTTTACATCTGCTAAAATAAATCACTTTTGTGCGTTAGAAACACCAAATAATCGCTTGGGCACTGCTTATTTGAAAATAATAGAATTACTTTAATGGCATGCAAGCAGCATTGTAATAACAAATATATGTTTTCTATGTACAAAATAAGATCATAAGGTCATAATCAAATAGTTAGAAATACATGCAACAGCGCTTAGCAGGGGCTGGCTGGCATATTTTAGATGGGGGGGGGGGACTCGGCTCAGCAGCCCTTTAGGAACACTTTAAAGAAAAAAAATCCAGCTACCCCAGATATCCAACCCAAGGTGGAACCGGCCCCCTGCACTTACATAATAATCTCAGTTTCAGAATCAATTTATGGGTTTAAGTCATACTTGCCAAATCTATTCCTCTCTCCTCTGAGAGTCCAATTTCTTCATTGTGTAAAATGCAAACATGGATGCACAATATGCTTCACTTTAGTTGCAATAGACTCTCTTGCCAAAATAAACATTATTAATGCAGAATGAAGAAGAGCCTTACCTGGTAAGCTGATAGTAGATACAGGGTCATAAATTCAATTTACCACCAGCACTCTTATACTATGCCTGTCAGTAGCAGCCAAGATGGGCAGTAAGAGTTGACTGAAGTAAATGAACGTGGCACTCTTTTTAAGGAGCATGGTCACCACCAACATCCTTAGCAATGCGGTGCCTTCAGCCCCCTGCAACAGACTCACTTAAGGCTTCTATAATATTTTTTTCCCTTTGCCTGTACAGCAACACACAAGACTGATCTAGAGAAGTGCCAGAGGTTTGCAAGGTTTCAAGGACACCTGTACATGCATTTGCAAAAATCTTTGCTGTACAAATATTTCATCCCTCTGCTAATTCCTAAATGGCATACATTATGAGTGCTTAGATTGCTATATTTGACAGTTTTACAAGTATTAGATTAATTTAGCAATTCTGTCACTAGTTTTAGTTTGATAAATGACTGTAATGACATTGATTAAAAAGGTAATGTTGCTTCGCTGACCTTTCTCAGACCATCA
Organism: Mixophyes fleayi; assembly: GCF_038048845.1. NCBI lineage: Eukaryota > Metazoa > Chordata > Amphibia > Anura > Limnodynastidae > Mixophyes > Mixophyes fleayi. Next base: position 142,821,337 of record NC_134403.1, on the reverse strand, counting down.
AAATACACCTCATTAAAATCAGTGACTGGGGATTTTTTCTATACTCATTTATAACAATGCCTAAAACAATAATCTTCCAGTAAACAAAAAGATGTTCTAAAATAAACAAACCTTATAAATTAAAATATGAGTATTAGATTTGCCTTGGATCAATGACACAAAATTGTAATATAGTCTATTATAGTGGTAGTTCACTATTGTGGTCATATACCGTACTGTCCAGCATTCGGGATGTTAACCTTAAATATGACCAGAGTACTTTGTCATTTCATAATATATTAACATATTTTCTATGTGCTGGTTAAACAATAATAACTTTTTTTTATTTTTGAATAGTTTTTGTTCCTGACAAATAGGACTTTTTGGCAGTATTTTGATTTTCTTTTTAGGATTATAAAAGGCAAATATCGTAAAAAAAATATATAATTTTCTATAATTATGCTTCTAATTATTCTCAAGCAATTAGTTGCTCCCAGAAATATAAAATTATATGTATTCCTCCTGTTTAATAACTAATATGTGTCATTTTAAATTTAGGGAAAGATACAGGGCCTAGAAATAAGCTTTTTTCTTTTTACTAGAATTCCCCTGGTAGGTTATAATAGACTTGATCATATTTACAGCAACTGTTTGCTCAGAGGAGGAGAGGCAATGGCATCAACAGTATATCCATGTCCTGAGAAGTAGGCTACAGTGCCATACAACTTCCTTATAACATAACATATAGAGGAAACAGGAGAATCAAGATCTCTGGAGATTGGTTTGTATCCATGAGATTGTCCATACAATTTTGCCTTTGAAGACATTGCCATTTTAAGTTTCCCCTGCAAAGTTGTTGAATATCGGCGGCTTGCAAAATCCGCAGGTTAATACATTTACCCCCAGGTGATGATTTGAGAAAGAAAGGAGTGTTAAAGAAATCATAAAATGAATAAGATCAAGGCAATGGCTACCATCCGTAGAAGAGCTGGCCCTTTGTGAGAGACCCAATGATATGTTAGTAAAAGAAGTTTGGAGAAAAGAATGTGGATAACAAATTGGTATGTTGCATTCGCCTGTTATGTTATCTCCGGTTTTCATCCTTGATAGATAGAGATAAGCATCTATCTTCATCAAACACCCATCTCTGCATTTCCCACTTTAATAAATAGACCCCACAATGAGACTTATTAACAAAGTGAGCAACATGTGAATAAATTTATCTGATATCAATGGATTAAGCATGTAGCGAAACGCGCGTCGGCATCTCGCCATGCAAGCTGTTAGTTTGCTCAATTATAATTTGTGTACATATATATATATATATATATATATATATATATTGTAACAAAACACAGGCAGGGCGCCTCATAGTTACCTTAAGGTTAGGATAGGCAATCTTGAAGTAAGATGGGTCATCTTTAGGAACTGTACCTCTGGATCTCAACTCAATGAGTTGAGATTGAGAGTTGAGATCAATGAGTTGAGATCCAGAGGTACAGTTCCCAAAGAGGATCCATCTTACTTCAAGGTTGCCTATCCTAACCTTACGGTACGCATGTTAATACACACTTCGTTTATTACAACCCTGGTATTACACTATGAGATGCCCTGCCTGTGTTTTGCTACAGTGACTATTTTCTTCCGGATTGACCATCTGGGTACAGGCTTCCACTGGCTGACGCTCATACTTGAGTGAAGTATATTTGGACTTTTATTCTACTGGGACTAATTTGTGCATATGTTACACACTAGCAATTTATTCCTTTTTTAACCGATGTGGTAAATAGCGCCAGAGTATATGTTTTTTTTGCATGTAATATATATATATATATATATATATATATATATGCCTCAGTAATATAAACTTTCTTCCTCCCTTTCTGTTTTCAATGTAACACATACAGGTCTACACTAGCAGCATATGTGCACAGTTTATGCCAGGCATACGTCACCCACATACGCCTATGTCTTTAAAAAAATTCACTATTAGGGATCTATAAAACTTATAATGCTATTATATGATTGTAACAAAGTTAAATGGTTTTGTGCTATTATTATACATTTTGTAGACTTTGATGCTGCATATATGGTATATACACTTGTTTTTACACATACAGCTTATGCACTGTGAATGTCTGGATTTGCTGCCACTATAACCTTTCGTGCATCACCAGTTCTCACTCATTCAAAACAGCAATATAGAAATGTTCTTGATGGAATATATGAAACATGGTATAAAACACATGGTTCACGGGAGAAAAAAAACCTCAAATGGTGTAGTAAACTGGATTATTGTGTCAGCCAGGTATGTATTTTACATTCAGGTCATGACTTTGGATAGCATTGTGCAACGGCCAAGAAAGAACAATACTTTTATTAAATTTCTTTACTTTAATGTGCCAGTTGCCTGTTGATCCAATCAACTTGAATGCAACTGCCCTATGAGTACGTAGGGTGCGCAATTACTCTTTTACAGTCAGTTCATCCAAAATAGCTCAAGGCGGCATCAGCAAATAGAACCCTGCTGCCAATCCATAAGCAAAGCCATATAAATCTGACTGTGCAAATTTCATTTGGCTGAACTGAAACAAATGATTGTTCAAATGTGCATTTTGAAATTTAACTTGTAAGTAAACGGTAATTAAAACACTGGATGTAAAGTTGAGCATATAAATTTTAAGTCTCTATGGACTATGAGCAATATATCCAGTAAAAGAACCTACTGTTTCTCAAGGATGCTTGCTGGTTATGATGATGAATGATGTGTTCAGTAATGCAAACTCAACTTCAGCAGAAAATTATTGATATGAGACTCTGTGAGACCATTAACATAGTTCATTCCAATTAAGCTATGAGCATCAATGCATTTCTCTATTAAAAACCCACTAAAATAATGAAGAAAATAGGCTACTCTGTTTTTTAATGTTGAAATAAAGATAGCTTACTCAACGGTTCTGCTGCAAAATGCAACTTATAATAATGTACCCTTGCTTTTTATACCACTTTCAAGCTAAAAAAAAATAAAATATAACACATAAAAATGTATTTACATTTAGTATTTAAAAGTGTGTGCTTAACTTATATTTGGTATAGTAATAATGTTTACATTTGTATTTCTGTCTATCGTCTTTGGTAATCTTCTCTTAAAGGTTTAAACATTGTTTTTCCTCTTTGGACAGGCAAAGAAAACTTTCAGGGACAAAATTTTAAAGCTATAAATCTTACAATTTCAACCTCTATATTGTACAGTAACAACATGTTTTAAACACTTCACACTTCATTTTTGTTTTTTTGTATACACTGAGATCCAGTCTACTGCAGTTTTTTCAGCATAACTCTGCCTTTGCGTCTTAAGATCAGGAGAAAAAAAAAACATCCTCAACCTGTCCCTTTTTTTTGGGTTTAGATTTCATAAAATAAAGTTGGAAGCAAGGTTTTAAAGTCAATTCTGGCAAAGAGTAATGGTCGATCAAAGGAGATCAATAGCTTAGTTTTGTCTTTGGCTCTTAGAGATATCTCGAAATAAATATGTTGGGAAAAAAATAGAGATTCTGCCTTTAAAACATGCTGATGGGTAAGGGTCTTAGCAGAACCAGATCTTGACCTGTATCTAGAAGTGCTTGTTCTATTTGCAGACGCTTCTAGAGAAAGAAGAAATTTTAAAGAAATTGAATGAACTTCATTTCATATAGTGATCAGTTTGACATCATCCTGTATCAGTTTGACATGCTCATGTTTCCATATGTAAGTATGTGGCTTCCTGGATACCTCCATGTATAATTTAAAATAATTTAAAATAACATTTCTGAACTTTCTGTACAGGTAGTTTGGTATAATAGGTAAAATAAGCAGATCATCATCGAGTTTCCTCAGATGGGGCCTGATTCATGAAAAAACAGTCAGTATTTAACTTATGTGCAAAACAGAAAACTTATTTTCACCCCTTGCACTGTAACATGGTTTTGTCCACCAGGAGACTGAAATAAGAAACTTCTTAATTTAGGTTCCTTAATGAATCAGGCCCCATCTGAGGAAACTCTGGTAGATGATGATCTGCTTATTTTACCTATTATCCCAAATTACCTGTACAGAAAGTTCAGAAATGTTATTTTAAATTATTTTAAATTATACATGGAGGTATCCAGGAAGCCACAGACTTACATATGGAAACATGAGCATGTCAAACTGATGCAGGATGATGTCAAACTGATCACTGTATGAAATGAAGTTTATTCAATTTCTTTTAAATTTTGACCTGTTGAGACCACTTTTGCAACTAGACATACCAATAATCCTTTACATAACATACGTATTTCTGTTCTTTGCTAATTGGTACACAGATTTGCAAGTTAATGGGGATCAAGAGGTTATATATGTTATATATGTAAGTGTACTATGAATTTAATGTTATGTCATATATTTCTTATTGATTTAGAGGTTGGGGAACTTTTTCCAAACATAGTATATATCACAACCATTTTTTCCTATTTAAAAAAAAAAAATTGCATGTAAGGAGTGTGTGCCACACCACATCCCAGAAGCAATTCTAAAAGCAATAGCAAGCATGGACTGATTACAACTAATCTGCAGAATTGCCCATCCTTATAAACCAGCCTGGGTAATGACAACTTGCAATCTCAGCAGTGGAAACTGTGCTAAACTGCCGTCCGAATACAACCTGTGCTGCCATTTAGAACCTAGCATTTCAGAACACCTGATTTAAGTAAGCATGTTTGGAATATACACAAGGTAAAGAAATAGCAAATAATTTTTTATGGTATATTTCTGAAGTTGCTCATCATCATCATCAACATTTATTTATATAGCGCCAGCATATTCCATAGCACTTTACAATTGGGAACAAACACAGTAATAAAACAATACTGGGTAATACAGACAGAGAGGTAGGAGTGCCCTGCTTGCAAGCTTACAATCTATGGGACAATGGGAGTTTGACACATGGGGCTAGATTTACTAACAGGCGTGTTTGTAAAACCGCCGACTTTCGGCGGGTTTGCCGGCGGTTTAGCCATCGCCGGATTTACTAACGCTAAAACCGCTGTCCAAAAGGCCAGAAATTACTTTTTCCAAAGCCGTCTCTTTAGAAAGCGCCATGATGCTTTCAACAATGTTGAACATACAAACAGCCGGATTTACTATTAGGCGGTTAGTTAAACCGCCGGGAAAGCGCCATTCAAACGACCAAAATAATAGAGCTGCTTGTGAGCTGCGAGATTGCTCAAACAGCATGCTGTTTGAGCTATTTTGCCATTCAGAACATAAGTGAAAGGGCCATTTCATGTCAAATGATTGCTCCTTTAGGATTGTATATGGGAAATGGGCAAAGTGTCATGTAATTTCAGTGTAGTGTTAAAATATTTTTTTCCCCCTGTATGATTGCATCGTAATTTCTGAATACAACATTTTTTTTTTTAAAAAAAAATTTCTTTAAACAAATCCACAATAATAATGGTGCTTAAAAAAATCAGGATGCACAATGTGTCATTACATAGTTAACCCTTAATTTAATGTTAATGCAATCCAAATGTGACAAAAACAAAAAGGTGTTTCTGGCTGAAGAAATCACAGTCAATTACAGTCTAGTGGCCAGCAGTTAATCATGATGCTTACAAAAAGGGGTCCTCATTATATTTTCAGGTGTGGGTTTGTTGGAGAATGGCTTTTGCAGGGAATGTGGTGCATTCTTGCCAGTGTACTTTTGCAGCTTTTTATCTGATGGAGGCAGAAAGGCGGCAGGATGGGGAGGATGGATAACAGTTGCCATCTGTTCCGCGGAGCCTGTGCAGACCATGCACTCCACGTGCATTTACAGTGCGTTTGAATCTGGATTCTTTGGCTGATGTGGACGTAGTACAAATGTTTCGGCTCAATCGTACTAACCTGATGAGACTTTATGAGCAAGTGAAGCATGATTTGGAGCCACTCTAATGCAGTGTCAGGACTACACAAACTACTATGTGCAGTTCACTTTTTGGCCACAGGTTCCTTTCAATCTGTGTCCTCCAGAGTGATTGGCATAACGCAGCCTACATTTTCAACACATTTTGGACAGGTCTTAGGTGCCCTTAAAAGAGTGTGCCCTAGATATATCTGCTTCCTCAGCCAGGAGTCATAGTGGCATGAGCTAAAGGTAGCTTTCTATAGGGTCGCAGGTATCCCAAATGTAATGGGAGCAATAGATTGCACTCATATTGGCCTGAGACCACCTCACCACAGGGCAGAGGTTTTCGTTAATCGCCATCATTACCACTCCCTGAACGTGCAGGTTGTGTGTGATGCTAACCTGCGTATAATGAGTGTTGTGCCAGGCTATCCTGAGTCATGTCATGACACCTTTATCCTGAGACAGTCTAACCTTTATGCCAAATATGAAAGTGGTGAAATGCCGGAGGGAGAGCTTTTGGGTATGTAATTACCATGTTTTATATATCCCTTATCATTGTTCAATTTGCCTCACATGTGCTAACTGCTGTACAAAATGCTCAATTAAAATGGTAGCTAACATTTTTGTTTTATTACAGAAGATTCAAGGGTGTCGCTCCTGGCTGATGACTCCTCTGCTGCATCCTCAGACTCCTGCACAGCACAAATACAATGCGGCACACATAGCCACTAGAGGTGTGATAGAACGTACCTTTGGACTCTTGAAAACAAGGTTCAGGTGCCTAGATAAATCTGGTGGGGTGCTTATGTATGCACCTGAAAAGGTGGTCTGATATTGTCCTGGCTTGCTGTCTGCTACATAATCTAGCTTTACATCAACTTACCCCACCGATTATTGCAGTAGACAGTGCACAAGTAGGGGTCCGTGTCTCATCTGGTGATGTGCAGAGCACAGAGGGGGGAGGCAGATTAGAGACCGTCTCATTTCTAACTACTTTACATGTAAGTGCGTACTAGAAAAAACATTTATTGCTATAAAATGTGTTTGATGTGAGAGCAATGGTTATTTTTTTTTTTTTTTAGAGTTTGCAACCTTTAAACAGAGGATAGTGTGTACTCCTCATTTGGTAAATTTGAACGTCCCTGGAAAGTTACAGTCAGATGTCAATGTGCAAGTGGAATTAGTGCATTGTTTTTGGTAAGCAGTATACTCTTGTTTAATTGGCAGAAAAGAAAGACTGATAGCATTGAAATGTAACCACATTTATTGCAGTAGAATGCATAAACTGTAAATTTACAATACATACACATGCATAAAAAACATTTACAGAAAACAGAAGAATTAGGCTACCGATGCCTTTTTTCGCAGGCACATCAGTTCCTCTGGAGCCACTCTCTCCTCTCCCTCGGCCACCCCTGGTGCGAGCACCTCTCCTTGGAGGAGTACTCTGTACTGATCTGCTAGGCGTGTGGTACTGGTTGTGGCAGATGAGATAGGTGCAGGGAAACGGGCCATAATTTCATGATGGATTTGGCCTGCCATCCGATTAACGTTAGCATTTACCTCCCTAACTGTTGAATGTAATGCCTCCACAGCACCAGTCATTTGGACCATTGTAACATTTGATTGCTCTATAGCAGTAGCAATTCTATTTAAGGCAGCAGGAATTTGGCTATTACTGCAGTGTGCCCGCCTCAAATGGCCCACAATATGAGACATGTGCCTGGTCTGTGTGTCCATAAACTGGGATTGCAGTTGTTGGAATTGGGGAATTGACTGTGCCATTTCTCTCCCTGGATTCAATGTAGGAGGTGGAGTTTGCTGCTGTTCGGTTTGTTCTTCAGGCCCAGGTAATTGCTCCTGGAGGGCAGACACGGTGGCATTAACAGCTTGGAGGGTGATGATTGTTTCATCCTCTGGGCCAGGTGACATGGCCAAGGACTCCCGCTGAGCAGGCTGATATGAAGAAGGTCCTGTGTTTCAAAAATAACGGTAAGTATATATAATATAATATGTTTGTATTTTGCATTCTGGACACTGGATAGAAAAGAATATTCTTTTTCAACTACAGATTGTTTAACAAAGTTTGCATTCCTCATTACTTGTCCTATGCAACCTGCTTAAGGATCCCAATTGTAAAGCGCTACGGAATTTGCTGGCGCTATATAAATAAATGTTGATGATGATGTTGACGATGATGCAATTTTTATCTTTTGAATACACATTCTCATTTGGACTATGTATGGGTGAGGAGGATAGAAAAGCAAATTATTTTTAACAACAAATATGATGGTGCAGCCAGCAAAATGCTGCAAGACCATGCTTTTGGGTTAGCTACTATTATTTTAGTTCTCCCTCTGTGTAATACATGATGTTTTCATTGCAAACCATATAAAATTCAAAATATATAACATGGACAGCAACATTTGCACATAAAAACATCTAACTCCATTGTTTCTCTCCCAAACAGAGTACACACACCTGCTTGCTCTTCAGGGGCAGAATCCCTCACAGATGGTGGAGGTGTAGACCATGGACTTGGAGTGAAGTCTCTTACAGGCCAATCTAGATGTATTAGAAAAAGCATACAATGTATTTGCAACAACAATCATTTGCTATATATACAGTATAATAGAAAAATGTGTTTTTAAAAAAAAATGATTAAAAAAAAACATGTGTACTTGCAATACTGTTAGAGTAAAAAATGCAAATAACTCACCAACTGCTTGGCCAAACGAGGGTGCATCGGTATCCTGCACATTAACCTCCTCTACAATCTCCCGGGGCAGTATCTGCCTAAGCTCCTCTTCATAGCTGGTGTATTCCACACGAAGTGGGGGTCCACCACCCATTCTTCTTGCTGCCCTCCTTTCCTCTGACATTTTTTCTTTAAGCCTCCTTTTAATGTCAGAGAATCCACTGACCGCTTTAGTGGCCCCACCGCGTTCACGGCCTCACAGATTTGCCCCCACAATTGGTGGCGCCGCCTTAGCGGAGTACGAGCTGCCAGGTTCCCTAATATTACTTTGTAGCAGGGAACTATATTGTGCACCAGCACACAATTTTCATCATGAGATAATCTGACATTTCTCCCTGACTTAGTCTTCCTGCCCTGTCCTGACTCCTCTAACCCTTCCTCACCTTCCTCTGCCCCCTCCAGCTCCATCTCCCTCTCCTCAGCCTCTGCTCCCCTCCTGCATCCCGCATGCTCAGCGTGTTTAAGCAGATATTAAGGTTATTGCAGATATTAAATCTTTGTACACATCTATCTCACGATGGTTTAGAGGCCATAAGATATTTTTTGGAGAAGGAAAATATGGATTCCCCTATGAGAGAACTAATATTGGAGGGGATCAATTTCATCCTCACCAATAACTATTTTTATTTTGAGGGACATTATTATATACAGCTTAATGGGACAGCTATGGGCAACAGGTTCGCCCCGAGTTATGCAAATTTATTTCTGGCGCATTGGGAAGATCATATCATATGGGGGAATGAGGAACTTGGGGCGAGCCTGGTGTCGTGGAAGAGGTACATCGATGATGTGCTCTTTATTTGGAAGGGGGACTTGTCTGGTCTAAATGTTTTCTGTGAATGTCTCAACAAGAATGAAATTAATGTTGAATTTTCTTATGACATTAGTACCAATTCAGTAAATTTTCTTGATCTCAATATTTATATAGTTGACAACAACATATGTACAAGGACCTACAAGAAGCCCACTGATTCAAATGCATATATTCTTGCTACAAGTGGACATCATAGCAAGTGGTTAGGAAATGTCCCTAAGGGATAATTTTTACGTTTAAAAAAAGAACTGTTCAGACCCTAGTGTGCTGAAAGATCAAATGATGGTAATGTAAGATCAATTTCTTAGCAAGGGTTATAAGGATACAGTGTTAGATACAGCCATTGAACAAGTAAACTGCACAGATAGAAATCGTATTTTTGATCATATTCATAATAAGAAAGTAGGTGATAATAGGTTAGCTTTTATCACACTGTTCAATTCTCAGTATAGGGAGATTGAAACTGTCATCTCCAAGCACTGGGATATATTGAAGAAAGATTCCTCCCTTTCTGGCCTTATTTCTGAGAAACCTAAGTTTATATACAGACGGGCCCCTAATCTAAGGGACAATCTAATAAGAACTGCTCTTAAGGAATTGAAAAGATCGGGGGTAACGTTGAAGGGTTTCTTTATATGTGGTGTGTGTGCGGCATGTAGGATGACCTTTTTCAAATCAAAAAAGTAAAATTTCTAATTTTGAAGTAAATGGTCAAACGTATCCTATTAAGACTTTTTTAAGTTTGTAATACTTCCAATGTAGTTTATCTTTTAGAGTGCAAGTGTGGTATTTTTAAGGTAGGACGTACATCCCGTCCATTTAAAATTAGGCTATCGTAACATTTGTGTACTATTAAAAGAGGGTTTGAAAACCATTCAGTTTCCTCTCATTTTAAAAGTCATCGCAATTGTTCTCGCAGTGGTTTAAAGAATTTTATAACTATTGACAAATCAGAGAACAATTAGAGATGGAGAGATTGTGCTGTATCCCTTGCTAAATATGAGATGAACTGGATTTATAGGCTAAGTACATTAGATCCAGATGGACTTCATCAGAATTTCGAGCTAAAGTGGTTTCTAACAGAAGATTGAATTTAGCCTAATGATCATTTGTAATAAATATTGTATTGTATTTTGTATATTTATTTATTTATTTTTAGTGTTGTCTTTATTTATTTTAAGTTTTGTCTGTGTTTTTATATATTTGTTTTTATATAAGAAGAACTATGTATATTATATTTGAAGGATTTTATACACAAAGAACATTTATTGATGTTAAAGTGAGCTAATTAGCTTTCGTAATTAATGCTGAAGATTTGAGACCTCCCAGTCATTCACCTTGAGAAAGGCTCCAGGAGAGCTGAAACGCGTTGGTGTGGAGAGTGGGGAGATTGAATTTACTGTAGGACTGAACATTATGTACTCTTAGATTGTTTTCTGCTCTATCCTGGGTGTGAGCAGTGACTTATATAGGAAGACGTATTACCCGTCAAACATCTGGTACGAGTTCAGTGTTAACAGTTATATGGTGTTATTTGGAAATCCTATTGATTGTTTCTATGTAAGTGCATCAATAAAGTATTAAGTGATTGTATCTTACGTAATTATGCTATGTGGATATTTTTTCTTTTCCACGTGATATCCAGATGTCTTGCCTGATTGGTCCTTAAGAGGAGACTCGTTATAACGCATAGAAGCAGCGGCGGTGATATTCACAGAAGGGCTATTTCATTATCAAGATCGAAGTACGGGCATAAAGGTGTGAGAGATCTCTGCAGGAGAAGTCACCAACAAAGAGAGGTGGATGTCTCGGGAGTAGCGGTGTCTCTATAGGAGGAACTCACATTGATCTATTACCCTCTAGTAAGTGAACTATATGAGGTCAGGATTGGAAGAGTCCTGAAGCTGATAGAACTTTTTCCCATGTTTATTTGCTCATTTATAAACCCTATAGTGGACTAATTAGCGCTTGTCAGTTCCTTTTTTGTTGTATGTTTTTCTAATTTTTGGGGCCATTAGATGTATCCTTTGTGAGGTAGCTACAAGCAGCCATATTTGTGAGCGCCTGTTTGACGGAGTGTTATTTGTTGTATAGGCAATGAGTGTAGATGGGAGATATTTTGAGACAAGTGAAGAGATGTATGTTGGTGCAATTTTGTTGATGATCTTGAATGTTAGTAAAATAATTTTAGTTTGAATTCTGTAATAAACAGGCAACTAATGTAGAGACTGACAGAGCAGATCAGCAGTGGGAGGAAATCGCTGCCGTGTGCAAAATTGATTGTAGGGTTGAGAGTCTGATTCGGGGAAGACCAGTAAAGGTGACATTGCAATTGCCAATGTGGGCGATGATGAGTGCTTGATTAAAAGTTTTTGCTGTGTCTTGTGTGAGATAGATATATGCATATACTGGAAATGTTTCTTGGATATATGTAACAGGATATAGATTGATTGAGGGGAACAGAGGGTAGTTATTAGTCAAGAATCACACCTAGGCAGTATGAAATTGCAGTAGTCAATGTGGGAGATGATGAGTGCATGATTTATATTGTTTACAGTGTCTTGTGTGAGATATATGCATATTCTGGAAATGTTTCTTGGATGTATGTAACAGGATATAAATTGGTTGTGGCAAGCAAACGGTAGTTCTTATCAAGAATCATACCTAGGCAGCGATATTGTATTGTTTTCTAGTGTTTAAATAAAGATAGCTTACTCAACAGTTCTGCTGTAAAATGTAACTTATAGTAAGGATGACATTGCAATTGTCAGGCGCCGCTCGGCGGCCGCCCGCCCGTCCACACAGAACGTCTGGTTGCCTAGCAACCAGACGCATCACTTCCCCTTCCGCCCGGCCGGCCAGCTCAGACCCAGAAGCGTCCCCGTTGCTAGGCAACGGGACGCTGCTTGAAGAGAGCGCTACGGCGCTACAGGATGACTAGCGCTACAGCGCTACAGCTATGACAGCACTACTAGTGCTGAGGGCATTGGCTAGCAGCACTATTTAAGTCCCTCTGACCTTACCTCCTGTGCCAGAGTTTCAGGTCCTTTCCTGTCCTCCAGCGTTCCAGTGTTCTTGTGTTTATCTGTTTCCTGACCCTTGCTTTCCTCCAGTTTATTGCCGTTTGCCTGTGACCATTGTGACCCGGATTGCCTTGACTACCCCTTTTGGATCTCCCTTTTGTACCTCGCTGTCAGAACGTTATCGACCCGGCTTGATTCACACCCCGCTCGGATTCTCCTTGTGTACCTGCATTGCCCGCACCGTTGCCGAACCTGCCTGTCTGACATTCCTCTCGTGCTTCGCTATCTGACTCGTGGAAGGACCGCGACCTGCGTGTTTCCTGCAGCTAAGCCCATACCTCCTTGCGGGGGTCCCTGGTGAACACCAGGGGCACGTTAGACTCCGCGCCTTCCTCCGAGTAGTGCCAACGATAGCAGGTACGCTATACTAGTCGTGACAGTAAACTCTGGCGATGACTACCGAAGGAACGGGGGAACCCTCAGCCCGGGACCTTCTCATTCATTTGGCTCAGCGAGTAGAACAGCAAGAAGCAGCCCAAGCACACCTCCTACAATGTGTTCAAGGTATCGCTACACGCTTCGATGCCTTACAAGGCTCCCTGCCTGCTGCTCCTGCCATTACCACCGCCCCAGGGGCGTCCTCTAGTGTGGTTACTGTATCCACTGCAACTTCTGGCATGCGTATCCCCACGCCTGAAAAATACGATGGAGATCCCAAGAAATGCAGGGGTTTCTTGAACCAGTGCTCCATCCAGTTTGAGTGCAATGCAGGAGCATTTCCTTCAGAGCGAACGAAGGTGGCGTTTATGATCTCCCTCCTGAGTGGTCAAGCACTAGCCTGGGCTTCGCCTTTGTGGGAAAATGGAGACCCTCTTCTTAATAACACCAGCTCCTTTATTGAAGCTTTCAGGAGAGTCTTCGATGACCCTGGGAGAGTAGCCTCTGCTGCCACCAGCTTGCTGAACCTGCGTCAAGGCAACTTATCGGTTGGGCAATATGCCATCCAGTTCCGGACCTTAGCGTCAGAGCTGAAATGGAACAACGAGGCACTGGTCGCAACTTTTTGGCAAGGTCTAATCGACCGTATTAAGGACGAACTAATTTCTCGGGATCTTCCCTCTGATCTTGATACTCTAATTGCGCTATGTATCAAAGTAGACCTACGTTATCAGGAACGCACCCAGGAACGTCCTGTCTCTAAGCGGGTGGTTCCTCGTCTGGCTCCTCAATTTCAAAACCCAGTTTTGCCTATGGATGAACCCATGCAAGTAGGACGTTCCCGTTTATCCCCAGAAGAAAGAGAGAGACGCTTCAGGCAGCGTCTCTGCCTTTACTGCGGCGATTCCGGACATGTTCTCAAGGTCTGTCCTAAGAGACCGGGAAACCCGTCCTCCTAAACGGTAGCAGGGAGGCCGGTTTAGGAGTATCCACAGTTGCTCCCTACTCAAAAAACACCCCTGAGCTTCTTATGGCAGTCACCCTGAGCACCCCTAGAGGTCCCTTCTCCACCACGGCCTTTGTGGATTCCGGCTCCTCCGGGAACTTCATTTCTGCCACTCTCATTGCTGGGCTTCAAATTCCAACTCTCCCCTTGCCTCAATCATTATCATTAACAGCAGTGGATGGGAACCGTGTCAGCAGTGGCTCCATCTCCTTCATCACTTCACCTATTCGGTTAATGGTTGGAGCCCTCCATAGCGAGATGATTTAGTTGTTGGTGTTGCCAAAATCCATCAATCCCATTATCTTGGGGCTTCCATGGCTACGAAGACACTCTCCGCAGATGGATTGGGATCAAGCTCAGGTTACTCGTTGGGGTACAGAATGTCATCATAGATGTCTACCTAGTGTTCTGCCTCCTGGTTCCCAAATTGTTGCTCAGTCCACGGTTACGGAAGTTAGCCTTCCAGCTGCATACACTGACTTCCAAGATGTTTTCAGTAAAACTGAGGCCGAGTTATTACCTCCCCATCGGCCCTGGGATTGTTCCATCACTTTGCTTCCCGATCAACCTATACCCAAGGGGCGAACGTATCCCCTTTCTCGCCCAGAGACCCTGGCAATGTCCCAATATATCAAGGAGAATCTGGAACGTGGTTTTATTCGCAAGTCTACCTCTCCTGCTGGGGCTGGATTCTTCTTTGTCAAGAAAAAAGATGGGTCCCTGCGCCCATGCATTGACTATAGACCCCTGAATCGTATTACCATCAAGAATCAGTACCCGTTACCTCTTATCTCTGACCTATTTGACAGAATCAGCGGGGCTCAAGTGTTTACTAAATTAGACCTACGAGGGGCCTACAACCTCATTCGTATAAAGAAGGGTGACGAGTGGAAGACCGCCTTCAATACGAGGGATGGTCATTTTGAATACCTGGTAATGCCCTTCGGTCTTTGCAATGCCCCTGCCATCTTCCAGAATTTCGTAAATGACATCTTTCAAGATCTGTTGTACACCTCCGTAGTCGTTTATCTAGACGACATCCTAGTGTTTTCTAAAGACTTGAGTTCTCATCAAGAACAAGTGAGGGAGGTCTTACGAAGACTTCGCAAATATCATCTTTATTGCAAATTGGAAAAATGTGTTTTTGAAGTTCTCCAAGTGTCCTTCCTTGGGTTCATTGTGTCCGGCTCCGGGTTACAGATGGATCCCACCAAGGTGTCATCCATCTTGAATTGGCCTCAACCGCAGGGTCTTAAAAGTATCCAAAGATTCATTGGATTCGCCAATTATTATCGACAGTTCATCCAAGATTTCTCTTCCATCATTGCTCCAATTACAGCATTAACTAGGAGATCTGCCAATCCAAAGATATGGTCTCCAGAAGCTGTTTCTGCCTTTACTACTCTGAAGAAAGCCTTTTCCTCGGCCTCTGTGCTCTCTCAGCCGGATCAACAGCGACCTTTCTTTGTGGAGGTAGACGCCTCTTCAATAGGCATTGGAGCCGTGTTATTCCAAAAGACACCTTCAGGTACCCATTCTCCATGCGGGTTCTTCTCCAGACGATTTCTTCCCAACGAGATTAATTATGGAATCGGAGACAAGGAGCTTCTCGCTAGTAAAGCAGCTTTGGAGGAATGGCGGCACCTATTAGAGGGAGCCCTATATCCGGTTACCATCTTTACAGACCACCGAAATTTGACATTCATTCGGGAAGCTCGCTGTCTGAATGCTCGGCAGGCCCGCTGGGCATCATTCTTTGCTCGCTTCAACATGATTCTTACCTTCTGTCCAGGTGCTAAGAATGGGCGGGCAGACGCTCTATCTCGTTCTTTTGATGATACAGACCACCTGAATCCATCGATTCCTCATTGCATTATTGACCCTTCGAACATCATTGCTATTACCAATACTGTGAAGGATGCTCCGCCCACAGGACGATCATTTGTGGAACCACAATTACGACTCAAGGTATTGCGTTGGGCCCATTCGTCCTGTATTGCGGGTCACGCCGGCATAAAGAAGACCACATTCCTTCTCTGCCGTCGTTTCTGGTGGCCTACCATACGCGCTGATATACGGGACTTTATTGCAGCATGTACCATTTGTGCCCAACACAAAACTTCCAGGAAGGTTCCTGCTGGGTTGCTCCAGCCCCTACCCACGCCTGATGCTCCCTGGGAGAGTATAGCCATGGATTTTATTACTGACCTTCCCTGCAGTTCTGGATTCAATACCATCTGGGTTGTCATTGACCGATTTTCTAAAATGGTGCATTTTATTCCTCTTTCAGGTCTACCTTCAGCCAGTCACTTAGCCGACACATTTATCAAGGAGATCTTCAGACTTCATGGTTGCCCTAAGGAAATTATCTCTGACAGGGGAGTGCAATTCATCTCCCGGTTCTGGAGGGCTTTCTGTAAAAAACTGGGTACGGAGTTAAAATTCTCATCGGGATATCACCCCCAGACCAATGGTCAGACCGAGCGGATCAACCAGGATTTAGAGACTTTTCTCCGTTGCTTTACCGCTGATAATCAAAACAGATGGTCACAATTCCTTCCCTGGGCAGATATCTCACACAATCACCATGTCCATGAATCTACCGGGTTTTCTCCATTCTTTATTGTGACCGGGATGCATCCTATTATCCCAGAGCCATTTCCCAATTCTTCCTCCTCTGTTCCAGCGGTGGACTCACTTTATCGAGAATTCTCTATCATTTGGGCCACAACCAAAGCAGCTCTGCAAAAGGCATCACAGCACCATAAGATCTTTGCAGATCGCCACCGAAGAGCTACTCCCCTATTAAAGGTAGGGGATCAAGTATGGCTTTCCACTAAAGATTTAAAACTCAAAGTACAATCTATGAAAATGGCTCCACGTTTTATTGGTCCTTACATCATCTCACAAGTTATTAATCCAGTGTGTGTTAAACTAAAGCTACCGGCTTCTTTACGATGTCATAATACTTTTCATGTGTCCCTACTCCGGCCATTGGTGCTTAACAGGTTCTTTGTACCTCCATCTCGACCTCCTCCTGTTCAAACCTCCTCTGGAACAGAGTTTGAGATCAGCCGGATTCTGGATGTCCGCATTCGCTACGGGCAACAACAGTTCCTTGTGCACTGGAAGGGATTTGGCCCGGAAGAAAGATCTTGGGTGGATAAACCGGACCTTCACGCTCCTCAGTTACTCAAGAGATTCCTCCAAACAAGGGGAGAAGGAGGAGGGCATACTGTCAGGCGCCGCTCGGCGGCCGCCCGCCCATCCACACAGAATGTCTGGTTGCCTAGCAACCAGACGCATCACTTCCCCTTCCGCCCGGCCGGCCAGCTCAGACCCAGAAACGTCCCCGTTGCTAGGCAACGGGACGCTGCTTGAAGAGAGCGCTACGGCGCTACAGGATGACTAGCGCTACGGCGCTACAGCTATGACAGCACTACTAGTGCTGAGGGCATTGGCTAGCAGCACTATTTAAGTCCCTCTGACCTCACCTCCTGTGCCAGAGTTTCAGGTCCTTTCCTGTCCTCCAGCGTTCCAGTGTTCCTGTGTTTATCTGTATCCTGACCCTTGCTTTCCTCCAGTTTATTGCCGTTTGCCTGTGACCATTGTGACCCGGATTGCCTTGACTACCCCTTTTGGATCTCCCTTTTGTACCTCGCTGTCAGAACGTTATCGACCCGGCTTGATTCACACCCCGCTCGGATTCTCCTTGTGTGCCTGCATTGCCTGCACCGTTGCCGAACCTGCCTGTCTGACATTCCTCTCGTGCTTCGCTATCTGACTCGTGGAAGGACCGCGACCTGCGTGTTTCCTGCAGCTAAGCCCATACCTCCTTGCGGGGGTCCCTGGTGAACACCAGGGGCACGTTAGACTCCGCGCCTTCCTCCGAGTAGTGCCAACGATAGCAGGTACGCTATACTAGTCGTGACAGCAATAGTCAATGTGGGAAATGATAAGTCATGTTTTAAAGTTTATGCAGTGTCTTGTGTAAGATATGTTAATATTATGGAAATGTTTCTTGGATGTATGTAACAGGATATAGATTGGATGTTGGGAACAAAGGATAATTCTTAGTCAAAAATCACACCTAGCCACCAAACTGTGGGGAATGATTTATTTTCAAGTTGCCAACAGAAATAATAGGTAACTTCTGTTGACTGGTGGGAATATTATTAGTTCTGTTTTCGAGTTGGCAAGAGGACTTCCAAGATGAAATGGCAGAAAAACAGTCAGTAAAATGGTCTAAAACAGATGGTGCGAAATCGGGAAAGGACAGATAAATTTGGGGATCATCCGCATAAAAATAATACTGAAATCTAAAGGAGCTTATTAGTTTTAACAGCAGAGAGGTTAAAGTATTGGGGAGAGCTTGTAGTCTGAAGAGAACTAGATCAAGGCAGTGGCCATCCTGATGAGTTGAGGAGTCAGTCCACTGGGAGAGGCAGAGGGAGGAAGTTAGAGTAGTAGTTTGGAAGCACAAGTAAAATGTGGATTATCAATGGGGCTGTTGGGGATGTTACAATAACCCATGATGATGGCGGGGATGTCAGAAGATAAGAAATGAAGGAACAAGGAAGAGAAAGAGAAATAGTTGGTGTGGTTCAGGGGAAAGATAGATCAACACACATAGAGAATGGGTTACAAATCCAAATAGCATGTACTTTTAAAGTTGTGAATGTGAGTGATGGGACATTTGGTAGAACTGTGAATGTGCAATATGGGGAACGAAGTAGTCCAACCCCACTTCATTGTCTGCTTCCAGGTCTGGAGGTATGAGTGAAATGGAGGCCACAATGTGAAAGGACTGAAGATGAGGCAGTGTCTGATTGTGTAAACCATGCTTCTGTTATTGCCAGAAGGTTTAGGTTGTGTGAGAGGAAGACGTCATTTATGGAGTTATGTTTGTTACAGAGTGTGCATTCCATATGGCACGTTCTTTGAATAAGATGGAAGACAGGAGATGCATTTAAGGTTTGTTGGTTTTCTGTAGTGTTCTGAATAAGATATGTATATATGTATGAGAGATATGTGGGGAAGGATCTTTATTTGGGGATATATGATCAGCTAGTAGAAGCAGAGAGAGAAAGACAGGAAAAATGATTATAAGACGTGTGGTGTGGCCTTTTATGTCCTGGCAATAAGGTGTGGATGTTACAGTTAGTGAACACAAATAGGAATAAAGTTCATCAGAGTTAATTAGAGGAGAATGAAGTAGTGTAGGGGTAATGTGGACAAAGGTGTGTTTTGCAGGGAGGGTAAAGGATGATATAGTGCTAAAGATAATGCCATGTGTTCCAGGTTGAATGAGATTTTTTTGGTTTCAAAGATTAATGACTCATGAATGCAAGATTTATTGTGAAGTTTACCTTTATTTTTACAATAAACATAACATAAAAGAAAAAGTAAATCAAATACTTAGCTTCCAATATGTTCAAGTAACAGTCAATTTCCAGGACCCCTCTTTCACATGAAAACTAGAAAAACAAGAGGCACCTTTCTTCATTAAGGTCAAGTCATGAAGCTAGGGTCTCTCTGGCTGCATTCCAGTTTTATACTTAGAGAACAAAGGGTCTTATAATTAACTAACATTTAAGGGTATAAACATATTTTCAGACTCGCTATTGGTACATTAAGGATAAGAAAGAATATATTCTCACACAGAAGCATCTGTAACACCGGCCTGGAAATATATGTGGAGATGTCTCGGCCCAGCCTTTGATCAAATAAGCATTTTACAATACACACAGAAAAGTATGAATACAACAAAAATAAAGCTCAGTGGCCATTTTGATAGGCCTGTCACACCATGCAAGGATAATAATGAAAGCAATTTATTAAACATTGGAATTTAAGAATAAAGGGCACAAAACTGAGGCAATTAAACTCAAGAAATGCACAGAAAAGGGGAAAAAAATAAAAGTAAACATGAGTAGAGTCGATGTAGAAGTGTATTTGACGATTGTTCTTTATATAAAAGCACTTATGAGCAGGACCCTCTTTCCTTGTGTTCTTCTTGTACTATTGCATCACCCTCTGTAGCTCTAGGCCTGCTCTCCTAACTCTGTTTCCTTGAGCCTTAGCAGGGTCGGGTTGGGCAGGGTGGCACATGCCCCCCAGGCCAGACAATAAAAATGTATTTTAGGCTACCTGGTGGTCCAGTGGGAATGCGGTGCAGGCATCCTATGCAGTCTATGCATAGGCAGCCTCATCGCATTTTACTCACTGTGGCCGCTTCATAGAATATTGTTCTATAGCTTGTAATACAATATTCTATGAATGGGTGAGGTGGCAGCAGTGAGTAATATGCAGTGAGGCCGCCTATGCACGGCTGCCTGCACCACATTTATGGAATGACAGCACTACAGGGCTCCTCCCTAAGACTATGGGAGCCCTGTAGCACCAAATTACTGTGAGAAGCTGTGAGAGTGGCTCGAGAAGGGAAGACGACAGAAGGTAAGTAAATAATTGTGTTTATGCAGGGGAACTGTGTGATGAGGGGCACAGTAGTGATGGGGACAATGTAGTGAAAGGGGCAGTGTAATGGTGGGCACAGTGTAATGAGGAACATTCTAATGAGGAGTACAGCAATGAGGGGGCAGTGTGATGATGGGTACGGTAATGAGGGCGGCAGTGTAATGAGGGGCAGAGTTTGATGAGGGGAACAGTGTGATGAGGGGCACAGTTTTATGAAGGACACAGTGTGATAATTTATTTTCATTATTTAAGATTTATTATTTATAATAGTAAAGTATCACTGGTTAAGCAACACTAAAATAACCTTTTAATATTGATAAAAATATATATTGTACAGAAAGCCACCCTTTAAGGATGGGCTGCTACCTGTGAGCCAGTGGTGTGTGCTTGCCCCCTGGGTTAAAGTCTGCCCGCTAGCCCCTAAGCCTAAGCCTAATTCACAATGGACATTTTCATCACTCTTACTCATTGACCCATAAATAACTTGATCTGCATTACCATGTTATCTGTGTGTAATATACTAATTAGTAGATGTATAATTGGGTCTTTGTATAATTATGTTTAGTTTAATAATGTATTTAGTAATGTATTATGGATCGTTGCTCTCTTTGTGTTGTGTACTAATGTAAATTTTATGTACAGAGCTGAGGATCTTTTGCAATGCTTTATAAATAAAAGATAATAATAATAATAATAATAATATAAAAACTAAGGTGTAGAAGTACACTTAAAAAGTCAGAACATACTTAGCACAATAGAAAGATATGTATAATAAATCACAGCAATTCTATGAGCAGCGATTCTGTCTATGTGTGTCAAAAGCCCAGTCACCATTACAGAAGCAAGGGTAACTGGTAGACAAACCCTATTTCTTTTAATTTAAGAAATGGTACTAACACTGCTGGAGTAGACAATATCATGTATAAGGAAATATATTATGTAACACCCCCTTCTGTATTAGGCGTTGTGAGGGTGTGTATATATATATATATATATATATATATATATATATTGAATGATGCAGATGCTTCTCACCTCTGTACTTGGTTTTCAGTGCCTCCACCCGAATCGCTTTCTCTTCTGGGGGGTGTTCTAAAGATACACCTATTAAAGTAATTTCATCGTTTTCCAATAAGCATTGTCTAAGCGATTTCATTTGCAACAGTGATTTAATAATTTAATGTGGCTATGTCTCCACGGTTACAAATGCAATGTACATACTTGCCAACTTTTTAAATCTGCACTTCAGGAGATCGGAGTCCAGATCCTGAGACAGAGGGTAGGAGGGGGCGTGATGACGTCATTGCGTCACTATAACCCCGCCTCTACCATTAAATACAAAAAGTAACAGTATTGAATGGTGGGGCGGAGCTTAATGATGTGATTAAGCCCCACCCCCCGCTATTCTATGCCTTGAATTTCGGCATTCTACAAATTCCGGGAGATTAGGCAAGTATGGCAATGTATGAACCTGGCAACCTGCTACATTTACTTAGAGATGGGTGGAATTTTGGTCCTATATAATATCATAATTATACTGCCCAAAATTAAACATATAATCATTTATATTGTCACCAAAATGGGTCCATGGAATACAAAAAAACATAACATACACTTGGGTAGAAAAAACAATCAAACTCCTCCCTTGTTATTTATGGTGTTACCGATGCTTTACATATAAAAATGGTTTGATTGCAAGGTATGAGTTTATGTTATGTTGTTTTATGATTATAATCATTCTATAAACAGCTAAACAATTTAAAGAACTAACCCCAAAACTGAAATTTTCAGGCATGAACCATAAAGGTAATACATTGTTCAGTGTTAACTTTATTATGGCTGGGTCCTCTTTCCTTAACATTCCACATGTTGTGCGGAACATGCATTCCCTATAATTAATATTTATAAGCCTGGTATATAGCACTGTAAAGTGTTTTATGTGCCGAATGTTTTAAAATGTTCCCTGTCCTTCCTTTGCACATATTGCAAGGAATGTATTACGTATAATGGTGTCGGCGCAGCGTATCTATCTATACAATGTTTACAAATGTTTTAAATGTTTACATTTTTTTATGTGGTAAAGGCAGATAAAAAATGTACCCCTTGTGGTCCAGTGTGGATTTATCGGGTCCCAGAAGTGTTGAGCTGCCTTCCCTGTTTGGTGCTGGGAATGGGTGAAGCAACCCAGTGCCTTTGTATCGGGACCAGAGAGCATCAAGATTGGAGCCCCTTCTGGCAGAGCCAGCAGAATTGTATTGAGTTCTTCAGTTACACTTCTCCCTGGAGAACTCAGGAAGCAAAGCTCCACAGCCAAGCTCAAAGAGCTCTGGCTGCAGCACCAGAGAGGCTGCTGATCTGGAGCCAAGTGTAGTGTCGCAAGGTTGATAGAACCCCCTCCCCTACCCTGGTAGTGCATGGACCTGTGAAAACACAGACCCTTGCCACTAGATGCAAAGCTAAAAGTGTGAACAAGGATCTGGCCTGATTCTTATGCAAAATAATTGAATCAACCTGGAATGGTTAAAAGCACAGTGAGCTGGATCACTTCCTGCCAACATGTTTAGAAATACTAAATATAAACGGTAGTAAAGCCTCATGTAAGTTGTGTGTTTATCTACTACCATACTTGCCTACTTTTACTTCCACGCTTCCTGGGAAATTTCGGGTGATCCCAAAGGGAAAGTGAAGAACAAGTCCGAAGGGAGTGGGTGTGACAAATCGCTTCATTTTGGCTCTGCCCATGTGATGCAATTGCATCCTGCCCACTTTACTGGGAAGTGTGATGGATGCGGGAGAATAGTCTGCTCTCCTGGAAGTTGGGGATAACTACCCGGAATTTGGGAGTCTCCTGGACATTACGAGAGAGTGGAAAGTGTGTCTACTACCTTTAAGTGGTCATTTATATGTAACAGCTGTTTTAAGATTTATCCCTACAATTAGTATCTGCTGTGTTCCTGTAACCTACAGAACAGTACTTTTCTGCAAAACTAATCTGCCAAGTTGTCAATTAGTGTCTGCCTGTTTAGTAAGAAAAACAATCCCCACTAATGCGACAACCTGCTGCTGAGAAGTGTAAGAGAGAATGGTGGACATATTTAAATAAGTATAAAGAGTACAATTATTAGATGTATCATTCAGCTTAATAATACACAGCCTTTTGTATATTTATTTTAAAAAGTAACTTTCTCTTTAAAGATTTTCTCATTCCAGCATTAGTACACTTATGTGAGAGCTCACCCTTTATAAAATTGTGTATTGTTTGCCAAGGAATGCATTAGTTGGTGTTAATGTAGCAATATAATGTAGTTAGAGTTTGATTGTCATTATACCTAATTTCAACTTATGCTTTCTCTAAAATATATATGTAAAACTGATACTATATACTACTTTATTTGCAAATGCATACTTCAAAGCAATTTAGACAGCATTTGTGATATTTTTAAAAAGTGCTGTACATTACTCTGGTCTGGTATAATGCAAAAAGTAAATAATGCAAAATATTTTTTTTGTATATTTGCATTTCTACGCACTTGTGTAAAAGTTTGCTGAATATTATATGCACATATCAGCTAAAAATGAGTAAACAAAACAAAAAACAATATTGAAGTTGCAACTAATTAAAGTCAGGTAAGATAATATGCATAGCAGCAGAACATTTATATTTAGAACACATATTCAGATGCCACATTCATCACAGAGCCCAAAGAAAGCAAGAGTTGGCAATTATAGACTTTTTGTCATATGAGTGTCCTGGTTTTCTGTTGCTAAGCTAGGAACGGATACACATGGAGATTCCAACTGCCAATAGATCCAAGCTGAGTTCGTAGAAACGGTCCTTTGATTATTGAAGAACTACCACTTTGCAAACCTCCAGTGTCTGTGACCAGGACCTAATGCTGCAAAGTGTTCTCAAACACTTGCAGAAACGATTGTAACACTACATTTGGAAGTATTTGACCCCTAATTTCCTTTGATTCTGTCACTCCATTTGGAATTACACTACGGTGCAGCGGTAGTTTGCTTGGGAACTGTCTGGACCTTCTGTTTTCCTATACCTTCTGATTGCAAAATTTCACCCCAAAAGGTCAACTTACATAAGAACGTGCTAGAGTTTTATAAATTATTATAAATAATAATAGGCCAACATTACATTTACATATAAATATATCAGAAAGTATAGGAAACCTGTGTTTCAATAGAACATTTTCTATTATCTCTTGCACTAAAACAGAATTTACAGTTACTTATTTAAGAATACATTACCTCTATCACCGTGGGTGTAGGCCAGACAATGAGCAAAGATTTTAATCTATAGCTATTCCAACACCCAAGAAACTGATGAACAGTTGTTCAGATATTTCCATATGGGGGAGGGTGGCTTAGTGGCTCAAAGGTCCTGTGTTAATAATATTTAAACCAATACAAATTAGTGGTACATCAAAATGGGTTTCCAGTTGCAAAGAACATGTAATCTCAGAATTGTGATGTAATACATATGTGGCATTGATAATAATAATAATAATAATAATTATAAAAAGACCATAAGTAACTTTGGAGTTACATAACTTCTTTTGTTGTGCTTCTGGAGTTCATCAACAGTGTTGGAACTACCCATGTTTCCAGCAACATAGATAATAGCCATGCACTATAGTCTCTATCGCTATCACTGGTTTTCTCAAAATGACTGACAGTGGCTCAATCAGAATCTGCAAACTGGCTCATGCAAAGTAGTTAGTGCACATATACTGAATGTTTTGTGGACAGTGGAAAAGTGCCTTTACACTTCTGCATATATATGGGGCTTGTACCCTGTTAGGAATAGTGTGGTTTGCTATAATGCTTATTAATGACTTCTAAATCCATCTATAATTTAACTGCAATTGCTATAAAATAATAAAAAGCTGTATGAGGTTCATTCTGTTCTTTAAGTTGGCATGATGTGCATCACACATTGTTGGTCATTTATAAAGTGCCAAATGGCCAAATCACTGTGCAAAATTCTGTTTTATGACACTTAATTTGCAGGTCTCAATTTGTACTGGTGTGCTTAGAGTTGAACCCCACAGGACATGGGTTTGTGTGGGGCAGCAAGATGTCGGTATTTTCAGAGGAAGAGGAGATTGCACTTGCCAATAGGAGTGACATGGTGCCATGGTGTAGTTTTTTAAGTAACAAGTAAGTGCCTAGTTTTTGTGGAGCAGTGAAAAGATGAGATTTAATTTTGCAGAGTGGAATTACTGAAATTAAATAGAGGTAGAGATGCAGCTCTTTTAGGTGTGTTCCTCGCTTTGCAAAAGGTTGTTCAGCCATTTTCCTAAAATGTTTCAATTTTGGTTAGGTCATGTCCTATATTCATAGTGGGGAACAGTTTGCAGCTTCCAGTTCTACTTCAAGGAGAAGCGCATTGCTAGGCACATTTTGGCTAATGTTAAAAAAAAAAGCATTATACACACAAAAGTATGCTTCGTAATAAAGACAGTCTGATTTCCCCTTACTTTCATGAATCGGCTATAATAGAGGCCAAACTGAGATAAGTGTAAAAGTTTATTTTTAATGGAAAGGGTTGTTCTAAAGTTATAAGAGGTTAGACAACTCTATGACATTTACATTTCTGCAAAATACTGCAGTCATCTCCTGAGGGTATGTGTGCATCAAAAGTGTGCTAGGTAGACCATCTAGGAGCACCAGTACAAAACTTGGGTGATTTGCAGACTGCATTCAGTTCAGGGTCCAAAGTACAGGGAACACATAAGCATCAACAAATATAAAACCTGTAGAATTGCAATTCATATTTTTTTCATTTTTTATTATATATTGGCACAATAATTAGGTGGTGGCACTAGAAGTTTGTAATTATTTCATGACCTGAAATTTGGAATCCTCCCCAACAAGATTTGAAAAAGTGTGTGTCACAACCACCTGCAGCTCAGGATTAAGCACAGTCTGAGGCAAAGGGTGTGTCCTGATGGATGCTAAAGAGCTGAAAGATACAGAAACATCAACTGATGGTTATTCCCCTGAGAGCTGGATTGAGAGGGAGAGGAGCTTAGAAGAATGCTGCACTGCAGAAAGTATCAGGGTCAGACTTAGAACAAGTTGAGGATGGACAGGCGATGAATTCCACCAGATAGGAACACCGAAGAGTCCTGTACGGTGACAAAACTTCAGGAGGAGCAGGGTGTGGGTCTCAGGTGTAAGGGGACTGTTAATGTTGGTATAACCTCCCCACCCAAGGCCCTACTCTTAAAGCAGATCAGTGGACTCTTCTGAGCGCATGCTTTAGACCATGCATTCTCATAAGTGGTCACCTTTTGAGCTGGAGGCCCTTAGACTTAAACATTTATAGGGCCCTACCCAAATTTTGCTGTGGGGCCTGGTGATGCACTGCTCCGCCACTGGTCCTCTGTGTGTGTATAGAAAAGAGGACAAATCCAAAACTGGCACAGTGTCTAGTTGGAGAAAGGAGGATGTTGGGATCCTGAACAGCTGGAACCAGTTTAGGTGACCACAGTCACTGGTTGAGAAGGGAACTTTAGCAGCGCAAGGGAACTTTAGCAGTACAATGACAGTGAATTTGCGTGTTATGATACTACTAGTGAAAGTTGTATGCAAACTAGTTGCCCATTTAACAGATAGGTGAACAAGTGAGTAAGCACTCCCTATGGGGACTATGTTTGTTTTTTTTCTTTATTTTTTTAAAACCAGTTTTAGATACTGATAATACAAATTTATGTTGCAACTGAATTGTCTGGTGGGACCTATTAACATTTAGTCACTAGATAATAATAGTAAAAGAGATTACTGAAAAATAAAACAATAGGCATATTGCAAACCCCTCCACAAACCAACCAATATGACATAAATGGCACTATGTGTTAGAAACCCCTCCAGCCGGCACAACACAACCCGGAATCTACTCTGCCAATCAGGTGTTCACTGTAGCCCCTGGTGGTGGGGACAGACTGGGTTGCAGACTGACAGAGGGTCGTGAAGTGTGTACCGGCTGGGGAGAACCCAGGCAAGCAGAGTGAAGTCCAAGCAGAGGTCACGGGCCGGTAGCAGATAGCAATTCCAATAAACAAGCCGAGGTCAAGGGTCATGAGCAGACAGGAAGGTCGGTAAACAAGCCAGGGGTCAAGGTCACGAGAAACACAGGCAGGGTTCAAATCTAGGCAAAGGGTCATACACGGGTAATCAGCAGAATATTCAACTGACAGAAACAAGGCACAGAGCAGGTCAGCAGACTGGCAACAGAAGCTATAACCGGCAATGAGGCTGCAGATCTCACTGCTTTAAATACTGGTGGCCACCAATCAGAGACTAGCTCTGAATAACTCACAGCCCCCTGCATGATTCATTTAACACAGATTAATTAACTCACAGAGTAGTGGAAGGCTTGTCCACTCAAGCCACAGGTTTTCAAACTGCTGCTCGTGCGCTCCCAGCTCTCCCCACCGCCAGGACGCAGCACAGGCCAGGATCTAGAAGACACAGTAAGCGAGCCGCAGCGGTCCTCGTGACAGTACCCCCCCCCCCCCCTTGAGGAGGGGTTTAGGAAATCTTCGGAAAAATTCTTTCAAATGTCTTGGAGCTTACAGTCGTCTTCGCGGGACCCAGGACCGCTCCTCTAGCCCACGATTCTTCCACTGCACTAGGAAGTGCACCTGACCCTGCACTCTTTTAGAGTCGAGAATCTTCTGGACAACAAATTTTTGTGGTTCGCTCCTATTTCTCACAGAAAAACCTGAAGGCTGGGATTGATTTGGGTATAGTACGGGCTTAAATAGAGAACAATGAAATGTGTTGGGGATCCTTAGTGAGCCAGGAATATTCAATCTGAAGGCTACCGGATTAATCTGTTTGGTAATCATGAATGGACCAATAAATATAGGCCCCAGTTTCTTACAAGGCTGTCTAAGCCTAATATTCCGTGTTGAAAGCCACACTTTCTGGCCCACTTTAAGTGAGCAGGTGGTACGGTGGCGATCCGAATTTTTTTTAGCAGACAATGAGGACCTTTTTAAGGAGGACTGAACTTTCTTCCAGATTAATTTGAGATCAGCGGCTGTGGAACGAATCTCCGGGATACCAGCAGATTTGAGAGAATATAAAGAATTGGACCTGGGATGAAAACCAAAATTACAGTAGAACGGGGAAGTTTGAGTAGATGAATGAGATGAGTTACTGTAGGCAAACTCCGCCCAGGGCAACAAAGAGGACCAGTTGTCATGAAATTCTGAAGTATAACATCGTAAGAACTGTTCAAGGGACTGGTTAACCCTTTCAGTTTGCCCATTTGACTCAGGGTGATATGCAGATGACAGACTGATCTTGATTCCGAGAAGGGTACAGAAGGATTTCCAGAACTGTGCAATGAATTGTGAACCACGATCGGAATCGATATCAGAAGGGAGTCCATGGAGACGGAAAATATGTTGGATGAAGAGAATGGCCAGATCTCGGGCGGTAGGAAGCCTGGTTAGTGGTATGAAGTGTGCCATTTTACTGAAGCGGTCTACCACGACCCAAATGGTATTGTGTCTTGCAGAGGGTGGCAAATCAACAATAAAGTCCATGGACAAATGTGTCCAAGGTTTTGCAGGAATGGCCAACGGAACCAACTGGCCTACCGGGCGGGTCCTGGGAATTTTATTCCTGGCACAAACCTCACAAGAGAGGACATGACTCTTGACATCAGCAGACAAGGATGGCCACCACACAGTGCGGGAAAGGATTTCCAATGTTTTGAAAACTCCAGGATGTCCGGCAGTCTGATTATTGTGCGCTTCAGCAAGGACTGCTTTCCTTAAATGAACTTGGACAAACAAGCATCCTGCTGGAGTATTATCAGGAGCTAATCTTTGAAACCTCTGTAGGGCGCAACTCAGGTCTTGGGTTAACCCAGCATGGATCATAGACGAGGGAACAATAGGCTCCGGACTAGTAACTGGAGCATGGTGTGCCAGGAAGCTTCTGTACAGGGCGTCTGCCCGAACATTTTTAGAACCTGAACGGTAGGCGATTACAAAGTTAAAACGGGTGAAGAACAGTGACCAACGAGCTTGCCGGGGGTTCAGGCGTTTGGCCGACTGTATATACTGCAGATTCTTATGATCCGTTATAACAGAGATCTGGTGTGCAGCGCCTTCTAACCAATGTCGCCATTCCTCAAAGGCCCATTTGATTGCCAACAGTTCTCGGTTTCCCACATCATAGTTGGTTTCCGCTGAAGAGAACTGACGGGAAAAGTAGGCACATGGGTGTAAGCGGTGAGTATGGGAATCTTTCTGTTACAAGATGGCACCAGCACCGACGTCAGAGGCATCAACTTCAAGAATAAACGGTACCTTAGGATCTGGATGTCTAAGGACTTGAGCAGACACAAAAGCTTTCTTCAGGGTTTCAAATGCAGTTATTGCCTGGGGTGACCAGTTAGCTGGATCGCTTCCTTTGCGAGTCAAGGTGACAATAGGAACCACAATATCAGCAAAGCCGCAAATAAATCTTCTATAATAATTGGCGAATCCCAGGAATCTCTGGACCACCTTGAGGTTATTCGGTTGTACCCAGTCCAGGATAGCTTGGACCTTGGTTGGGTCCATGGAGAATCCTTCCGAGGAGATTATATAACCTAGAAAGGACACCTTCTGAACCTCAAATTCGCATTTTTCAATTTTAGCATAGAGATGGTGTGCTCGCAATTTTTGTAGGACTTGTCTGACATGACCCTGATGTACTGATAATGACTCCGAATATATGAGGATGTCATCCAAGTAGACAACAACGAACTGTCCAAGGAACTCACGTAGCACCTCATTAATCAGGTCCTGGAATACTGCAGGCACGTTACTAACACCAAACGGCATGACCAGATACTCGTAGTGGCCAGAAAGCGTATTAAATGCCGTCTTCCACTCATCACCTGCTCTAATACGTATGAGGTTATATGCAACGCGAAGATCGATTTTGGTGAAGATTGTTGCACCTCTTAATTGATCAAATAGTATGGAGATGAGAGGAAGGGGATAGGTGTTCTTGACTGTAATGAGATTCAGTCCTCGGTAGTCAATACAGGGTCTTAGTCCTCCGTCTTTTTTGGATACAAAGAAGCATCCCGCTCCTACTGGAGATTTAGATGGCCTGATGAAGCCTTTGTCCAGGTTTTCATCAATGTATTCCTGCATGGATTTGGTCTCTGGACCAGAGAGGTAGTACAAACGTCCCTTGGGTAACTTAGAACCAGGAATAAGCTCGATGGCACAGTTGAAGTCACGGTGTGGTGGTAAAGTATCAGCAGCCTTTTTGGAGAACACATCCCAGAACTCATGATATTGTGAGGGAAGCTGCTCCGGAATAGACTGAATCACACGCAGAGGCAGTGTCAAGCAAGACTGTGTACAATAAGAGCTCCACTGGACAATTTCTCCTTTTACTCAATCCATGACAGGGTTATGACGGGAAAGCTAAGGGCGGCCCAGAATCAAAGGAACCGACGGACATTCAATAAGGAAGAAGATTATGGACTCTGAATGGAGAGCTCCAATGTTCAACTGTAGTAGCGGGGTCTCCCAGGCAATGGACTCCCATCTAAGCCACATACAGTAATGGCAGATTTGAGCTTTACCATCGGAATTCCAGCAGAGCGGGCAAACCTGATGTCGAGGAAGTTGCCTTCAGCTCCACTGTCAATGTAGCCGACAGATCCACAGAACTAGCACTGAACGTGAGCTGTGCAGGGATCAATACAGCATTTTTTGGGGAAACAATTTGCAGACCTAGGTGAACTTTCCCCTCATTCCCTAGGCATGCTCTTTTCCCGGCTTATTAGGGCAAGAACGGGAGAAGTGGCCCTTTGTGCCACAATAGAGACATAGGCCTTGTGATCGTCTCCTGTCTCTTTCCTCAGGGGAGAGACGATACGCTCCTAATTGCATAGACTCCTCACCATCCGTGGTAACAGGAATCAAGGCATATGGAAGAGAAGATGCCTCCTTCTCAGACTTTCGCTCCTTAATTCTCCTGTCGATTTTAATGGCGAGATGCATCAGATCCTCCCATGAGGTAGGAGTCGGGTATTGCACCAAAGAATCTTTAATCTGTTCCGACATGCCTAGGCAAAACTGACTGCATAAGGCAGGGTCATTCCATCCACTGTCAGATGACCATCTACAGAATTCAGCACAGTATTCCTCTGCCAACCGCGGAGCTTGTTTCAAAGCCCGTAGATGAGCCTCAGCCATACGATCTGGGTCATCATATAGTAGACCTAATGCCTCAAAGAAAGCGTCTACTGACTGCATGGCAGGACTGGTCTGCGGAAAGGAAAAGGCCCAGGACTGGTGGTCAAAACCAGAGAAAAATAAGCCCGTGCTCGGTATATCCCACATTATATATGGTACCAGCTGCTTGGCAACAAGCCCGCGCTCAGTATATCCCATACTGTATGTGGTACCAGCTGCGTGGCAATATAAATGCCCATATATGTATACAAAACAGAAAGAAAGTTGTCAGCGCTTATCCTTTAAACTGCATATCTGTGTGTGTCTAGCAAAATGAAAACATGAGGTATTAGTTTATATTTTGATCAAAAGACTCAAGCCTGCATCCCACATCAAGGGTACCTCATTATATGCAGGTCCTACACTAACCTATATGCCTTAAACACTATTAAAATGCGGTTAAAATCAGATGCACTCACCTCCCAGGTATAGGGGTTTACATCTAGCAAGGGCTGGCTTGTGAGCCACACCCAAATGTGCCTTAAATAGCCTTGATGGACAGCTGCTATGACAAAAAGGCAATATTTTGAAACAAAACCATAGAAAAAAAAGCCCGCGCTCGGTATATCCCACATTATATATGGTACCAGCTGCTTGGCAACAAGCCCGCGCTCGGTATATCCCATATTGTATGTGGTACCAGCTGCGTGGCAATATAAATGCCCATATATGTATACAAAACAGAAAGAAAGTTGTCAGCGCTTATCCTTTAAACTGCATATCTGTGTGTGTCTAGCAAAATGAAAACATGAGGTATTAGTTTATATTTTGATCAGAAGACTTAAGCCTGCATCCCACATCAAGGGTACCTCATTATATGCAGGTCCTACACTAACCTATATGCCTTAAACACTATTAAAATGCAGTTAAAATCAGATGCACTTACCTCCCAGGTATAGGGGTTTACATCTAGCAAGGTCTGGCTTGTGAGCCACACCCAAATGTGCCTTAAATAGCCTTGATGGACAGCTGCTATGACAAAAAGGCAATATTTTGAAACACTCTGTAGGAGGGAAGTGATAATCCCGACTCTTTGCTGCTCTGAACCGGAGGAGGGGGGTCTCAACCGAAAATAGAGCTTGCAGCTCTCCCTGAAATTCCGGAACAGGGATCTATTTCCAGAGAACCGATCCGGCAAATTCATTTTAGGTTCACAGGTGGAACCTGGAGTGGATTGTGAGGGTTTTGCAGCTTCTTCCTGAACGGACAAATGCTCAGACAATCCCTGGATCATTTTGTACAGGGACTCAACATGGCCCACTAGGGCTTGCGCCGGAGACGGTGTAGTTCCGCTTCCATCCATTCCAACCTCGTGTCCGGTACATGTTAAGGCCAGTTATAATGTTAGGAACCCCTCCAGCCGGCACAACACAACCCGGAATCTACTCTGCCAATCAGGTGTTCACTGGAGCCCCTGGTGGTGGGGACAGACTGGGCTGCAGACTGACAGAGGGTCGTGAAGTGTGTACCGGCTGGGGAGAACCCAGGCAATCAGAGTGAGGTCAAGGGTCACGAGCAGACAGGATGGTTGGTAAACAAGCCAGGGGTCAAGGTCACGAGAAACACAGGCAGGGTCCAAATTCAGGCAAAGGGTCATACACGGGTAATCAGCAGAATATTCAAAGGACAGGAACAAGGCACAGAGCAGGTCAGCAGACTGGCAACAGAAGCTATAACCGGCAGTAAGGCTGCAGATCTCAAGGCAAGGCAAATCCCAAGGCAACGGTCGGCCAGGATTCGGAAGTGACGTCCCGGTCATCAAGGTGACGGCTGGGACGCCAGAAGACACAGTAAGCGAGCCGCCGCTTCTGTGAGCACCGCCGCGTCTCGTGACACTATTGGATTTCTCTTCTAGCAATTCATTAAATGAGGATTCAATACATTACTTTTTGGTTTTGTCAAGCATAGAAACATATTGTGTTTTAAGGAGAAAATTACTATTTTTTAGTTAACATGTATAGACCTATACAGGTATGGGACGTGGAGTCCTTGGAGTTTTCCAAATAAAGGATTTTTTTACCATTTGGATCACCATGCCTTATATATACTAAAACACATTTATACTAATAAGTAGATTACTCAGACCTAGGTCAAAGACAGAATGTACTATTTATGAAACTATTAATATTTTTATTTTTAGTAGCGGTATTATTAAATACTATATGTAAAGTAACAGATCATGGAACTGGCAGAAAAGCTGAATCCAGAGGTGTCAATTTATGCAGTAAGATAAGTAAGGTAATCATGTAGAAATATGTGCCTGCTATGTAATTATTTTTCCTATATGAGCTAAAAACGAACACTATAGGATGCTGAATGCCATATAAATATCATCAGTTCGATTTAATAACAACAGACACTTTTAAAGGGATATTTTTACGTAAATTTCATCTCCCCAAGAGCTTCGCCATGGATCCTAGTAAAGTCCAGGCCATTTTGGATTGGGTATAACCCACTAACCTGAAAGCAATGCAAAGACTTGTAGGATTTACTAATTATTAGTTACTTCTCGGTCTTAGTGGATCTTAGTGGATCCTATCACCACTTAAACCTAAAAAGAGGCAGACACCTTCAATTGCTCTCCTCAAGCCTTAGAAGCCTTCATTGCCCTGAAACAAACCTTCATCTCTGCACCCGTTCTTCACCACCCCAACCCAGAATTACCATTCTTTATCGAAGTCAATGTTTCTGATGCCATCCTCTCTCAGAAGGATATTCATGACCATAGGTTGCATCCCAGATCCTATCTTTCCCACAAACTCTCTTCAGCTGAATCCAACTATGACATTGGGAACTGGGAACTTCTGCTGATCAAATGGGCCTTCGAAGAGTGTAGACACCAGCTGGAAGGTGCTACTCACACCATCACCGTGTTTACTGACCATAAAAATCCGCTCTATATTGAATCTGTCAAAAAAAGTTCCAGAAATGCATGATGGGCCTTATTCTTCACCCAATTTAATTTCATCATTACCTTCAGACTTCGCTCTAGGATTACTAAAACGTATGCCCTATCTTGCAGCTACCTTCCTCAACATCATTCGGCTTCTGAGTAGTTGCCTATTATCTCTCCTTCTTCTATCTTTTGTGGCCTAGCTCAGGATCTTGGGTCTCAAATCTCATCTGCAGGATCAAGATCCAGTTTAAGCTACTGAAATTCAACTGTTCATTCCAAATCAACTAAAAAAACAGTCCTGTCTGCACTCCATGGTTCAGGGCACTCCGGAAATACTGTCCTTTTCTATTTGGTGGCCCTCTGTCTCTTGCTGTCAAAGAATTTGTTCACTCATGTGAGATATACTTTGAAATAAATCTTCCACGAGTACCCCTTCAGGTCAGTTGATAACTCTGCCTAGTCCTGACAGACCTTGGACTCATATCTCAATGGACTTCATTGGGGAATTACCTTGGGCCACTGGTCACAATACCATTTGGGTGATGGTAAATTGCTTTAAAAAGATGGCCCACTTCATCCCTCTTGCCAAGCTACTGAGAGCGGAGCACAGGCCTCTTTGTTTGTCCAAAACATATTCCAACTCCATGGCTTGCCGGTCAACATTCTGTCTGACAGAGGGTCCCAGTTTGTCGCACAGTTTTGGGAATCTTTTTCTGCCCTGCTTGGTATTAAAGTTGGTCTATCCTCCGTCTACCTTCTGCAATCTAATGGCCAAAGGGAGAGTGTCAGTCTCTGGAACGTTTTCTCTGATGCTATTGTCGAAGTCAGCAAATTGGATAAAGTCATTTCAACTAAAGTCTAGCAAACTTGGTTGTCTTTGTGTGAAAAGATGCGTACGGTACGCTACGGCGTACAAGGGCACGCTACGGCGTGAAAGGGCGTGCGCATCCACTACACGTGGCAGCAACAGTAATCGGTCTTTTACCATACATTCGCATAAACACGCATACTTATAAAATAGTACACATTAATGGTAGTTGCAACACATAGTCAGTTAAGTTGAAATATAGTAGTATTTATATGTTATATTAGAGTTACATGCATATTAGTGAAACACACGGAACAGGTTGAAGGAATCATATCATGAGTGGTATCATAATAAACCTCTTTACATATCCTAATGTTTGGTTCTCTCTGCGAAAGAATCGCAGAGTGCATACACAAGTTATGAATGATAGGGAATTATGAACTACTCAAGACTAAGGAATCTTGGCGGGAAGAGCAGAGCATACCCCCTGCTGAGATGACCCCCTCCTTTGGATTCCTTTGTATGAACTGGCCAATGATGACGACCCCTTGGACCTTCCTGAGACCTGGACCAATAGATACAAGTTATTCCATCTTCATTGTATTACTGTATGTGATTGTGTATATAAGCAGCAGCTTGTGATCCAGAGGGCAGACATCTTGTCCCCAGACTTCAGGATTGAATGACTGCACTGGATCCAGAGCACCTGCGATAAGTAACGGCTGTATTTACTATTACTTCGCTTGAGCATATTATTCTATTTATTGTGGCAGAGCAGCGAATGCAAACCGGAATTAGGCGTGGTGGAAAGCGCGCGCAAGGCGGATGTAACCATTGAGAAGCGTGGCGAGCTCAGCGCAAGCGCGCCCCCGCCACCTTGTGTGGCGGGAGGGGTAAGCAAAGCCGTTGTTAAAACTGAAAATAGAAAAATTGCTAAATTGTACCCTGTTTAAAGCCAGTTTCAATCAAGTGTATCTGAAAATGAAGATGAACCCACTGTGATTTCGGCCATTGCCCATGCTGTTAGTGTACTAGAAGCTCAGCGCAAGTATGAGAAAATGGCTGAGATAGGTGAGAGTAGCGTGATCACTAGGAGTGAAAGCGTTCTAAATCTAGGACCAGTAAATCCTGTAGTGTCCCCTGAAGTTAGTGTACCAGAGGGTGCGTTCCCGGTCCGCACAATATCGGTTCCCAATGGGAAACCGGATAAGGATGGTGTAGTTCCTTTAAGAAATGTTACAATGCATTGTCCCTGGACTAGATCAGAATTACGTCCCATTATGACTGAATTCCCAGACCCTAGAAAGGAGTTAGCTAAATGTCAGAAATTTGTTAAAAACTTAGGGAATGCTCACGAACCAACCAGTAAGGATTGGCGGGTAGTGTTGAGGGCGTGTCTTCCTCCCAATACTAACATACAAAAATTTATTGAAGATTGTTTGTTGGAGGAAGATGACACCTTGACTGATGAGATTAACCAACGGAATATAGAACAAATTGTCAAACACTTAGCCATCTGTTTTCCAGTAGAAGTAAATTGGAGTAAGATTTTCACCATTAAACAAAAGGATAGTGAAACTGCCTCAGATTACTTTGCTAGAGCTATAACAGCGATCGCACGGATTACTGGGATATCCAACATAAGTGAAGATCCACATCACAGAGAGGTAGCTGTAGGAGTACTGATGGACGGCCTTAGAGAAAATTTAAAGACGAGAGTACAAACCACATTACCTAATTGGAGAGGTGTCACGGTAGACTCTCTTAGGGAGTCTGCTGTGGAGCATGACAAGAACCTTTTTAGAAAAAGGGGAGAGAAAAGTGATAATTTAATGACGGTAAGTATACAGGCTCTAGAAGGGGTGCATACACGACCACCAGCATACAACCCATATAACAGGAAACCTAAAGTGATCAGGTGTTTCAACTGTAACGAGGAAGGACATTACAGGAGAGATTGTAATAAGGAAAGACTCAATACACATAGGGGTGGGTCGCATAGATATCCTCCAAGGAAGGATTCACATAGACTAGAAGACTCACATCTACCCGCGCATATTACGGCAGCAAATGCTGCGCGGGAAATCAATAGTCAGCGCTAGGGGTCAGGTCATACCTGTAATCTACAGCCAGTGAGGTTAACTGAGAGTCAGAGTGAAGAACCAACAATGATAGTTGACATAGCTGGTAGGAAACAAACTTTTCTTGTAGATACAGGGGCGGCCCGATCTGTGATAACCTCTCCTTTCAATCTACAGGTGACCAGTAAAACTATTCCAGCTATGGGGGTGACGGGAAAAGTGTTACATTATCCTCTAACTAAACCCGCTGAAGTTACTATCGGCCCTCTGCATACTAAGCATTCGTTTCTCTTAGCTGCAGCGGCTCCTACTAACTTGCTAGGGAGAGACTTGTTATGTAAAATGGGATGTGTCATATACTGTACTTCAGATGGTGTGTTCCTAGATATACCCTGAAGGTTGCACATGAGGTACAGGACATATTGGACACCCCTCAAAGGTTAATGTTACACTCTCCTGTTATAGAACAAAGTCCATCTCAAGTAAAGGGGATGTTGCTGGAAATACCAGGTTCCCTATGGACCAGAGATGGACAGGACACTGGACTGATGGCAAACGTAGCCCCTGTCATGGTCAATCTAAAAAGTGGTAGGATAGCTCCAAAAATCCCACAGTATCCATTAAAACCAGAGGTGGAACTAGGGGTATATCCTGTTATTGAGAGGCTGATACAACAAGGGATTTTAATCCGTATGGCCAGTACAGCAAATATTCCTATTTTCCCTGTAAAGAAGAGTGGGGGGAGGGGCTATAGATTAGTCCTGGACTTAAGGGGAATTAACAAAGTTGTTGAGAGCCAATTCCCCATAGTGCCGAATCCAGCTGTCATCCTCATGCAGATTCCACCGTCTGCCAGTCATTTTACTGTCATTGATCTATGTTCTGCTTTCTTTTCAGTCTCTCTTCACCCTGACTGCCAATACCTTTTTGCATTCTCCTACAGGGGAGTGCAATACACATGGACCAGACTACCCCAGTGGTTCATTGACAGCCCCAGTATTTTCTCCCAAGCCTTACATGACTGTTTGCAATCCTTTCAACCCCACAATGGGTCTGTTCTAATTCAATATGTGGACGATTTGTTGTTGTGCTCTGATTCTTTTATGTCATGTTTACATGATACTAAATTGTTGTTGCTTCATCTTTCACAAACAGGGCACAAGGTGGCAAAGGATAAATTACAGCCATGTCAGACTAAGGTCAAATACTTAGGACACTGCCTCACTAAGGGGCTAAGACACCTGACAACCGACAGAATTGAGGCCATACAACACATGACCCTGCCACAGAGCCAGAGGCAGATTCGTACTTTCTTGGGGATGTGTGGATACTGTAGGTCCTGGATCCCAGGTTTTTCTATTCTGGCATTACCATTGCAGGAGCTAGTCTCTTCCTCAAAACCAGAACGTGTTGTACACACAGAAGAGTCAGAGCAAGCGTTCTTTAATCTTAAAGATAGTCTGACAAGAGCACCTGCATTGGGAATACCTGATTATGAAAAGCCTTTTGAGCTATTTTGTACAGAAGCTGATGGTTGTGCAGCAGGTGTCCTCGCACAGAAACATGGTGACGCTAGCAGACCGGTAGCATACTACAGTGCACAATTAGACAATGTGGCAAGATCACTCCCAACATGTCTCAGAAGTGTAGCAGCAACGGCTCTTCTGGTAAGTAAGAGCGAGGACGTAGTATTAGGACATAATTCAACTATCTATACACCCCATGCTGTATCAGCTCTGTTAAATTCAGCCCAAACCAGACATGTTTCTTCAGCTAGAGTCACAAAGTGGGAACTAGCCCTGATGGCACCCTCAAACATCACCATCAAACGATGTAGCACCTTAAATCCAGCTACATACCTTCCATATGTGTCTCAAGAGACACAAGGGGTGGGAGGTGAGGAGACCCTGGTTGATGATGAGTTAGGCAAGAATACTGACAAGCATGACTGTATGGAACACCTGAATCAGACCTTTACTGCAAGGCCCGACATACGTGACACCCCCTTAGAAAATGTAGATTTTACGTTTTATACAGACGGAAGTTGCCATAGACAAACAGAGACAGGAGAGCTATGTACTGGTTACGCTGTTGTAGACGATCAGGATGTGGTAGAAGCTGAACCCCTTGGTCCACCTCACTCAGCCCAGGTGGCGGAACTAGTAGCACTAAGGAGAGCGTGTGAATTGGCAGAGGGTAAATCAGCCAACATATATACTGACTCTAGGTACGCCTTCGGGGTAGTGCACGATTTTGGGGCCCTTTGGCGTCTTAGAAACTTTACGACAGCAGCAGGTACACCAGTGACACACTCACAACACATAAAAGGACTTCTGACAGCGATACAGTTAACCAGAACAGTAGCCGTCATAAAGTGCAAAGCCCATACCTTTGAAGAAGACCCAGTGTCATTGGGCAACAACAGGGCAGACGAAGCTGCTAAATGGGCAGCAGGGCAACCTATGACTGTATCGACCGAGACTATGCTGGTTTTTCAGACATTAGACATGCAGAAATTAATTGAAATGCAAGATTTGTGTTCCCTGCAGGAAAAGGCAGTCTGGAAGGCGAAGGGATGTGGTCAAGAGTCCTCAGGACTCTGGAGGGATGGACAAGGTAAGCCTGTAGCTCCCCGAACATACTATCCAAGCCTGGCTGAAGCAGCACACGGCCTGACTCACCTGGGTAAAGAAGGTATGTGCAAACTGGTGAGAGCATACTGGTGTGCTCCCACATTTTCCTCTCAAGATGGTAAGAAAGCAATGTCATGTCTTACTTGTTTGAGGAAAAATGTTGGGAAAACTATTCCAACTGAGCCATCCCACAGACGGACCTTTTCAGGTAATACAAATTGACTATATCCAATTACCACCGTGCAGGAATCTAAAGTATGTGTTAGTGTGTATTGATGTGTTTTCCGGTTGGGTAGAAGCATATCCGGCAGCCACTAATACTGCTGTGTTCACTGCAAAGAAAATTGTACAAGACTTTGTGTGTAGGTTCGGTATCCCTAGAATCATTGAAAGTGATAGGGGTACCCATTTTGCTGGTGATATCTTCCAAAATATGTGTAAACTCATGGGAATCAGTAGCAGACTTCACACCCCTTACCGACCACAAGCCAGTGGTAAGGTGGAGAGAGCAAACGGTACTATCAAGAACAAACTGGGTAAGATAATGGCTGAAACTGGGTTGGCATGGCCTGAGGCTTTGCCGTTGGTCCTCCATAGCATTCGAACCACTCCTAGACCTCCTCTTAATCTGTCCTCCTTTGAGATACTGTTCAGACGACAACCTCATTTGATCGTGAGACGACTTAAAGTGTAATAATGAAGTGACTGTACAATATCTTATAAGAATGAGTAGACAGCTGAAACAACAACAACAAAAACTAAAAATGCTGTCACCTGGTATGCCAGAGACAAACTGTCATGATGTTGAACCTGGAGACTATGTTATGATCCGCAATTTCTTACGTTAAGGTTGTTTAACAGACCGTTGGGAAGGCCCGTACCAAGTGCTGCTGACCAGTACTATATCACTGAAGGCTGCAGAGAGAGACACTTGGGTCCATTCCACCCACTGCAGGAGAGTCCACAATCCGGAGAAAGTGCAAGACAAAACTCAGACTGACGACATAGAGCTGTCACTCGTGAGCCTGTTCCGGGAGACCTAAAGCCTGCAGTTGAGACACCTGAACCAGAGACGTTGCCTCAGAACTATCTTTCCAGCGATGGAGTGGCGGTTTTTGTTTTTCTTTTGTTCCAGGATTTTCCTTGTTTTTACTTTTTCTAGGACATTCTATTTTTGTGAAGGAGGATGGAGGACGGAGGAGAGTTCTGGAAGTGATACGGATGAAATGGAGGCCGAAGAAAAGTTAATAGGATACTCTGAGCAGCCCATTATCAAACTTGGTCCAGAGGTTATGAAAAGGTCTGCTAGCTCAGGAACTCGGAGGCAGGGTGAGGGGCTATTGTCTGATGAGTATTGTATCTGCAAGTTCTGCGACTCCCTAGTTGAAGAGAGATGCATCCAACGATGCCAGTCCCCCAGTACTCTGAATATAGGCGGGCATCCTTTGGAGGATTATCACTCCCTGGTGGGTAAGGTGCTAAACCAAACCGAGTGTTGGGTGTGCTCTCACGTGCCTCAAGGGCAGCATAACATAGGACTAGTGCCATTCCCTCTAAACATATCCGAAGTACTCGAATTAAGGGGTGGGAGGCCCATAGAAGGGAGGTACAATAACACTAGGTCCCCTAGTCTGACACTTCGACAATACTCCATAGGCAGATCTTTGCTGTGCCTAAACATATCTCATGCAAAGCGCCTGGAGAATTGGGAGGCTGACCTATCAGATCAGACAATGGCTCGCCACACTCATTTTAGAGGAAGACTCACAAGGTCACTACTAGGCAGGAATGTTGATGGAAGTCACAAGTTAGGGCGTATAACCAAACATAAGAAGATATCCATTGGAAAAGTCTCTACAGATAAATGTGAAAATGTCATTAATGCCGACACGTGTCTAGAGCAGATGGAGACACTAGGCATGGGTAGTTTTATCAAAACTCTGTGTGATATAATTCATGGGCATACTGTTCCTTATGTTCTCCCTGAGGATGTGTATTTTGTTTGTGGAAGAAAAGCTTATTCCTGGGTGACTCCGAGTTCCAAGGGCTTGTGTTTCTTAGCTAAACTGGTTCCTGAAATCATGACTGTTACTCATGAAGAAATGGTTGGTATTCAGACTACATCACCACCATACATACACACACAGTATGAACACCGTGGCAAGAGAAATATGATTCCTGGTGAGGAACCCATAGCTACAAAATTGATTAGTGAAACTGCTGGTTTCCAAGTTATGGTTGCTCTAGAACTCACCAGGACCGCTCGGGGAACATTAAACTTTAAATATATCCAAGACCTAGCCAAATTAATAGATAATATCACCGAGATGTATGATGACACTTTCAGGTATACTGGAAGGGAACTACAAGCGTACAAGAAGGAGTTGGTGCAACATAGACTGGTACTAAATTATCTCACCTCTATTACTGGTGGGTACTGTGTGACACTGGCCACCCAGTTCGGTGTCAAATGTTGCACGTACATTACTAATAATACTGATGACCCTAAAGAGGTTATAGACCGGAAGATGGATGAAATTCTGCAGCTGAAATGGGAATTTCGAAAGAGTCACAATTCTTCGTTATATGAGGTCGGGGAAAAGGTGACGGGTTGATTCTCGTGGTTGAACCCTGTGAAATGGTTCTCCGGTCTGGGGGAGTGGGTACAGGAAATGGTTGCTAGCGTAGGTAAGCTCTTTCTCCTTATACTGGGTGTCATCTTAGCAATTGGTTTAGTTGTCAAATGTGTTCCTACTGTGTTGAAGTGTGGAAAACGGTCTCATAAGAGTAACACTGAGAAAGAGACTGAAAGGGTGGTACCAGATACCGAGATCATGGTCTGTGGAGAAGTATTGTCTCATAAGAGTAACACTGAGAAAGAGACTGAAAGGGTGGTACCAGATACCGAGATCATGGTCTGTGGAGAAGTATTGTATAATCCTGAACTTGAAACGGTGATTGGGTGATAGTTTATTACACTATCAAAGGGTGGAACTGTCGAAGTCAGCAAATTGGATAAAGTCATTTCAATTAAAGTCTAGCAAACTTGGTTGTCTTTGTGTGAAAAGATGCGTACGGTACGCTACGGCGTACAAGGGCACGCTACGGCGTGAAAGGGCGTGCGCATCCACTACACGTGGCAGCAACAGTAATCGGTCTTTTACCATACATTCGCACAAACACGCATACTTATAAAATAGTACACATTAATGGTAGTTGCTACACATAGTCAGTTAAGTCGAAATATAGTAGTATTTATATGTTATATTAGAGTTACATGCATATTAGTGAAACACACGGAACAGGTTGAAGGAATCATATCATGAGTGGTATCATAATAAACCTCTTTACATATCCTAATGTTTGGTTCTCTCTGCGAAAGAATCGCAGAGTGCATACACAAGTTATGAATGATAGGGAATTATGAACTACTTAAGACTAAGGAATCTTGGCGGGAAGAGCAGAGCATACCCCCTGCTGAGATGACCCCCTCCTTTGGATTCCATTGTATGAACTGGCCAATGATGACGACCCCTTGGACCTTCCTGAGACCTGGACCAATAGATGCAAGCTATTCCATCTTCATTGTATTACTGTATGTGATTGTGTATATAAGCAGCAGCTTGTGATCCAGAGGGCAGACATCTTGTCCCCAGACTTCAGGATTGAATGACTGCACTGGATCCAGAGCGCCTGCGATAAGTAACGGCTGTATTTACTATTACTTCGCTTGAGCATATTATTCTATTTATTGCGAATAAATCTTTGTGCTTTGGAAACACAAATCGAGGTTCGACAATCGTTATTGGTCAGCGACAATACGCACATAACACTATGTCTCCAAATTCCATTATGAGCAGAGTCACTACCATGGGCGTAATTTGCATATAACAATGCTTGTCACGGTCTATGAACATTTCTCCTTTTCTCTGTAACTTTGGATATCATCCCAGGACCAATTCCTTATCTGGCCTCATACTCACCAATCTCTGCGCCACACTGCTTCATGCCTCAAGACTATTGGAAGAAGGTCCACTCTGCCTTGCTTCATGCTTCCTTCTGTTCTAAATATTTTGCTGACCAACACAGCAGGAGCTGTGTCTTCAAAGTGGGTGATAAGGTTTGGCTGTCTACCTAGATCATCAAGCTTTGACAACCTCTTAGGAAATTCGGGCCTTTTTTAATCATTAAAAAAGTGAACCCCATTGCTTTCAGGTTGAAGCTTCCCAGATCACTGAGGATACCCAACACTTTTCACTCTTTTCTCCTAAAATCCGCTGTCCTTTCCAATAAGTTTGGATCTCCTAGTTCAGTTAGGTCCTCTCTTATCAAAATTCATGGGCATCAGGAATTTACAGTGGAAAAAATTTGAGACTCCAAGATGGAGGTCGGTGTGCTTCTTAGTCATTTGGAAAAGATAGGGTCCAGAAGAGAGATCCTGTATTCCAAAAAAGTATCTACATGCTGAAAAACTAAAAAAAGAATTCTTAAAACTGTGCGCAAATACACCAGGATATACGGGTACCTTAACCCCTGCACAAGTGGGGGGAACTGTCACGAACCCCCACGCTAACAGTCATGATGACCCAAGTCTTACC
Source organism: Mixophyes fleayi (assembly GCF_038048845.1). NCBI lineage: Eukaryota > Metazoa > Chordata > Amphibia > Anura > Limnodynastidae > Mixophyes > Mixophyes fleayi. The sequence goes on along the minus strand of NC_134403.1, from coordinate 142,776,639 downwards.
TTACTGTGCTGCTACAATGGCTCCTGCTTTTGTCCCGACTGTTGCCTAGGCATCTAGGATGCCACTACCTTTCCTCTACATCCCAGCTGTTGCTTAGAGAGCTGGATCGTTTCTGTATTTTCCTGTCTCAGCTATTGACAGGCAGCTGGGTAGCACAATTGAGACTGCAGTCACATAACTGTAGTATCCTGTAATATTCTGGGGTGTGACCTCTTCCCCCTATTATTGGACCTTCATTGTTTAAAAGGCAAGGAGGGCTTAGCCTTCCTGATGGTTATAGTGGTTTTGCCTTGCAATTACTGTGCCTGCTAGGAGTCTGATATCCTGCTGTTTGATTACCTGTTACCTGACCTTTTGGCTTTGTTTCCTGTACCACTTTCATTGGTCACCTGTCTTTGACCATTTAACTTTGCACCTGGACCATTCTTGCTTTATGTCTGGCCCCAACTTTCTGGGCTGAATTCGGCCTCTTCTTGTTTGCTTCTGACCTTAGACCTTTTGTCCTGACTCTGGTTACTCCACGGATTTACCCCTAGAGTTATGCTCCAGCCTCCTACTCCTCGCCACTCGTCCCTTCCCTATAAGCTTTTACTACTTAAGTAAGTCCTGAGGGCATCTGAGTACTTGTGAGAATATCCATCTCTATGGGAAAGGCGGTTGCTATAGGCAAAAACCTCTGCTTCTGTTCTAAAAGCCTATGCAGGGTTCGGGGGAGCATTAAATATTAATGCTAACTTAAATATGTTTTCATAAACACTTTTACCTGTTAATGCAGATTTTAAGATATGCTGTAAATAAAAGCTGGCTTTCAATGTGCTTTATCTCAAGAGTAAAAGAAGTTGTTTGATAAGTCGGGTATTCACAAAGAAGATAAGTGGTTTTTTTTGTCTCTTTTTTAAAATATTTTTATTTATATAAATATAAACTGTTGAAATTAGAATACTTCTTGTAGAGCATTTGTTTTTACATTAGCTGCCATCATTGGACTATAATATCTACAGACATTTTGATGCTGCAGAAACATATAAGCACATTATACTCAACCAAATGTGGTGTACTATGATCTCATTCATGCCCTAGTTATAGTGTAATTTTTATGTGTTTTAGATATGATTCTTCATTAATGCTATAATTTAAAGATCAGATAATAATAGATTGTAATATTGCACAGTACAAATGGTCAGTATTGAAAGTTGAGACATCTCCATGGGAAAAAATTCTAATTTTTAAAACATGTGACTGTCTGTGGAATTTGTTAACTATTCTGGTGTGTTCATGGTATGAGTGCATCATGTAATGAGCTCCTGCGATCTGCTTCCAAAGCCAAGTTGGAATCTGGTGACCAGATGTAAATTGCATTACCAGTTCACACTTACCCACAGCAGAATGTCCCTGGCAACAAAAACCTAACTGCAGAAATGAGCAAACATTTACACTCTGGTATCTGGGCAAAATATGTTTTAACTGAAACGGTTGTACATAACTTGGTCACTCAAAACTCTTGGCCAACACGATAGAGAAGGGACACTATAAATATATTTTGTTTTGTATTACTTAACGGAATTCCTGTGTTGGGGTGTGCGCCTGTGTTTAATTTTTTGTTATTATTTGGACTAAGGTATTTATTGCCTATTGGGGTAGGATCCTGCACTGCACTAATTTTGGTAAGAAATCCAGTTCATTTGCTTATATTCTAGTTGATACTGTGAGAGCTAAACTCTAACTCAATTAAATATTACTAAGCGCCTATATATTTTTGTGTTCTTGAATGATCAGACACTTGTGGATTGGTGGCATGTTCTATTCTTTGTGTTCCACCTTCCTACCTTGCCCACACTGTCCATCTTCATTTGTCCTGTTCTTGCCTGTCCATGTCTATTGTTTTACAACATCTGAGATGCCACCAGGGTTGCCCAAGAATGACAATTTTTACATACAAGCTTAACGCACCCCAGTAAAGTAAATCAAAATGGCTATTGTCTATGAAAGACAATGTGGTATTGCTGATGTTCTATCTTATTTTATTTTGTTGTCAAATGATGTTTATTTCAGTATTTGTGGATCAGCAAACATTCGTACACCTTTCAAATATGATACAAGCTACAATATTAGAGACAATGTCAGAATATTGGCCTGATATTACAGTATGTGTGGCCCTAAAATGGCTGCAATGTCCATTAAAGTTCCTATCAAAATTAATAGGTCCATTATTGGGCATGTTGGTAGATGCAATTGGAAGATAACTGGTGTCAGGTTGTATGCTTTTGGAATGCACTAACAGAACCAATGCCCCAACTGTCGTGAAACTCCAAATGAGGAGACCATATCCACACAAATGCAGCTGGTTTTTTTTGAAGGATCATAATTGCTCCTTTTTTTTGTAGGTGACAAAGAAAATATCTCTGGGGACTTATTTGAAGAAATAATTGTTTCAGAGACAAAACTGGTGCATTTTCCGCTAACCAAGCTGTCAACTACATGGTTGGAAAGGAGATTTATCTTGTGCTATGTACTCAGGCTATGATTTCTGGGAGTATGCCTTAAACAAATAATTACTTTGTGTTCATATAGTAAAACTACTTACATTTAGTATTTGTCTTTGAAAGCAGTGAATGAGCTGTAGTCTTCACACTGAACAATTTATCAAGAGGTGCTATTTTTCACTAATCTACTGTATATTTTACTAATCTGTATTGTTTTAAGTCCTATATAAAACAAATAAATATACTCATTTTGTAGGGTAAAATAGTTAGCAGCATTCCAATTCTCTGGCAACAGCTCTTTACCATAAAGTATACCAGTGAAATCCAGCCCTGGGTGAAATACAAGCAATAGACCATTTCTAAGATCAATCCAAGCATCATTTCTACTCGGCATCTGGCGAATTGTATAAGATGTACTGGGTGCACACCTAGCTGCTGTAGCTGTAAACCGCTCATAATCACTTTACGCCAATTCTAACATTACTTCATTCAATACATTTGCAAGAGTCTTTACATAGGGTCCTTGTATTGATGCATAGGTATGATTGGAAAATGTCAAGAGATGTATAAAACTGTACATGTTGCATAAACTTTAGAACATTATCTAAATTCAGTAAAAGTGTTATTAAGTCTTCCGATCAGTCTTGTGATGATCTTTTAACAATGCAGCATAATGGGTGTGGTGTAGGGGGTAAAGGTTACAACGCCTTCGTTTTTCTTATTGCGTATAGAGGAATAGCATACAACTATATTTAGCATATTGCTTCCCTTTTGCTGGGAAAAATAAGCAAAATATTTTAACTTAGAGTACTTTAATTGAAGAGTGTTAGCTGTTGACTCCAGAACAACACTGCGGGTGTAAGCTACAGCCATGCAGCTAATGGTAAGATGCATTCCGTGGCGCTGCGGAAACCTTGTGGCGCCTAACAAATAAATGATAATAATAATAATAATTTACCTTCATTAGAATTTAGTTTTTCAATTCTGTAAAAATAGAAATTGACACTGTAAGAGGTCAGTTTATTTACATGTACACAACAGAATCCCCAATAGCACAGGGAAGAAACTATGAGAATATATAAAACGCAGATTGTTAGAATGTAATAATACGAATGTATATCCCTCATAGAGTGTTCAATTTTGACAGGTATGCTTTTCCTCTTGTGTGTTATTTTAGTTTTTGTTACCTAGCTGCCCTTCCATAACTAAAATAGCCCATGCTGTTAAATATACTTTGTACCAGTTTTCCATATACCATAAAGTGTATACTTGTGGAAACAACAAAGTTGATGCTCAAGTTAGTGAAGTGCTTTATACGAGTAAATGAAATCTTAAAAATATCAGTACACGACTTGCTACAATGAGTATAATCAAATGAATTACATTGTATCCAGTAAAACAATTTTGAAAAAAATCTGCATAAAACATTAGCTGTAATGCATTGAGTTTGATGGATAACAGTTTTTGTAAGTACACTTTTCCCTGATCAGATCTAAACCAATGTTTCCTTATCCTCTGACTATAATCCCAATTGCTATCCGCAGCATTCCACTTTTTAAACATGTTTACTCAAAGAATGGATAGATTGTCTTGGTTGGGAAAAAAAAGAAATATAATAAACCTAAAGTAAAAGTAGAAAAATTCTGCTCATATATTTTGAGGTGTGAGAAATTACTCACACTGGAAATTAGGCAATGGTGGATCTGTACTGCTATATATAGATGCTTTTCCAAGTAATCACACAGGAAAGAAAAACCTTGCTTTTAAGATTGCAGAAAGAAATCGTGTCCATTCAAAAAAAATAAATAAAACCACTAGAACATCTGAAAGATAATAAAAACTTGGAAAAACTGAGAATAAGCTCAATAAAATAGAAGAGAATGTGATATAAATGATAATAAAAATATAATTAAAAGGCTTGAATATAACAACAAATTCTATTAAGTAACCATTTATCAATATAAATTAAAATCCAGTGTTTTTTTCCCCCAGAATTTATAAACCATTAAATTCAGCTAACATTAACCTGACCCACATAAACACCAAAATATTGAGAAGACGCTAACGCAGAGGTAGGGAGGTATAGCTATAAGAAAGGAACCAATTTTAGAGACAACTCTCACTCAAACAAAATCCACACTTCTTCAGAAACTAATACACAGGACGCAACATCTATTGAATGTACAACTAACTCTAATCCTGAACAATGTATGGCTGAGTTTTTAGAGGTAACACAACTCTACTCCAAAACTTCATTTCTGTCACAGTACCGTCTGTACATTAAAGAAGCACAGTGGCGGAACTAGCGAGTTGTGGGTCCTGGTGCAGAGAAGTGGGGAGGAGGGAACCAAAGCCCACAGTTCGCTAGATCTCCATGCAGCGGGCCCCATTATCTCCATGAGCTCCAGTGCACCGCATCTGCCGCACCAATGGTAGTTGGTAGTTGTCAAGGGTATTATGGCACAGGATTGATGGACAGGAAACTGAAAGGTGCTGCTGCAGTTATATCTCTTATAAACCAAAATGCTCTTGAGGCTCCTATTACAAGAGAGTGTCCTGAATTGAGGAGCACAAGTCTGTGTGCAGCATAGAATGACAACATGCACTGGAGATGTTTCTTTACTTATTTTTAGTAATAGTGTAATGTTTTGTGGACATTTATGATACTTAATTTCAGATGCTGACATGTGTTTCTTAGATCAGCAAACAAAAGCTATCATGACACTGACCATAATTCCATCTGGTCAGTTACAGACAATGAGAATCAGATTCAAATTTTGTGGAAGATATTATGTGTCTTGGCAGTCACTAGTTTTCTAAAGCTTCTAAAAACTCATCTTTATAGCTGCTCCAGTGATGAACCAGAAGTGAATTAACTATTCTATAATATTCATATCAATAGTCTAGAACATAATAAATTAACAAATCTTGACGCGTTTATTTACTGTTTTGGTCATTTCTCTACACATTGTTGTTTGCTGACTTTATATGATTCCAATTTCCACTGAAGGAGCAGGTAAGCTGCACATTAGAGTTGTTTTTACAAGTAGATTATCTACATGAATAGCTGTCAATTATAGTGGGGCTCCTTATTTGCCGCTAATTGCAGTTGGACTAAAACTGACTATTGGTACGTGTGCAGTCTGTTGCTTCTAAGGACTGATTGGCAACATTGTACAGGTTCTGTATTAAGAGGGTGTGCCTACTCTAAATACCGTTGAATCTGTGTGAAGTTTCTGACTGTGAGCCTATATCACAGTGGATAAATGTCCACTAGTTACAGACCTATAAATTATCACTGTCTTACATTTTCTTTTTTCTTTTTAAAAACTTGGCTGTTTTGTGATTTAAATGTTACAAACATTGGTCTAAGACATAATGTAAATATATTACTAATTTCTTATAAAGTTCATATAATATTTAATAAGCTTCAAAAACAATACATATACATACACCAAACATACACCTGATGTACAGGCTTTATACACCAACATACCTCACAATTTAGGAATAGATAATATGCAGAAAGTGCTCAGAAATCAGAGCACCCTAACAGAAATCCACCAGAGATGTATTATTGCTTCTACTACTTTAATGCTGACTCACAATTATTTTCTTTTTGAGGATGTGCACTATTTACAAGTTATGGGGATAGCAATGGGGACGAGGTTTGCACCGAGCTATGCAACCTCTATATGGGTGCATTCAAAAATGAGTGCATCTGGGGTGGTGAGTTCGGGGTGAACCTGGTCTCCTATGGCAATTACATATTCAATATTTTTATTATTTGGAAGGGTAGTGAACAGTTAACAGTTCATTTAGCAACCCTCAATAATAATTTATACAATTTAAGTCCTCCATGGATTTTCTTGATTTGACTTTCTTTACAAATAGAACCAAAGTTGAAACTCAGACTTGTAAGAAAAGGGTTGATTCAGCATGGTGGCTAAGTGGTTAGCTTTTCTGCCTTACAGCACTGGGGTCATGCGTTCAATACCCAACCATGGCCTTATCTGTGAGGAGTTTGTATGCTCTCCCCGTGTTTGCATGGGTTTCATCCTGGTGCTCTGGTTTCATCTCACACTCCAAAAACATACTGGTAGGTTAATTGGCTGCTAACAAATTAACCCTAGTTTTCGTTAAACTAAAAATAAACCTCTTGGAATCTTCATTCAATTGGTTATCTATGCCAATTAGTAGCACATTTTGGTGTGCGAGGAAAATTGTATTAATTGTAAATATATCAAACACGGAGCTAGAGAGATTGTTTCCACAAGTGCTAATAAGACATTCAATACAGTAGGTTTCATCAACTGCAACACAGATTTTGTGATCTATCTGTTACAATGCAGTTGTCTTTTACAATACACTGGGAGAACCACTAGACTTTTGAAAAGGATAAGAGTGGAACACAGACGTAAATTGTGAATAAATATCCTCATCATAGTGTTTCACGCCGCTTTGCTGAATTTCATAATAAGAATCAAACATGTTTATCTGTATATGGGGTTGATCATGTGAAAATCCCTGAAAGGGGAGGAGACATATACAGCAAACTGTGTAAACAGGAAGTAGTATGGATGTGTCAGATTAATTCCATCCATCCAGATGGTTTTAATGAAGCCATGGAGCTAAATAATATTGTATAAGTTTATATAATTTGGAAATGTTGGTTTAATGTTTTGGTTTTGTGTAGTTGTTTTTTTACCTTTTTTTTCATTGTCATTTATTTTTCTGTCTATTGTTATATATTTTTTATTTATTTTTCTATTTATGTACGAAAAGAAGAGCAGAAGTATATATCGGGGCACTCCAGAGTATTGAATCACATTTAAAATCATGTATTTTATTGGTATACATTAAAAATAATTTAATCACTGGTTCCACACAAAATTTTGGGGATTTATTAACAACAGTATGAACAATTTTTGAGATGTTTTTCAAAAATTAAAAAAAGGCTTTTTGAAAAAATCAAAATTTTGATTTTGAAAATGTAAAATGTTTCATTTTTATTGAAACATACTGCTGTGTTATATGTCATAGGAAAGTCCATAAAGATAGATTTTAATGAGACCATGCCCAACTCTCTAGTTCTATTAAGTGTGCTATAAATGCAATTTAAAAAAATATTGAAAGCAAATTTTTTGTTAAAAAATTGCAGCTTTAAAAGCATATAACTTCAAAAACAGTGCACATATCGGCCTAGGATTTGGGTGTTTTCTTTACACCCATTGCAGCATTTATTATACCAAATTTAATTGAAATTAGAGAATGTATGCTAGCATTTTTTCTAAAATTGTGTTGATTTGATGTGGAATGACCCTCATCAGTATACCAGTTTGAGATCAGTTTAATGACTGAACATTTAAACAGGATGTTATTCACTTATCCGTGCAGGGGTGTCGAAGATATTTTCACCTACAAACTTCTTCATTTACATATATAGATTTACTGTTTGTATATAATATTCTAGTGATTGTTTTTATTACAATAAATGTATTGTTTTACTTTCTAACTGCATTTGCCTGAGTGACTATGAGAACCCTAGAAGGTACTGGGTAGGCTTCCCTGGCATAGTGAAACAGCCCTGGTGGCCAGCCAGTGTGAAGTGGGTAGACTTGGGCCAGATAAAGCCGATATTCTCACAGAAGATGATTTTATAGCACTTATCTCTAAAGATCTATAGCCTTGGCACATCATCCCCAAATGGCTTCAATATAGATTTTGACTTGAGCACCTTTGTAAACATATGCACTTTATTTATATATTTCTCCTTTTTGTATCCTAATGGATTTCATTTATTCTTTAAATTAGCCATTCACTCTATGTTGGAAGCACATTCTGTATGATTACTGATGCAATGGCTCAGACATTTGTAGAAACATAAAAATAAGGCTTCCTAGTAAATGTCAGCCATTAAGTAATTATTTTATGTTCCACATCTATAAAAGAAGCTACAAATTTAGAAGCATAAATAAAGTTTGTATTAAAAGGATTAAAGTTATTTTTTAAAAAAGAATGACACATGGCCCTAAACATATACATTATACATGCATATAAAAAGAAACCTTATCAGAAGATAAAGATTAAAACTATTATGCATCACTAATATATATCAGTAATAATATGCATTATACTTATTATCTTGCATTTTGTATAATGTTGAGATATGGTCGTCACATTATTGTTTTATTGCTACCATGCTTACTTGGTATACTTATAGAACATAGTGATTTATTATGCAATGAAAGATGCCTATAAAATGAGTATGTACTGATTATGCACAGACGATTTGTAAATGATGATCATCAAATGACCATTTTTTATTACATATACATATAAGACTTATTCGTGCCACATATCTGGGATTTTAATATGCATTAAAGGTCAGACCTATAAAGACCCTCCCCAAACTCTTTGGAGAACCCTTCCACACATCCCTGAGAAAGCCTGTCTAATCATGGGTGAAATACGTAGTGTTTTAGCAATACTGCACCAATGCTGCAATTAGCAGTTTCCATGTGCCACCAAAGAATCTCCGCAGCTGCCTACCACCATGCACTGTGATCAATGTAACTGCTGCATAGATAAAGACTGGAGACTGGAGACTGGAGTGGAGAAGTGTTTTTTTAGGAAGCCAACAAAGGAACATGTACAAGCAAGATCTTTCTGCTTTGAACTATTGATTGAAGAGGACAGAGTGGCTCTTTGTCATCTGCACCCAGAAACAGATGTGTTCTGCTTCACAGAAGGAGCACCCGAAAATGACATCAGTTTGAAGCCCGATACTTTTATTCCAGGTCTTAAGGGGGTAATGCAAGGAGGTGCCGGCTGTTCAATGTAGAATCCTTACTTACTTACTCCTTAATGTTACTGCTATATCACAAAAAGAAAGTAGTCAGAGATGATTGCCAGGAGAAGGGAGGTTCATACAGGGTTGATAACTTGGCACTATTTTACAAAAATGTGCTCAAAAGTACATTAAAAGTGAGATTGTAGAAGTCATTTTTTTGTGACAAGCCCAATATGATTCAAATAAGAAAATCATGTCTGTGCCTAATCATATCCAATGTACAAAGTTGCAAGAATCTAAAATCAAGTTGTAAAACTGGGTTTTATTTTACCATAATTTGAATTACAAATGGAGTGATGCCACCACATTCAGGCATTTGTGCCAACATTAGAGGGCAAAGTGCCAGCAATCAGTGCCAGACTTTTTAAACTATACACTTGATCCCCCAAATCCACAACCTGATCTTTCCCTTTATGGGACACCATACCCCTTTTGGCCTATAGAAATCAGGATCGTGGACATGTATACCCGGGGTGTAAAGTGTAAAGTAAGTGCATTCATTAAATGACTGATTCTCAAAGAGGACATTATTTGAGACTACCGTGGACATTATTACTAATAGCAGAATTTTTACCATGCTTATTATTGCTGTTTACTTCTTGATGTGTTCTCCTTTCTCCCTTTTAGCAACCTTGCTATACTCTGTCGGACTACGTTTTGCCCAGGCGGTGTCAGATTTGAATAGCCATTTGAACTAGTTTCATGTCACTGCATGTTACCCTTTGGGTCTTCCAAGTCTGCCTAAAGCTGGTGGGCAAACTCTATTCTGAAGGGCTTACCTGGTCCCCACAGTAATATGCATATAAAGTTATGTTTACTATCTCCAACAGTCAGAGATCCTAAGCAATATTCCCTCATGGAAAACTTTACAATCTTAATCATTTTATTAGTTACTATTTTTTTTTTTAAATACAGTATATTTCTTTAAACTTGATTTAAAATCCACTATGCCACTTGTACAGTAGACACTAATGTTCGTTCACCTTGAGTGTTTTGTAGTCTTACAACACTAACATTTCCATCCCGTGCCTCATATCAGTTATTCATTTCATTACAAGGACACTAGGACAAGTGACAATTTTATATACAGTTCATTTAATAAAAAAATCATTCAACTGTTTAATATTTATCAGATTTTCTTTCCAAAAGCCAAAATATACTGAAAAATATATATGCTAAAATGGATATTTTTATAAAGCAATTACAATGAAGTATAGAGCTGGTTTAACAAAATCAGAATGTTACCCTGCAAACGAAACAAAACTGCATCCATAACTGACAACTTCTCTGTCTTCTGCAACACCTCAAACATGTTAACCAGGTCTATCACAGTAATAAGAAGTAGGAATATCACACATTTGCCAAAGCTGTGATCCAACATGGACTGACAATGCTAATGAAAGCAGAAAATAAACATATGTGATCATTTTGGTAATTTAGCATTTCTAAATAGATACAATAAAAAGACTTAGTAAATTCTAAAAAAATATACTACTGTCATCAGTTTTGTAACAATTATTTACAATAAGATGCCATTGAGCTACAAGTTCCAACGTGCCACTGAAGAAGTATCAGCTGTATGTCTCTGATTTACACTACAATGGGATGAATTATCTGTAATACTTGGGACATAGGGTTTTCTGGGTAAGGAATTTTATGTTATATGAAGTAACATACCCAAAACCTACGAAATTACATTTAAAAATGACCCCCGACTTTCCTCACACTGTACTGGGCATTCCTCGGTAAATTACAGCTCTTAAACATACTGTGGAAGGAAGCACTTGACAATCATGTCTGTATGCATGACATTATCACGGAGCAGCAGAAATTATTTTGGTTTTTCCATTCTGTCTTCTGGAAATTTTTGAATAACTGGTATTTGGATAAAATAATCTCATACCCGTATCTCATCAAACCTCACCTTGTGTTATTTCTACAATTGTACTGGATTGTATATTTATTTTTTTTAAAAACGCACAGAAAAGTTATTGCACTTTTATACTGCTTTTCTTATTTGTCTCTATGTAGAATATAGAGAACATACTTGAGTGTTACTTTCTCTGTGTTTCGAAGCCTTTTATATTGCATTTTTTTTATTATTCCACAATTGTATTAGCTATTTGGGCAAATCAATTGAAAGGAGGCTTGAAATGGTTAAAAAAAATATTAGCAATAGAAAAAACACAACACAAGGGTAAAATGATACAAAGTAGAAGCAACTATTCATGTGCCCTGCATAATTGATTTTAATGGCATGCATGTGTCTTTTATGAGTAAAACACAGAAAAAGCACATTAAGTAATTCAATAATTATAATATATCATAAAATATTAAGCTTTGCCATGTTGGAGTACACCTTTAAAAAACAATAATAACAGAATTAGTTTGTGAAAACATTTTAGCCAAATCTAAAATAATTAAACATAAAATCTCATCACTTTTACAACAGAGAACACTAATTTTATTAGATGTAAGTGATATAAACATGGCTTAGAAAAAATATATATATATATTATCTTCTTTTTAGAAATAGCAAGATTAGATAAAAAGTAAATAATATTAACTTTTCAGAAATTGATGCAGCTTAATCACCAGCCTAAAAAAATGTCTATTTGTTTTGTGAGGGCATGAAAAAATTATTGAAATAAACGTAAATTATGTTTTTTTGTTAGATGTTTTTGCATATTAAACAAATAGGTCTTAAAGTAGATATATTGTGCTCTAAAGTATCATTTTGATTGCACCATGCTACATATTGGAGGGCTTTATTTGTACTAGTGTAGAAAGAAAAGAAAACGATATACGTGACTAAATGTGCTAGCATTGTAATTGGAATTTTTTTTATCTAAAAAATAATCCAAAGAAAACCTGACATGGCATGCTGTCACAATAGCAAGCACAAATAAAAATAATACATTGATAAATTATATGTATATGTGCATTCTATGTAAATATATCTTATCGTTACATGCAGTATAATAAGAATGCTTGAAGGGGTGACAGTACTTTTAATAAAATCCATTAAGATATCATATAGCAAATATCCTGAGATGCTTCTGTTTCCAGTATTGTAACAATCTGAATAAAATCTGTTCTAAAACACGTTGGGCAAAATTCAGATTGTGCCCTTATTGGCACTGACTGCATATGTCAACATAACTGTGATGTACATATATATATATATAATGTAAAAACGGAATGTGAAATCCAAATAGCGCTTCACTTTTAACAGCCGCCCGCTGGAATTCAAAGGGAATATACACAACTTCCCAACAATTCATAGACAAATTACAATAATATGAAGACCTACAGGCGCTTATAAACATTCTTTCTAAATAAATAATAAATATAATACTTAAATTTGGTGATGACCACCCTCCGATTCTTATTTCTCACAAGTATTCATGTGATCATGGAACAGAGAAAAAAAGACAATATAGTGTAATACAGTCCAATTAATATATATAACAAAAAATAAAAAATAAATAAATAGTTCAATAGACACAGAAGATCTTCTCTTATATGTAGACACCCCCTATGGTGGGGTACTCACAAGGGTCAGATGAAATATAGGCTCATCAAAAGATAACTTGTCTTTTCTTTTCACAAAGTCTCCATCCATGGGATATTTCCATTGACACGAATTTTAGATGTTTCACCAGCATAAAAAAGGAAATAAAATATCTCTAGTGTGATATTGCTTGGATAAAAATGTATTCATATAATCACAGAGATATACAGTATAAAAACAAAGTATACACTATATTGTCTTTTTTTCTCTGTTCCATGATCACATGAATACTTGTGAGAAATAAGAATCGGAGGGTGGTCATCACCAAATTTAAGTATTATCTTTATTATTTATTTAGAAAGAATATTTATAAGCGCCTGTAGGTCTTCATATTATTGTAATTTTTATATATATATATATATATATATATATATATATATATATATATATATATATATATAAGTATCTACTGCACTCCAGTAAATTCATTTCATTCTTACTCTATTGTAAGCCTTTTATACTGAACACTGTGATTGCTAAATGTCACCCACTGTATTTCACTGGGGGTCATTTATGAACCAACATAACAGTGCAAAAATGTTGCAAAAGCTGTTTGTGACATCAAGCATCTGTATTTGTACCAGTTGCATCTATTTTTACGCTGACATGCATGGATATACTCTGTAAGAGAGCATCCTCTGGGGAGGTACTTGTTTTGATCTGATCAAGGGGCAACTCTAAGTAGTGTTTCTCTAGGATGTGTCTCATGAAGCGAAATAATCACAATTGCATCTGGTTAAGCTTCTGAATCACATTTCAAAATAAACTTTCATTTTTTGGACAATATATCCAATACATTCTTTGCTTCATCTCAGCATATAATCTAAAGCACAGGCAAAATTCTGCAAATGTATTTTAAATTCTTAAAATGCGAAATAATAACACTTGCAAAATGTGGTTCCCTTACTTTCCTGAGTAGCTAAGTGTTGGCCAAATGAGAAGTATATTGGTATTTACGAGGGATGGTAAAAATGTGATACTAGGAAGTGCTTTGAGCTGATTTTTTCACTTTTGCAAACCACAGTAAAAAAATCTGCAACTATGGCACAAAAGCATCTGAGCAGATGGATGTACTCTTTGGGCCAGAAAATAGAAGAAGAGATCTGCACACCAAAAATGAATGCAGTAAAAACATATTGCAATTGTTAACATTTTGGGCTTAAGAAAGTTATGATAATATAAAACTGCATTGTCTAGTAGAATGCACATCTCTCTTATTAACCTGCAATGTTGGCTTAAGAGATCTCAATGACAAAGTAGGGTTATGAATCGACGTATACACAAAATAGGCACAGCAGCGCAACAAAAATGTTTTTTACAGCAATATTTTTTTGATTCTTAAATGACCTCCACTGTATTTTATACATTGTGTCTGAAAGGAATATTTCAAGTGATAATTACAACTGTTCTAAGTGGAAAAATATACTGTACTGTAAAATGTGTAGCACATAGAAATGATAAAACATAAAGTTGCACAAGTTCAGTGCTTTCATGGGTTCCCGTATACTGTTGACATGAACGATAACTGTAATTTTCAGTACCAGGAGTGATCACAACAGAGGACAATGCAATGGAAATGGAAATGAAATTTCGTCAGCATAAAAGAAAAAGAAAACCCTCAAAAAAATGCACTCATAAAAATGTTCATGATATGGAACATTGTCAAAGGAAGCACACTGCAGCTGTGTCAATGACCACGGTGATAGATCTGACAGTTTAAAGTGAATATAAAAAAAATATGATGATTAAGATCCCATTCTTGAAATATCAGAAATTATTAAATGTGTATCTCAAGCAGTATTTTAAAAGTCCCAAAGGCATGTCCTTCTTCCATGGAAGATCTGCATTGTTCAAAGCTTAAAAATTGTCTTTGTGTCTGTTTCTTGAAACACTGTCCATAGCCGCAGAATATGTTTACTCAACTCATATGAACATGTGTGAGCACTGAGATGCGCTTGCACATACATTCATATCAGTATAGTGTATGCAGGTGAAAACTTTCCTCTCTCACTGCACACAATAAAAAGATTAGATATTCTTTGACTACTTAATGTTATCATAGGCATAGTTCGTCAGTTAACATAATATAACCAATAAATTAGGTTGAAGAGAGAAAAAGTGATAGGAAAAATCATTCTTGACCATCTGTCTATAGCATTCACATCCGTTAGGTCCGGGATTTTAATTTTTAACTGTGAGGATCTTCTCCTCAAATGGTTTTTCTTGTCATGAGGAGTAGTTCTGTCCATTGTGCGGCGCCCAAGTCCATCTCGAGTTACACTTTGTTTTCTGTACTGAATTCCTGAGTTGTCAAAAGCTGTTGTTGAATTTCGAACATCGGCTACACTGGTTGTAATTTCATTGCCAGTGACTTCATTATGGATTTCAAGTGTTGTCAACAGTATGTTTCCATGAGCATCCACCTTAAAAGAATATAAATAATATAAATATAAACACATTTGAATGAATTGTAAGAATGATTCATAGCTCATAAAAACCTGGATATGTCACCTGAAAATAAGCTGGGCATAGAAAATAGGGTAGGCAAAATGTTTGATTTGTGCATGAATTAAATTCCTTCCCAGTTATAACCCATCTATCTATCCAACTTCAACAATCCTTTGTTGGAGAAGATGCAGGGTGGAGGGGACACTGTCTCACATATGGGTGGCATTGTCCAAACCTAATGAGCTTCTGAGGAGAGGTTCATCATCTTATCAGAGAAATTACAAAAGTTCAATTCTTGTCTCTCATGCCCTAATCCGAGAGGTCCCAAAACATGCACTAAAATTGATAGGTCATATACTTCATGCATCCAGATGGTTAATATCACTTAACTGAAAGAAACCTTACATCTGCTTCCCAATGCTAACTGCTCTAATCAATAAAGTTTGGGAAATATAAAAACTGAAACACATTACCAGTGTAAAACATCATCAAAACTAGTGTAAATCATCATCTCCCTAATCAATTTAACAGCACGTGGAATGCATGGACTCTTTACTATGTATCCGTTTTATGTTCTCCCCTCTAAAACACTCTAACCTCAACCCCTCCCCCCTTCTTTCCCTTTCTCTATCTTACCCGTACTAATATACTAGCATTTTCTCTTCTTGTCGGATCTCTTTTGCGTGCTACCAAATTTTCTTAATCGTTTAAAACCTTATAATTACTGCCCTTGAGAATATTTACTGTCTTGCATGAACTCGTATTAAAAGAAATGTAGTTTGTAATGCCTACATGAATCCACAACAATTGTACCCTGCCCCTTTCATGCCTTTGACGACAAAACCCCCCCCCCCAAAAAAAAAACAGTGTTTTGTATTATCCAATATTACAAAAATCTATTTTATTTCATAGTTTATTTAATTTTATGTCACTGATGTAATTTAATCTAGTATTGCAATAATCTTAGCTGCATAGAAATCATTACCTCTCTTGGTAAAGTGCGTTTTGCTAGCATAGTTCATGACTGTGTGAACAAATCATACTATACATACTAAATTTTTATTTAAATTTTTATGCAAAAAAAAACAAATCCAAAGACCCTAGTTTCACATATAATAAGCAGGATTGATTTGTTTCATTTCTAAATGTCTATGTAAATGCTGTAAAACAACTTTCTGGCTGGTTTGTTGACAAAAGTATAAAAGAACATGCAGATGACAATCAAGACAAAACAAATTTACATACATTCCAACATTTGGGTAGGTGGCACAATGAGGGGGGGACGGACATGAGTGAATGACAATACCTCCCAACATTCCCAGTGATCGGGACAAAAGAGCCCTGAAATCAGGACTGTCCTGTCTAAAGTGAGACAGTTGGTGGATATGGACCTAGGTAGCTTATTCCGAAATCACAACACAAAAAATTGAACAATAGTTTTTTTGCAGAGGATGATGGGTATGGTTGTATATGTCTAATATATATTCTACAATCATAAATGGTCATATATAGATCTCTATCACAGCACAAAGAGGAAGTGTGTATGTTTATATGGGTTTCCTCCAGGTGCTTTCGGTTTCCTGTGACAGTCTAAAAACACATAGATAGGTTTAATTGGCTTCTGACAAAATGGACCCTAATCTGTGTATGTACTTGTATTCTGATTGTGGAATATTGACCTGTTTGCACAATAACACTGGGGAACTGAGCCACAGTGGGTACACAAAATGAGGTCCCCATGAATGTAGCTATGCTAGTCAAGGCAGGAGACCTTGCTAATAGACCAAGCATCAAAATCTGGCATGTCGAACAAAAACTGTGTGTGTTGATGCCATGGAGGGGAAACTATGGGGTATATTTCTTAAACTACGGGTTTGAAAAAGTGGAGATGTTGCCTATAGCAACCAATCAGATTCTAGCTGTCATTTTGTAGAATGTACTAAATAAATGATAATTAGAATCTGATTGGTTGCTATAGGCAACATCTCCACTTTTTCAAACCTGCAGTTTATTACATCTAGCCCTATGTGTACTTTATCACTGTCTGTTAGTGGAACCGCAGGCTAGATTACATGAAGTCCTCTGCCACATTATGGAGCTGCCATGGTCCTTCTTATACCAGAAGAAAAGGGTTTTGCAGCTTCTTCTCCTGATTACACATAATGGCAATCACAGAGAGAGACTGTTACAGCCATCTGAAAGGAAGGTAGGAACAGTGGGCTATCACACAGCCCTGGTGTCTAAATATTAATATCCTAAGTATCATTGGTGGCAGCTCTGATTATAGCCTTAATAGCAGCAGAGACGAGTTTGTCCCTGACCCTCAAGAGGAGAGTGGTTCAGACACCAGTAACAGCAGTGATAGGACACCACTGCAGGGAAGCGGTACAAAAATAAATAACACAGGGACTTGTTCTACACACAGCAATTCTCTACCTGATTGCAAACATATTTTAATCACAGAAGGATGAAAATCAGATTGAGTACATCTGTCAGAAACTTTGAGAAATGGGAAGGCTACTGTTACATACCAGAAGAACTGCCCCTTTGCAAGAAATGGAAGACTTTTCATTTCCGCCAAAGTTTCTGCTAGTACTAAACGCTACGAAACTGGTAGCTGACTATGACAATGAAACCCGTACATTCAAGACTCTCTCACTGGCATTGTAGGGTGGCCGTGGCTTGCAAAAGATTTTGAGCGCTGTGGAAAACTAAACAATGATGAAGGGCTGCACTGCTATAGAGAAAAATGCACACACCGTCAGGAAGATTATCAGACAGTATGGAATGAAATGGTCTCATCGGTTGCCTTAAAAATTTTGAAGGAGTCAAGATGGAGCAAGAAACATCAAGCGTACCACAGCAATTAATCCATCAAGCCTTCACTTAAAAACTGGGTGTTGCTTCCAAAGGTCACTCTGGCACAGATGATCTTATTCAATCAAAGAAGGGAAAGGGACGTTTCCAAGATGCTTTTAACTACATTTTGTTGCAGAGATGTTTCAGATCTCCATGAAGATGTTGCCCTAGCGCATTCTGAGCTTGAGAAGAAGCTCTACCAGCACTTGACTAGTACTGAAATCAAATCCTGCTACCACCAGCAATGCAAAGTGCTATAGAACTTCTTGCAGTGAAGTGTGAAGAATTTGGAGTGGCCACTAAAAATTTCTACATGTTTGTAAGACCAGCTGCTTTGTCACATTTCAGAGGTTACATTTATATTGTATATTCCTTTTTATTCAGGTATGTAAAGCTAAAAATCCCCAAACGCTGTCGTTAATGAAATTTCAAAAGCATGTTGCTACTCTTTCACAATTCTCAAGCTATTGGACACAGAATTGGGCACACCATCAGGGTGCACCAGCAATATTACCTCTTCCCAGAAGGTAGCCTTCAGTTAGCCAAGAGCAGCAATTAACTGAGACTGGCTGAATTCAAAGGCAAGAATCTGGAAGAGAAGAACATTGATCCAGACGGTAGGTTTGAAATCTCATATCCAATATATGGATTTAATTTTTACCTTTTAAATCGGTTATTTATATATCCATTTTTATTTAGAACTGATCCAGCTACAGAGGGACAAGTCAGAGCATAAGCAATCCCCTCAAGCAGAGAGACAGTTTGGTATGCAGTCCCCCAGCACATTCCTTTCAGAAAGGAGATGATGTAAGGATCTTGCAGCATGGTGCCAAAGCAATAACCAAGGCTTTCAAAAGTTGGTGAGGCAGGTCACATAATCGAATGAGTGTATGAGCCTGCAGTTTCAATGATGGCCAGTGGTGGAGTGCACACAATTTCCCTTCCGCGGCAAAAACACACACATACTTGTTACAAACAAAAAAATGAGTCGTTGGGACATGACAGATTTTAATGCAAGGTATTCTGAACTAACTAGCAGAGTCAATTTTGTAGTGACTTCATTTTCTGTCCACACTCTGGGGAGATTCAATTGACGGCAATGTGGTGCTAGGACATCACGGCAACATCTGGCTGTGCACATTGCTGGCAATTACAGTAGGAATCTCCACTCTGCTTTGTGGCAACTGCACAAGTCTCTGGATGGTGCTGTTGCCACAAGAGCAGACTCTACTGTATGTACTAGGAACTAGAGGGTTTCTCGTTTTGTATTCTTTAATGAGGGGTGGAGCAGGCAGGGGCCCTGTTTATCAGATTGTAGGGGGCACCAAAATTTCTGATGGCAGTCCTGGTAACAAAGCACGGGTTGTGTTGTCTAAAATTAAAGTTCACTGAACTGTTTATTTTGTTTGCTGTTGCAAAATATGCAATACATGCTTTTTCTTTTCAAGAAAATTATATCCATGTGCAAAATTGAGCATACCTGTGCTTATTATTGTTTGAGCTATTTGGTGGAAACCATAAGCGATCAGACAGGCACGGATAATTAATATTCACTACTTCTGCTCACTGAAGCTTGCACTTCAGAACCTGTGCTTATCTGCTGAGTTTACAATACTGACAAAAGTGTCAGACCTGAATACGCCAGGCGTAAAGTATGTGTTATTTCTCCTTATCAGACCGGAACTGATTAAATAAATGTTTCAACAATATTATTATTAAATGATAGAACTGGGCTCAAATGTTAAACTGCATGAAAGCATTGCCTGTATTGACTAAATTGAAATTCCACTGAAGTGGTGATTTTGTTTACTGTTGCAAAATATATGTTTAGACTTTATTAAAGGACATGATTATTTTAAAAAGCTCTGGGTTAAAAGTGTTTTTATATCATGTATTCAACCACACTATTTAAAAGCCTAGACTGTAATATTCTATTTAGAGATCAAGGTTTATTTTCCATTAATGTACGGTAGTGAAGTATATGGTAATAGTTATTATGTATAGTGGATATATTATCTGCATATTGCCATATATTCCAACTAATTTTTTGAAGAAGGCACCATAAATAGCAATAATAACAGTGCCACCATAAAGCTTAGGTGTGGACAATGAGAAACTATGTTGCACAATACAAATAGTAAGCTAAATTAATATGATAACCAACTTTACCTCTAAACTATGTGATCTGCAAATGGAAGAGTTACACATGGAATTAAACTTATTGGTTTTGTTGGACAAAAGATTCTCCAAGCGGGATTTTGAGGATAACTCCACCAAAATCTGTAAATGCAGTTTTTCAGTTCACTACAACAAAGAAGAATACCAAATATTACTTAGGGTCCAGCTATTCTCCTAATTCAGCTGATCCCCAAATATGTGGAGACACTGACAGTTTGTTATTTATGTCCCCCTTGTGTAAACTTCCCATTTGTTTTGAATGGGAAGCTCACGGAGGAGGGGCATTGACAACATCGGTGCCTGTCTGAAACCAGCAAGCAACAGAAGCAACGAAAATAGCATCTATGAACTGTTACAGATGGTGAATCCACTGGAACCCAGGTAAATAATTTTCAGTTCTGCCATGTAATTTAATAAATTTGTTTATCTTATATTACTTCCCTCTTCAGTCTGCTAAGCTTAGAAGGGATGTTAATCACATTGGCGCTCAAAGTACCAATGTGGGAGAAAGTGACAAGTATATGTGCTGCAAAAAGATTGGGCTGGAAAAAGGTTTACCAGTTCTGGCTCCACAATCTGAACCAGGAACGGACCTAGATTTTTTTCTAGGGGGGTGGGGGATTGTGTAAAATAGTGCCCTGTCTCCTTTTTCATTCCTAGCAGGGGATGCAGCACTATGCCATGTACATGCATCTGTCAGCAGAGACAGGCGATCAGAGGATGCTGCTCAGCCACTTTGTGTTTAAAACATGGGTGGGCAGGAATCTGGGTCTGCCTTGCAGCTGACAGGCATATATACATAGCGTTCTGCCTCAGGCAGTCAGCCTCCCAGTCTAGGGAGGGATATCGCCCTGATCACCCCTCTCTGGATCAGCCACTGATTTGAGCAGTTAGACCTGTATTCTAAACTATTATGTTAAACAACTGTATTTTATAGTACTTGAATTGTTATATGGTATGTTATATTATGTTTATATATTAGTTTATATGTTATGCAGACTAATTTGGACTACAAAGTCATAATTCAAACAACAAATGTGTGAAAAACAACAAAAATAATATTAGGATTGTGCCCTAATTGGAATTCAATAATTGCGAGTTAAAATAATATGTCGGTCTCCTTAAAATACTGCTGTGTAGTGTGAGAATTTGTGATGAGTGCCGAATACTGATGTGATGAGGCAAATCTCTAAATTTGTGCTAAAAGGTTACAATATAAAATATAAAATTATAGATAATTAAAAATAAATAACCCTCAGTGTAATGTTGAGTACCATACCTTGACCCCACCTGTTATGTTCTGGAGAGATGAGCAGTATATAAATGAAAGAGCCCTCTGCCTACTGCCTAAAATACCCCCTTATAAAATAGCTCTCACTGCATTATTTATATTTGAGGGTTCTCAGGCTCAGATAGCCCACTCCTATATATAAGAGTGGATGACCTGCATTTTAAAATAGAAGAATATTCAGATAAAGTCAAACAACTGAAATAGTTGGATAATACAATTATATAAACTATATAACTATACAACTATATAACTATACAACTATAGAAAAATATTATACCCGGTTGCTTTCAAACTTGGAGCGATCATTGTTTGCTTTGGCTGTCTTCTCTGCAAGCTTCTTTTGCATTTGAGGGCCTCTTCCAAAGAAGATGTAATTGACAAATGCATACTCCAGTAAGGCCAAAAACACAAACACAAAGCATCCCATCAAATACATATCAATGGCTTTAACATAAGGGATCTTGGGCAATGTTTCTCTGAGATGAGTGTTGATCGTAGTCATAGTCAGAACAGTAGTTATTCCTAAAAAAAAACAAGCATTATTCATTAGTACTCTCAAACTCATCCTTTATTTGTAAAGTGCATTAAGAGAAATTAAAGGACCACTGAACTCTCAAACTGATATGTTCATATATGAACTATGAATTAAAAATACAATATTAACCTGACCCCACACACTGATAGAAAGTAAGTATTACTTTCCCACTCTCTTATAGACAGCTAAAACTCCTCCCACATCTTTAGCACTGTGTCCTGAGATTTGATACAGGTTGTAAAGTAAGAGACTACAGGCATTTGAGTTGCTATGACATCACTGGACCGGCCCCTGTACATGAATCCACCAATCCCTCAATGAACAGCAACAGAACAGTGACATGCAGAAATACAATGTTCATGGAAAACGATAATAATTTAGCTAGGAATTACCAAAACATCATATTCTGTAGCTCTCTTTACATATAAGGTTTTCACACCGTATTTATTATGTAGCAGAAGTGCTCAAATTAAAATTAATAAGACCTGGTTTCTTAATTACTATGGGTAACATAATAAAATAGAAGCAACAAATAACCCTTAGTAACAAATCAGCAATTAGGTTTAATGAGTCCTTCTTCTTAGATTAAAACAAGATGTCTGATTGTTAGTGTCCAGTTGCTAGGGGTTACTGCAAACTTTTTGCACCTGTGAAAAATGATTTCTATTATCCTACCACTTGTTCTCTACAATGGGTACAGTTATTAGTATTTGTCCTTTTTTACTATGCTACAATGACATATGTCCACCTTTAAAAGAAACATGTAACATTCAAAGAAGTCAACAGCTTCAAAAGCTATACAAACTACAATAAACAAACCACACCCAGCTTCTAAAAACTTTTAAAAACAGCTGAAGCACAGATTTGAGGTGTAAATATTAATTCATTCATCTAAGACAACAAAATAACAAATATTAAATGTTATTAACAGGCATGATATTTATAGCACTATTGTATTTGCATTTTATAGGTGTTTTTGTTGTAAAACTGCTATGGAACTGTTAAATAATTTTCTACTACACTGGTATTTTTTTTTTTACTTTTCATTGTCTGTTTTCCAATCATTATGCCACATGTTGAATGTTCTCATTCAGTTCATTCAGCACAGTCCGTAGAGAAAAAACTACAATTATTTTTGCTGTATAAATTCAAGTTTTGAATTCCACAACAATGACGTTGACAGTATTATTAGGTTGCCAATTGAAATGTAGACTGTATTATTAAATCAATAATCTGAATGTAGACAGTGTTATTAGCTCAACGACAGTAGGTCGACAATTCAAATGTCGACAGTATTATTAGGTCGACAATTGAAATGTCAACAGTATCATTAGGTTGACCATTCGAATGTTGACGGTATTAGTAGGTTGACGATTCAAATGTAGACAGTATTATTAGCTCGACAATTCAAATGTAGACCGTATTATTAAGTCGACAATAATATTAATAATACTGTCAAACCATGTGAATTGTCGATATAATGTTCAGAAATCGACTTTCTGAATGTCGACCAAAATAATGTCTAGCCGTTGACCGAATACCCTTTGAAATCATGTGGTTTGATGTCCGGTTTTCCATTTAGTAAATCTCATAGTTACAAATTGCTAAGTAAATCTCCCACATTGTGTTTATATAGCCACACAGGTGATAAAATATATGTTGTATAACAATGGCTACCTCATAGATTTGTAATCTAGTTAAAGTTGTTGCAGATACAGGTTTTTTTTTTGATTATCGGACTGAATTAGCCATGCACATACATGCAGTGCAGGAGAGGCATTAAAATGACTTGCTGCCTAGGACATCACTATGAAGTTAGTAAGTTTAACTACAACTAGCACTAAATTCCCTATCAGTAGTTAACAACTTCCCAACTGCCCACTGCCTTTCTATTGTCATCACAGTCGATATATTGATCTGAGATGTAAAATAGTAGTGGGCATTGCACTCCTGAGCACACTGCCATTAATGGACCCAGGCTGTCAGTA
This sequence comes from Mixophyes fleayi, assembly GCF_038048845.1. Taxonomy (NCBI): domain Eukaryota; kingdom Metazoa; phylum Chordata; class Amphibia; order Anura; family Limnodynastidae; genus Mixophyes; species Mixophyes fleayi. The sequence continues at coordinate 142,752,430 of NC_134403.1, read as the reverse complement.
GCCCAAGCATCCAGGAAGTAGCAGAAACTGATTGATTAGGTTCCCACTTTGCCTATCAATCAATATGAGTATTGTGTTAAAACTACTGAAGTACCTGAGCACTTTGTAGCAATAAAACATTATTTAAAAAAAATGTTGATTCAAATCTAAAAAAAATTAGTAAAACAAATGAATTGCTCAGCTAAATATAACAACTTTAGTCATTGTCAATGACACTCATACATTAAGACATGAGTGTCCGGCACTCATGTGTGAATGTCACACCAATTAAGGTCAACCCAATATTTGACAAATGGTACCAGTCACCCTGCCATTTATTCTCCCATCCAATCCCTATCCTAACTTGCTTCTACCTTTGTACATGCCATTTCTCATGTGTATCGACAACACAGTGTGAGGGTAAAAGAAATAAAAAACATTAAAAAAACTAAAATGCAGACCTTGGACCCCGTACTCTATACCAGTTTCAGTCTACACATATTGGTATTTCTATACTCATGAGAACTGATTACAGTTTATGACACATATTTGGAGTAGCTCTTATTACAAATAGGAGAAGAAAGACATGGCAGTTTTTTAAATAAAACATATGTTTGTCTTTTTCTCTATATAATGTAAATAAAATAAGAAGATATTATACCATTCTTCTACTAAATGGAAGGTTTATCAATTAAAAAGCAACAACAATATAATACTTATGCTACCTAGGTAAAAGTATGCAGACACCCTTACAACTAGTGTGTTTAGCCATTTCAGACACACCCACTGCTAACAGGTACATAGAATCAAACATATAGCTATTTAATCACCATAGTTAAATATTAGTAGTATAATGAGTTGTACTGCAGAGCTCAGTGGCTTTCAACGTGGCAGTTTCATAAGATGCCACTTTCCCAACAAGTCAGTTCATCAAATTTCTGCCCTGTTCGAGCTGCCGTGGTCAACTGTAAGTGCTGTTATTGCGAAGTGGAGGTGTCTAGAAGCAACAACAGCTCAGCCATAATGCGGTAGGTCGCCGAGTGCTGAAGTGTGTAGCTTGTAAAATCATCTGTCCTCAGTTGCATCAACCACCACTAGGTTCCAAACTACCTCTGGAAGCTACTTTAGCACAAGAATTGCTCATTGTTCATTCAAGCTTGATGAATTGGGCTTCAATGGCGAGCAGCCGCATACAGGCCTCAAAAGTTGACTGAAGTGGTGTAAAGCACACAGCCATTGGCCTCTGGAGCAGTGGAAATGCATTGCCTCGATTATCATCATGCTTCACCATCTTGCATTCTGATGTATGAATCTGGGTTTGGCAGATGACAGGAAAACACTTTCTACCTGAATGTGTATTTCCAACTATAAAGTTTGGTGGATGAGGTTTGTAGCTTTTTTTTGTTTGGCCTATGTCCCTTAGTTCTAGTGAAGGGAAGCTGAATGCTATATCATAAAAACACATACTAGACAATTGAGACCTTCCAACATTGTGGCAACACTTTGGAGAATTCCATTTCCTGTTTCAGGATGACAATTGTCACATGCACAAAACACGGTTCATCAAAAAATGGTTTCCCGAGTTTGGTGTGGAAGAACTTGAATGGTCAGCACAAAGCCCTGACTTAATCCTATCGAACACCTTTCAGATGAATTTGAATGCCAACTGCAAACAAGGCCCTATCTATGCTCAACATCAGTGACCAACCTCACTAATACTCTTGTAGCTGAATCTAGTGTAAAACCTTCCAAATAAAGTGACGACTGTAATAGCAGTAAATGGAGGACCAATTCAATATTAATGCCCATGGTTTTGCAATGACATGTTAAACAAGCATATATGGATGTGATGTTTTGGTATCCACATACTTTTGGCCATGTAGTATGTACAAACAAAGAAAAAGTTACAATCTGTAAAACGGCACATTGCCAAAATGTGAAAGTTAGCTTGGTCATCCAGTAAGAAAATGTTTAACTTAGTGTTTGTTTTGTCACTTTTGTGTGGATTGTATCTTTTGGTCAAATGAGAATATATCATTCTAGGTTTACCCATTTGGTTGATGAAACAAAACTTTGCTCATATTTGCACATATCTGGTTGTCAGGGTGTTAGGCCAAATGACAAGATCACTGACTACACGCACATAACTAAGCGGTTATCAGCTAACCAGCTTTTATTTAGCACTACTCAATCAAATTCTCTACAAAGAAATGCTCATGTGACACACAACAATTCCGAATAGAGCCAGATGTAAGAAAAACTTTAACTTGACATATGGATATTGTACAATTTACTACCATCACGCAATAGGTAAATAGTAGTAGTAGTACATAAACATTATTATTTTCTTAGTAGTGACCCTTTAACATTTTGTGAATTACATATTTCTAGCAGTTCTACATTCATTACTCTGTATTTATTTATTTTATTAATATTTTACTCTAATTATGATTAGATGTATAGTTTCAGTTTAAAGTTGTACTAAAGTTCTCACTCTTGTACCACTTATTCCAGCTGTGCCCTCATAAAATTAGCCTAAAATCTATATCATGAGCAGGGCCCTCCCTTCCCTTTCTTTATCATGTATGCATTTATTTTGTCTACCTTGTAAGTCGCTGTTTTATGTATGTCCTGTTTTGTCCACTGTCCGGCTCAGCAGAGCACTGCGGCGCCTTACTTGTTAAAGCACATTACTAAAGAATACATCTATTCACCAGAATCATACCGAGGGCAACTCTTGCGGCTGATGCATCATAGTTGATCCAAAATGATACCCAGGATAATATAGTAATCAATATGGATGGCATGTAGGTCTGAAGTATGAAGTATCCAATATTTCTTTTTAACTTGAAGCTCAGGGAAAGTCTAGGATAGGAACCTGAAATAAAAAACCAAGATGAAGTGCAAGTCAGTTATTCTACCGAAATAATATAAAAGCTGAATATGTTGGTCACAAATCTGTATTTAAATAATGTTTGTGAACAAGTATTCCAAGGCAAAAATATGAATTAATTATCTGTATAGAGTATCTGTCACACCAACTAATCTTAAGACATTTTTCAAGTTAACAGCACTTAGGAATATGATAAATGAGTGCATATGTTATTTCATTACATTTTCTGCCAAAGTCCCTTCACAAGGAAATATTATATTCTTCCAACAGGATGCTTCTTGCTTAAAATATTCACCCAGAGAAAAAATATGTACTGAACATTGCTAATTTCCACTAGTCAGCCTCACAGAAACTTCAGGACAATGTAACTGGTTACAGTTCTGCCACAAAAACAAATATAACACAAATAGCACATATGTTTATATGTTATAAGATGAAAAGTAATTCAATGTGAACAGAACTGGAAGTAATGAAAATACTTATTTTACGCCAAGTTCAGATGGGTGGGTTATTTTGGAGCCTGTTTGAAGCAATCTGATGCTTCACATATGCTCCTAATACGGTCCAAAAATTGTTCTATAGTCACTTTAATAAATTCCAAAAAATATCTACTCAATGTCTAAGAGCATTTTTCTTTACAAAATACTAGGTTCGTGGGAAATTAGACTCTGTTACATAATCATAAATATAGTCTGAGCAAAAAAGGCCTATAGTGTTTAGGCAAACAGAAAATAAATGCGTGTCTGAATGTAGTCTAACATTTAATAGGGATCTCACAAGCATGCAACTTTTTTTGCACTGCCGTGTGCTCCTGGTAATTAACTGTTATGACTCCTAGGGGTAGATTTATTAAACATTCTTTAAAGGAAAAGTTGAGGTGTTGTCCATAGCAACCAATCAGATTCAAGCTATCATTTTCTAGAATATACTGGAGGCAACACCTCCACTTTTCCTTTTTAAAAGGTTTGATAAATCGACCCCGTAGTATCATTTTAATATTGTTCCAGAGTTCAATTATATGGGACAGTTGTGCTCCTCTATCTTGCTCTCCTTTCACAGCAGGCTGAATATAAAGAAAGTTTAGGGATTATTGATCCCTATTTTAAATTGAAGGTGCATACTTGTGGACTGCTTACAAAATGAATCACCTATCAATAACAGAGCAAGAAGCATTACACTTTGTGAATAAGGAAATATATGTGCAACTACACCTTCCATTTGACACAGGGATCACTATGCAGTTTTCCTTCAATGTTCCATTAACCATGCTGTAAACAAAGCACAGCTCAAAGCAAAACATTGGTAAAATAAATCAACTGTATATAGAAACTGTAATGGGCAAGCTTAATTCTAAGCTAAGTGAACTGGCGGAGCCTTCAGCGATCAGCCGCAGTGACGTCTTGCCTGATATCTCATTTTTGCTCATGTCTCAAACATCAAGGGCCTGAGTCATTCAGGCATGTATCTGGCGATTTTGAGCATATTGTACGCAAAATCACCCTGCGCATGCACATAGCTGGGGCATACAGCCATGCACGGAGCCCTGGCAGCTGCATATGCGGACACAATATCATAGTGATATGGATATCACTTACTACAGCCTACGATTTCAGGGAGTGAATGGGGTTTGGCTGTAATTAAGTTTCAATGAGGGCATTCCCGGTGCAGAAACATCCAAGTCAGGTTCAGGCACAAGCTCGAGTAGGCCGGTTTCCAGGCATAAAGTCTGCACCTGCTAGGGGTCTTGTTTAAATCTCCGCTGTCAATTGTAAACAAACACAGCTGCACACCGCTTGTCATCTAATAGAATTGTGAACTTTGCTCCCTACACCTGCATACACTTCTCTCATTAAACACGGTTAAACACCACTATATTAAGACCGGTGGAGGATGCTCATTATGGTGCCATTATCGTCTAAGTGGAATTTTTTTTTCCTTGATTTGTGAATTTACTACTTCCTATTCTTCCAAGTTTTCCCAATACATTTATATATTTGTTTTCTTTGTTGTTGATTTTTTTCTCCTTGCAGTTCCTCCAAGTTTGCCCAGTTCATTTCAATTTTGCCCTTCCTTTTTATATTTTTTATTTTGTTTTACAGTTAGATAATGAGCCCACTTTGCAGGTGTAAGTATATTTGCAATGTTTAATGTCCAAACAGCTGAAAAAGTTTACAAGCCATGACAAAAAAAAGTACTTTTTGGACCACTTCATCTTTCTTAGTCACATTTAGTGTTTCTTTGAGTGCTTGAGGACAACAGCCATCAACCCCTCCAAAACCATCAAATGGTCCATGGTTAACGGCCCAGGGAGTGTAACTTCAGGCCACGTGTTAGACTCTTTTAGATGTCTGATGCTGAAATGGTCCATCGCTATCAGCTCCCGCCTCATGTCATTATGGACACCCTGAGCATTGTGCAGAGTGACCTAGAGCCAATGCGCAACATCCCGACAGCAATACCGTCATTGACCAAACTGTTGGCGGTATTACATTTTTGCACTTCATTCCTTCAGTCATGTGCAGAAGGCTGTTCTGCTGGCGTTTTTGCCGCAGCTCAAGCAAATCATTCATCTGCCACTTGATGAGGAGTCCCTTGTGCCAATAAAGCGGCATTTTCCCATCACAGCCGGCTTTCCGCACGTCATAGGGGTAGTAGACGGAACACATGTAGTCCTGGTGCTGTCGGGTGGGAATGCTTCAATTTATTTGAATCAGAAGCAGTTCCACTGGATAAATGTTCATGCTATATGTGATCCCTCTCTCCTCATTAGAAACCTGGTAGCTGTGTGGCCAGGAAGTACACATACCTGATTGCCTTCCAGCAATCAGGTATGTGGTGAAGATTATAACAGAGGCAAGGAGGTGCAAGTATACATGGTGATGCATGGGTTGTTAGGTACTATTTCCATTTTATTAAATTATTTATAAATAAGCATTGCTATATGATGTACTTGGAAACTGGGAGCAGGACCATAATTTGTTAATATGCACACCATTGCCATTATATAGCATGTAATAATGGGAATTTTTATGGGGGTTGTTTTTATTTTTAGAATATGGGCAGATTACCATGGAGTAGACAAATATATTTGTCCTTAATTTTTAGGTGTGATGTTTACCTGCTTCCCAAAAAAATCTATTTGAAAATTTTAAAAGGACCTCCACTTTTTTTATTTTCGCCTTTGCTTCTCTGAATGCATCTGGCCACTATCTTGACATAGCAAATATGGCACCATTTGTAAACCAACATGTTATGTTTTTTGGGGGGGCTAGTTGTTTGTCATAAATATTTTACCCTTTGTTTTCTTAGTAACCCTCTATATGAGACAACACATACCCTTTTCGCCCTTGGCTCCTCACTCCTATCTTGAGCCCACACAAGGAGCAGGAAGTGTCATACAACTCAGCACATAACGCCACTAGATCGGTTGTAGAGTGGGCATTTGGCTTTTTAAAGGCCAAATTACACTGCCTGGACCAGTCCGGAGGTGCTCTTATGTATGTGCCGAGGACTGTATCTGATATCATTGCTCTGTATGGGGTGTTCCATAACATCGCTATTAGGAGTAGAGATGAGCGCACTCGGATTTCTGAAATCCGAGCCCACCCGAACGTTGCCGATCCGAGTCGGATCCGAGACAGATCCGGGTATTGGCGCCAAATTCAAATCTGAAACTGAGGCTCTGACTCATAATCCCATTGTCGGATCTCGCGGTACTCGGATCCTATAAATTCCCCGCTAGTCGCCGCCATCTTCACTCGGGCATTGATCAGGGTAGAGGGAGGGTGTGTTAGGTGGTCCTCTGTACTGGTAGATCTCGTGCTGTGCTGTTTAGTTCTGTGCTGTGCTGTTTAGTTCTGTGCTGTGCTGTGTTCTGCAGTATCAGTCCAGTGGTGCTGTGTGCTGTGCTCTGTCCTTCTGAGGTCAGTGGTGCTGCTGGGTCCTGTGCTGTGTCCTGTTCAGTCCAGTGGTGCTGTGTCCTGTGCTCTGTGCTTCTAAGGGCATAGTTATTTCCCCAATATTCCCCTGTGTTTAAAAAAATAAAAAAAAGTTATTTAAAAAAATACCAAAAACTAATTTAATTTTTTTTAATTACCACAAAATTTGCACAACCATTCCTGCAGTATAAGCCCATTGGTACTGCAATATTACCAAGTTCACACATTCAGCAGTAAAAGTCCAGTGGTACTGCAATATTACAAAGTTCACACATTCTGCAGTATCAGTCCAGTGGTGCTGTGTCCTGTGCTCTGTCCTGCTGAGTTCCGTAGTGCTGCTGGGTCCTGTGCCGTGTCCTGTTCAGTCCAGTGGTGCTGTGTCCTGTGCTCTGTGCTTCTAAGGGCATAGTTATTTCCCCATTATTCCCAAGTTTTTAAAAAATAAAAAAAAAGTAAAAAAAAATTAAAAATTAAAAATTAAAAAAAAAATATATAATTATAACCAAATTTGCAAAACCAATCCAGCAGTATAAGTCCATTGGTACTGCAATATTACCAAGTTCACACATTCTGCAGTATCTTGTGCTACATATAATGGAGACCACAAATTTGGAGGATAAAGTAGGGAAAGATCAAGACCCACTTCCTCCTAATGCTGAAGCTGCTGCCACTAGTCATGACATAGACGATGAAATGCCATCAACATCGTCTTCCAAGCCCGATGCCCAATCTCGTAGTACCGGGCATCTAAAATCCAAAAAGCCCAAGTTAAGAAAAAGTAGCAAAAAGAGAAACTTAAAATCATCTGAGGAGAAACGTAAAGTTGCCAATATGCCATTTACGACACGGAGTGGCAAGGAACGGCTTAGGCCCTGGCCCGTGTTCATGACTAGTGGTTCAGCTTCACCCACGGATCTTAGCCCTCCTCCTCCTCCCCCCCCTACAAAAAATTGAAGAGAGTTATGCTGTCAGCAACAAAACAGCAAACAACTCTGCCTTCTAAAGAGAAATTATCACAAATCCACAAGGCGAGTTCAAGGATGTTGGTGGTTGTCAAGCCTGACCTTCCCATCACTGTACGGGAAGAGGTGGCTCGGGAGGAGGCTATTGATGATGTAGCTGGCGCTGTGGAGGAACTTGAGGATGAGGATGGTGATGTGGTTATTGTAAATGAGGCACCAGGGGGGGAAACAGCTGATGTCCATGGGATGAAAAAGCCCATCGTCATGCCTGGTCAGAAGACCAAAAAATGCACCTCTTCGGTCTGGAGTTATTTTTATCCAAATCCAGACAACCAATGTATGGCCATATGTAGCTTATGTAAAGCTCAAATAAGCAGGGGTAAGGTTCTTGCCCACCTAGGAACATCCTTTCTTATACGTCACCTGAATAACCTTCATAGTTCAGTGGTTAGTTCAGGAACTGGGGCTAGGACCCTCATCGGTACAGGGACACCTAAATCCCGTGGTCCAGTTGGATACACACCAGCAACACCCTCCTCGTCAACTTCCTCCACAATCTCCATCAGATTCAGTCCTGCAGCCCAAGTTAGCAGCCAGACTGAGTCCTCCTCAATACGGGATTCATCCGAGGAATCCTGCAGCGGTACGCCTACTACTGCCACTGCTGCTGTTAGTCGGTCATCTTCCCAGAGGGGAAGTCGTAAGACCGCTAAGTCTTTCACAAAACAATTGACCGTCCAACAGTCGTTTGCCATGACCACAAAATACGATAGTAGTCACCCTATTGCAAAGCGTATAACTGCGGCTGTAACTGCAATGTTGGTGTTAGACGTGCGCCCGGTGTCCGCCATCAGTGGAGTGGGATTTAGAGGGTTGATGGAGGTATTGTGTCCCCGGTACCAAATCCCGTCGAGATTCCACTTCACTAGGCAGGCGATACCAAAAATGTACAGAGAAGTACGATCAAGTGTCCTCAGTGCTCTAAAAAATGCAGTTGTACCCACTGTCCACTTAACCACGGACATGTGGACAAGTGGTTCTGGGCAAACGAAGGACTATATGACTGTGACAGCCCACTGGGTAGATGCATCCCCTTCCGCAGCAACAGCAACAGCTGCATCAGTAGCAGCAACTACAAAATGGCTGCTCGTGCAAAGGCAGGCAACATTGTGTATTACAGGCTTTAATAAGAGGCACAACGCTGACAACATATTAGAGAAAATGAGGGAAATTATCTCCCAGTGGCTTACCCCACTTAGACTCTCATGGGGATTTGTGGTGTCAGACAATGCCAGTAACATTGTGCGGGCATTAAATATGGGCAATTTCCAGCACGTCCCATGTTTTGCCCACACCATTAATTTGGTGGTGCAGCATTACCTCAAGAGTGACAGGGGTGTGCAGGAGATGCTTGCGGTGGCGCGCAAAATTGCTGGACACTTTCGGCATTCAGCCAGTGCCTACCGCAGACTAGAGGCACATCAAAAAAGCATGAACCTGCCCTGCCATCACCTCAAACAAGAGGTTGTGACGCGCTGGAACTCCACCCTCTATATGCTGCAGAGGATGGAGGAGCAGCAAAAGGCCATTCAGGCCTACACAGCCACCTACGACATAGGCAAAGGAGTGGGGATGCGCCTCAGTCAAGCGCAGTGGAGACTGATTTCCGTGTTGTGCAAGGTTCTGCAGCCATTTGAACTTGCCACACGAGAAGTCAGTTCCGACACTGCCAGCTTGAGTCAGGTCATTCCCCTGATCAGGCTGTTGCAGAAGCAGCTGGAGAAAGTGAGGGAGGAGCTGGTAAGCCATTGCGATTACACCAAGCATGTAGCTCTTGTGGATGTAGCCCTTCGTACGCTTTGCCAGGATCCGAGGGTGGTCACTCTTTTAAAGTCAGAGGAATACATTCTGGCCACCGTGCTCGATCCTCGGTTTAAAGCGTATGTTGTGTCTCTGTTTCCGGCGGACACAAGTCTACAGCGGTGCAAAGACCTGCTGGTCAGGAGATTGTCCTCTGAAGAGGACTGTGACATGCCAACAGCTCCACCTTCATTTTATTCCACATCTATGGCTGTGAGGAAAAGGCTCAGTTTTCCCAAAAGAGGCACTGGCGGGGATGCTGATAACATCTGGTCCGGACTGAAGGACCTGCCAACCATTGCAGACATGTCTACTCTCGCTGCATTGGATGCTGTCACAATAGAAAAAATTGTGGATGATTACTTTGCTGACACCATCCAAGTAGACATGTCAGACAGTCCATATTGTTACTGGCAGGAAAAAAAGGCAGTTTGGAAGCCCCTGTACAAACTGGCTCTATTTTACCTGAGTTGTCCCCCCTCCAGTGTGTACTCGGAAAGAGTTTTTAGTGCAGCGGGGAACCTGGTCAGTGAGCGGCGAAGGAGGTTGCTTCCTCATAACGTTGAAAAAATGATGTTTATAAAAATGAATAATCAATTCCTCAATGAAGTACAGCACTGCCCTCCAGATACTACAGAGGGACCTGTGGTTGTGGAGTCCAGCGGGGACGAATTGATAATGTGTGATGAGGAGGAAGTACACACTGTAGGGGGAGAGGAATCAGAGGTTGAGGATGAGGACGACATCTTGCCTCAGTAGAGCCTGTTTAGTCTGTACAGGGAGAGATGAATAGCTTTTTTGGTGTGGGGGCCCAAACAAACCAATCATTTCAGCCAAAGTTGTTTGGTAGGCCCTGTCGCTGAAATGATTGGTTTGTTAAAGTGTGCATGTCCTATTTCAACAACATAAGGGTGGGTGTGAGGGCCCAAGGACAATTCCATCTTGGAACTTTTTTTTTTGCATTATATGACCAATTAACAGTCGTTTGCCATGTTCAAAAAGTAAAACCAAATTTAAACAAATTCAAGAAATTAAACCAAAAGTAAAATGCCCTGTCATAATTTAAAACAAGAGGTATTGACGTGCTCTAAAACTACTGTATTGTTGTTTATATTTTATAAACACTACACTTGAAAGCTTGAGTCTTTCAATAAAAAAGTAACTGTCCATTGCACGAATATTTGCAACAGGGACAATTTTAGGGTTAAGAAAGTCAACTAATAACACTTCGACGCTGTCTGTCTTTATAAACACTACACTTGGAAGTTGGAGGAGGTATTGTGGCCCCGGCACCAAATTTACTACCGGGGCCACTCCACTGTGCAGTCCATATTTAGGTGTATCAGATATTAAACAACGGTGACAGTTGATGCCCAATTTTTTAATTATATTGTGGCCTCGGTACCAAATTGTGTACCGGGGCCACCACACTACGCAGTCCATACCCTTTTTTGGTGGAATTCTGACCCGTGGAGGGTTTTTTAATTATATTGTGGCCTCGGTACCAAATTGTGTACCGGGGCCACCACACTACGCAGTCAAGATAGATAGATGCGTATCATAGATAAAGTACATTCAGTGGTGTGGGGCAAATCGAAAAATATTCAAAATGCACTGACATTATCAAAAACAAGAGGTTGTCACACGCTAAAACTCCAACATGTATATGATGGAGACAGTGCCGTAACTAGACATTTTAGTGCCCTGGGCGAGACAGGGCACCGGCGCCCCCCATCTAAGTGGGAGTGACATTTGTCAAGTGGGTGTGGCCAACCTAATGTGGGGGTGTGGCTAGCATCTGACCACTTTCTGCAGCAATTCTTTCAATTTCTCTCTTCATAGGATTCAGGAATAGCCCAAAAAAATTTCCCTTACTGTCAACACCGGATATAAGGCCAGACAAAGCAATTACCCTGTGTATTACACTGTATCAGTAGGAGATCGGTATATACTGCATTGTATATTATACTAATGTAACCTCATTTTAATATATATCAGCAGAGTGAAGAATATACATCTATGTTTAATGCTGCAGTGAAGTAGTTATGTAATTGGGAAACGCAGGTCAGCCCTGTCTCTCTCTTGAAAGCTTCATGCTATCCAGTAAACAGAATCACACATCGCCTCACAAATATGATTTACCACTCTCGGAATGTAAATTCTGCCTGACAGCTCCACACTAAACAAGCCCATTTACCGAGGTTCAAATGGCTCAGCTGACTGCTCCGCTAAGCGCCCTGCTCCCACACTCCAATCTTTCACAACCTTGAGACAGCGAAGTGTTCGTGCCCGCAGCCCGGAGGTACGGGGCGGCTGAGTCCCTTGTTGACCTGCGCTGGGAGAAACGATAGCAACTCACCACAGCGCCCACAATAATGGAGAATTCAGCTTTTCACTTTCTTCCGCAGTGGAACGCATGTGCGTTCCAACAACAGGAAGTTCGGCATTTGGAACGCAAATGCGTTCCAAATGCCGAACTTCCTGCTTTCACATGCGTTCCACTGCATGGATTGTTGCTTGTAGGAGAGCTGAATTAGAGCGGCAATTCCTCTGGGCATGAAGGCACGTATCAGGTGGCTGCGCCTCCTTGGGCTTGCGCCCGGGGCAGTCGCACCGCCCGCACCGCCGTCGTTACGGCTCTGGATGGAGAGGATGGAGGAGCAGCCGTATGTGCAGTGTAATGCAGACCTGTTGAAGGTTTTTTATATATTTTATTGTGGTGCCCAGTGCCCACTCCTCTACGCAGTCCAGATACATTTATTGGTGCGAATCATAAAAGTTCAGGGTTTTTAATATATATTGTGGTGACCCACTCCTCTACGCAGTCCAGATACATTTATTGGTGCGAATCATAAAAGTTCAGGGTTTTTAATATATATTGTGGTGACCCACTCCTCTAGGCAGTCCAGGTACATTTATTGGTGCGAATCATACAAGTTGATGGTTTTCTTATTATATATATTGTGGTGACCCACTCCTCTACGCAGTCCAGATACATTTATTGGTGCGAATCATAAAAGTTCAGGGTTTTTAATATATATTGTGGTGACCCACTCCTCTACGCAGTCCAGATACATTTATTGGTGCGAATCATAAAAGTTCAGGGTTTTTAATATATATTGTGGTGACCCACTCCTCTACGCAGTCCAGGTACATTTATTGGTGCGAATCATACAAGTTGATGGTTTTCTTATTATATATAATGTGGTGACCCACTCCTCTACGCAGTCCAGGTACATTTATTGGTGCGAATCATACAAGTTCAGGGTTTTTAATATATATTGTGGTGACCCACTCCTCTACGCAGTCCAGGTACATTTATTGGTGCGAATCATACAAGTTCAGGGTTTTTAATATATATTGTGGTGACCCACTCCTCTACGCAGTCCAGGTACATTTATTGGTGCGAATCATACAAGTTGATGGTTTTCTTATTATATATATTGTGGTGACCCACTCCTCTACGCAGTCCAGAAAGATACCTCGTTGCAACGTTTTGGACTAATAACTATATTGTGAGATGTTCAGAATACACTGTAAATTAGTGGAAATGCTTGTTATTGAATGTTATTGAGGTTACTAATAGCATAGGAGTGAAAATAAGCCCAAAAACTTGATTTTTAAACTTTTTATGTTTTTTCCCAAAAAATCCGAATCCAAAACCTTAAATCCGAACCGAGACCTTTCGTCAAGTGTTTTGCGAGACAAATCCGAACCCCAAAAATAATGAAAATCAGGATCCAAAACACAAAACACGAGACCTCAAAAGTCGCCGGTGCACATCCCTAATTAGGAGTGGGGTTCCTTGTGTGGCCAGGAGGTGGAAGAAGTGAATCCAAGCCCTCCTGATTTGGACACATTTAATGAATATGTCCTGGCCACTTACTTATTGTTTTTTGTAAAATAAACATTAAAACATAAATGTAAAGTATATCATCAAAATGGTTTTTATTTACAATGTTTCACACAAATTTTAAAAAACATAATGGCCACGTGCCCTTATTTGGGTGACAAATTTAAATTATATAGATTTTGTGGCCTCTTCACCCTTGTTGCCAATGTTTGGAGTGGTTTGGAATGCATCTGACTTCTGGTTACCAGTGATGTTGAAGTCAACAGTGTAGAAGAGACAAAGGTCATTGGACCAGCAGAGTGGGAGTGCAGCAAGGGAGTGGAGGTGCACTAGATATTGATTGAGTGCCATGGATGGAAGAGGGGGCAGAGGATGCAGGGAGGGCATGGGGTGCAGAGATGGCAAAGGGCAGAGATGGCAAAAGGAGGAAGGGGGGTCAGGGTTAGCTTGGTTAGAAGTATTGTATTGGTGATATATGGCCTGTTTTCCAAAATAGGGTGACTGTGATGAATGTTGTTTGTGTTGAAATGGATTCCTGGGAAACCAATAAATTTTGCCTGGAGAGGGGAGCGGTGCTGGATTGTAAAACTGGTGAGTGTAAGGATGTTGCATTTGGGTAGGAACTTGTGGCAGAAACTCTGGTATGATGAAGTAGGGACAATGGATTGGACTGAAAGTTTGGGAGAAAGGGGAAGGAGAGGATACGAGGGAAATTGGTGCTAGCGGGTTGGTACTAATATATTTGGCAATAAGATCAGTTAGAAGGGTGACGGTAGTGTTTATTGTGGTCAAATTACTTTCCAAATTCTGCTCCATACAGGTGAGGGTAGTGTTTATTGTGGTCAGGTTACTCTGTAAATTGTGCTCCAAACAGATGAGGGTAGTGCTTTTTTCCTTGGTGTTGTGCTGAATTGTAATGTTGGATTCCATAAGACTTTGATAGCATTCGTGCAGTGAATCCCGGCCACTGACCTCTGCTTCCTCTTCCATCTGATGGTCTTCAACATCCACCTCCATCTCTTCTTCCTTTCAAGTATCTGCCTGACCACCTGGAAAAAAAATATTAAATAAAATAATTAGTCACAAACAGAAAACTATTAGCATCATCTTAAAATATGTGCAACTGTGTTTTAAAAATGTACTCGGATGACTATGTGTGTGAAGTAAAAGTTAGCTTCATTACATCCAACTGTATCCACTAGCATATATATCATGTTTGTTTTTGTTTATTTACGCCAAAAATTGTTAGTTTACTTACTCCATTGAAATGTACCTGGTGGTGTTAGAGGCTCCAAGAGGGGTGGGCTTTGTTTAGTGTCAATGTGGCCCACCCCTTGCTTTATCTCGTCATCATACAGGCCAATGCCGTGGTCTCAAGGAGACTGAGGTCAGAAGGAACTGGGGGACCACCGCATGTCACATGAGCTTGCCTGCGGTGGTCCCTCAAATTGTCCTTCAGGCGTCGCTTAAAGTCTTGCCACCTGTGAGAAAGATGCAAGAAAACAATGTTGAAATTAAAAAACAATACCTTCCCTCAATGTTTAAAATCAATTAACAATATCTCTTAAATAGTGGGACCTGCTGCGAAACTAACCGTATGTGTCATAGGAGCCACAGCACTGACCTGTGTCATAATTTCCTTCCAAATTCTTTATTTGGATGGTGCAGATAGCTGATGACAGGTGGTTTTGAGCCTCTTCACCACCAGATGAACCAGTATTTCTACCTCTTGCTGTGTTAAATTAGGCTGCCTCCAATTAGTTACAACACAGGAGGAGCCAGAGGCCTGCCTGGGTCCTGCCTGTTCGGGCTCAGACATAACCTATAAATATAAACCATAAAGCTTTCATTAGTCACTCTCCTTACATCCCATGTAAAGTATCAAACATAGGACCTGGTACTTACCTCAATTTCAATCTTGCTCTTGCACAGCTTTTGCAGGGCTTTGCAAATTTTGTGTTAAACTTAAAATACACAAAGCATTTATTAGTCACTCTCCTCACATCCCATGTTAAATGTCACACAAAAAGCCTGGTACTTACCAATAATTCAATTGATTTATTTGAAAGCAGCTATAACTATATTTGAATCACACAATGGCAGGGCTGAATTACTGACTTTCCAGCTGTTTTTTTTAGCAGATGCAGGTGTGTTCTCCTGCGCAAGCCAAGCTAGGACTGGTAAAGCTTTGTCACACCCCTAATTGTCTGGATACGCCACAGTAGTTAATTTAATTAAAAGGTGAGACAGCCATCTTACAAATGATATTGAAGTGTTCCACGAGTGACATGCAGATGCACCTACATGCACTGAGAATCAATAGCTGCGCAGAATGTTAAAAAGTCTCATTCACTTGCAAACCTGCCATCTGCCACATTCACTCGTGCTGAGCTCAGGGTCCTGACAGCAACACTTGAACGTTGTTTTCAGCCCGCAGCTCGGTACATAAGCAATAAGCAGAAGATTAATGCGTAGCGGGCAGTCTGCTGGCTTCTGTTTTAAGGATTGGGAATTCGTCGCTCCATCATGCAGCTGCAGAGGCGATAGAGCAACTTGAGGAGGAGAGAGCCCAAGCTCCATGCAGAACTGAGGGCAGAGATTGCTAGGTGTCAATGATTGACAAATGATCTAACAGTTATATCTGGTCCATTAAATAACAACATGGCTTATAAGCAAATTCATTGGTCAAAGTCCAACATCTTCTAGGTAGTAGTCACATACGCATTTAACTATGTGATACCCGCTAGGCACACCCATGTGAAATTGGTGTAGAGGTGTGTTTATTTCGGCAATGATATGTGGTATAGGATATTTCACATTGCAAGCTAATATTATCTGGATGTCTCCACGTATATTTGATACAGAAATAACATTTCAAAATAAAGTAATGGGTCATATTTATTCCAACAAAATGCCGATGCATCCACCACCGTGACCACCATGAGAAGGCGGCCCATGATGTGGAGGGGCAGAGGAGCCACAGGTGCTTGTAGAATAAAGTAAGCATAGGGATGTTGTAATGTAGTACATATTTACAATTTTGTTTTGCAGGCATAAAAGTTTGGGCATCTGAAACAAATTTTGACATAAAAGTTCTGTACCCTTCTATACTTCTAAATACTACTGTGTTCAGCATAACATAAACCTTTGGCCCAATTTTCACTTAACATACACCCATAGAGCTAGCATAAAACCATATCTTTCTAATAAGAGTGCATTTTCATCCATTTTTATTTCCTTTTTTCCAGCTGATGAAGAAATGTTGACGCCTTATTAGATGCGACCCAACAATGAAGGACATCTCCCACCCCAAGTTATTTTACGCCAATCAAAAAAATGTAGAAAACATAAAAATATGTTAATAATAAAAAACATTATTTCTTAAAACTTTTGCAAAAAATGATTAAGTTCGAGTTATACCATTTAAATAAAACAGTTGGTTGATTAGTTCCAAAAACTTGTGTGTCTTTGCTTAATGTAATAAAAAAAAGTGCATCAAGGATTTTTAGGTTACAAATTGTGTGATAGCACTAGGACTCTTCCCACGCCCCTGGGGGGTGGGTGTGAGAGCAATAGTAATTTAATTACTGTAAAAATAGATTTTGTTCCAAGTGCACTAGAGGTCCAAAGATGGCCAGGGTGTCATTAAGTATCTGGACATGGTGGCACTTATAGTACAACAATCACCAGAACACCCATGGCTGCTAGGGCATGTTGGCGCTTTGGAATTTACAAGTGCCATAATGCTAGAGGCCGCAAGGTGCTGATAGGTTGACAAAGTGGCTTAAAAAAATAAAAGAAAAAACCCACAAGGGTAAATATATTTAATTTAAAAAAAAAATGACACAACCCTCATTTTCAATCTTTATTGCAGACCTACATCATCAAGGGTATTTCATCTAGCATCCCTGTATTCTTTGCTAAATAACAAACAAGGGTAGACAATGATAAACTAGCAACTAAGAGCTCTACTGCAATGTTCCTATTTTTAACAGGCTTCCCATTCAAATGCATAGTGTACTCTAACGTACATAGATCCGAGAAGTACCTAGCAGACGCATGAATTACTAAGATAGGCAGAATGGCATGGTAGCGATCCGTGCATTGTTGGTTTCAGGAGTGCGCAGAGGCAACTTACATACGTTTTACACTGAATGCAGATTGCGCTCAATATGCGTGCTTTAATGACTCATGCCCTAAATGTTTAAAATTATTGCTATATTGGTTTAATTGCTTATAAATAGGGAGAGAAAAACAGTTGCCAGAACTAGTGCACAAAAATGTGAAAGGTTAAATTAAGCTTCAGATCAATGTATAATTTATAAATTTAGACTGTAATGTGAATTAGATTCGTTCTTTTACATTGATGTCAGGTAAATATTTAATAATGTAGCGTCTGTTATAACTTTCGCTACAGTCCATTCTGGCGTCAGTGTTGTCATTTACATGCAACATTTTCAAAAGTAATGTATTATTAAAAGTCGCTGGCACCAAGGGACATTAAATCAAATTGGTTTGCATAACTGTATAAAATAAAGCAATATTTCTATGTAAAATTAATTGTAGTGCAACATAAACATGAGCACAAAAAGTATTTTACAGTTATGCCTTTTTACCCCTCTTCTTAACAAACATGAAGGGATAAATTTATCAAACTGTGAGTTTCCGGCGGGTTTGAAAAGTGGAGATGTTGCCTATAGCAACCAGATTCTGCCTATCATTTTGTAGAATGTATTAAATAAATGGTAACTAGAATCTGATTGGTTGCTATAGGCAACATCTCCACTTTTCAAAGCTTGATAAATTTACCCTGAAAACTGAAAATAAAGGAAAAGGTTTAACACAAACGCCTAAAAACTGTATTATCCATAAGAAGTCCAAGGGCTAGATTTACTAAACTGCGGGTTTGAAAAAGTGGGGATGTTGCCTATAGCAACCAATCAGATTCTAGCTGTCATTTTGTAGAAGGTACTAAATAAATGAAAGCTAGAATCTGATTGGTTGCTATAGGCAACATCCCCACTTTTTCAAACCCGCAGCTTAGTAAATCTAGCACCAAGTCTCCCTCTGAGAGCCACATATAAGTTTTATTATTATTGGGGTCCTTCACTTTTATATTCCCAAACTAAACCTAATTACTAAAAACATGTTTAAGCTATAGACTAAGGTACAATACAGTATCCCAGCAAAACCTAATTTGTTTTCTTATTAACATAAACATTAAATGCTGATATTACAATGTATTATAGAGTGGGATTATGTCTCTGCCTACACCTTAACGTCCACAGTGTACTAAGCTGCAGGGAACTATTACTGAGGCATTGCAGCTCAATACTGCCCAAAGAAACACCTGTTACAATGATCCCAACAAACTCATACAACAACCCAATAACAAGGAGGAGGACAATAATAAGTTAAAATAAATAAAAAATGAAATTATACTGCTGTCCTTGTGCTGTTGTAGCTGCATAAAAACCACAAGCCTATTTTGCAAAGGGCCCTACTTTCCGCATCAGGGATCATTGAGGAATGGGGTCTACAGGATAGTCCACAGCTCAGTCCACAGCTCAGTGCCGGAGTCCCTTCTTGTTCCTCCTGCTAGTGGTGGGGACCAGGAGGAACTAATACCTAGTGCTGGGACCTTTCCCACACCTATTGGAACTAGTGATGTGTTCTTTCCTGCTGCAGTTGGTGGGAGGGGAGGCAAACTATTGTCCCACAGCCTAGCACTGGTATTCTTATCCATGCCCCTGGAGATGGTGCGGAGTGGGGCAGGATAACAGGCCCCCAGCTTATGATTCACAGCCCTAGTTATGCCATGAGCCGGGGTGCTGAGATGTCTCACACTTAATAGATACTTGTAATTAAATCTCGTAAAGACTTAATTCATTAAAAAAAGTAAAGTTATTCTAAACAAACATTTGCTTATTGAAATCTACACGAAAAATATTGCTACAAAAAGTGTAAACAATACTATTATAAGGTAACAGAAGAATAGAAATGAGTAAATATGTCACTTTGTGGGTCAATTCATGATATTGATATCAATAGTTCTTTTTTGATAATTAATTAATAACACTGTTATTACTGGCTTAAATATAAAAGTTTGTTTTCTCTACTTCTGACCTACCTATAGATCACAAAGTAGTTTATAATTTATATGTGTTCATTTTGCTGTTATTATTGACATTTTATTATATAGAATATGTTGTTTAAAATCATCCCAAAGAGAAACAACAATGAGTAAAGTATGAATAAGTCAATATAAGCAAATGCACTAATAGAGTATAGTTAGTTAACCAATTAACTAAACTGTAAAAGTGGGTATCATTTATTTAGTACATTCTACAAAATGATAGCTAGAATCTGATTGGTTGCTATAGACAATATCACCACTTTTCAAACCCGCCGGAAAACTCTCAGCTTGATATATTTACCCCCTGGTTTAGGATGCAAGCGTTATAGTAGCTCTCTAACGGGACTATTTATCAAAGGGTGAAAAGCCCTATTGTCAACAAAATTTGATGTAGATCATCAGGTTTCCATGAAATGGATTCTCAAAGAATGAGTATATATGGTAGGGTAGACAACAAAATTCATTGGTATGTCCTAAAGTAGAAAACCCCTTTAATTCACTGATCCTAATATCACATCTGGTCCTAATAATCACCTTGTGATACCTGTGCACTTTATGAATTATTTGTGGCTAATAATTCATTATTTTATGGTAAAGGCATAGAGCACCACAAAAGCTTCATTTGTGCATTTATGCTTTTATTTTTTCATCACAACTACTTATTCTTCCAAAGATGTTGGATTTATGTGTGATGATGTTTGCTTTGTGAGGGATTACACAATGAGTCAGTACAAAAAGGTGTTTCAAGGGTCATAAGTATGTAGTAAGTGGTTCATTTTGGTGAAACATAATTCCTCTTAAGTAAAAATTGTGGCTTTATGCTCTACATATTTAAATAAGGAAGGTGGGGAGGCAATCTAGATGTGCAGAATGCCAACAAAATGATATACTGTGCATGGCTCAATGTACACATATAGGCACTCTGATTGGAAATGCATGAGAAAATACCCTTATTAAAACAATTGATAGACACAACAATGTCACATATAATTTTCTCTGTCATTGTTTTAAAAGTGCAGAGGAGCTCACTACTCCTGTTAAGAAGCATTGACATATATATATATATATATATATATATATATATATATATATATATATATATATATATATATATATATCTATATATATACATATATAT
Organism: Mixophyes fleayi; assembly: GCF_038048845.1. NCBI lineage: Eukaryota > Metazoa > Chordata > Amphibia > Anura > Limnodynastidae > Mixophyes > Mixophyes fleayi. The sequence goes on along the minus strand of NC_134403.1, from coordinate 142,731,671 downwards.
ATATATAAATATATATATATATATATATATATATATATATATATATATATATATATATATATATATATATATATATATATATATATATATATATATATATATATCATCCCACTGTAGATCTATTGTGGCCATTCATACTTTTTGCCTATTATGAACATTTGATTTAAAGTGAGTTACTTGTAAAAAAAACATATTTGCCTACTTTTTACAGTTGCTGTAGATGATTAGATGATGCAGAGCTATAACAATGGAGGAGTAACAGTATGGAGTAGCATTGAAAGATTGGTCCATAGCAAAATAAAAATCTGGGAAGGTTGTAGGCCTATATGCCTTTACAGATATCTAAGTTTCATTTTATTGCAGAATAATATGTATGTCTTGCTTAGCACTATAGTCTCCAATTATTAGATACTAAGTACTAAAAAACTTTTTCGAGAACACAAAAATGAAAAGTATTTAAGTGAATATTACCTTTTAGTTATTGTTCTCTGTATAATCACACATAATTAAACACATAGTACAAAGAGTGCATTGTGTCAAATTAAGCAGCATGCACTGCTATTTTGTGAAAGGGAAATCAGTGGCAAGATGAACATGGTAAAATACAGTTATTATGTAACATACTGCTAACCAATTCGACCAGAGATATCTATGTATTATGTAATTTTGATTGCATCCAGTTTAATTTAATAAATCTAAATCCAAACAAATAGCAGTGCATAATGCCATAAATTATGATTGTAATTATCATTTCTTTTAATATACAATATTAAATAAATCTCTGCATAAGTATAATAAAAAGCAACACATGTATTATATCACAAAGCAAACACAACAAACCAAAAACCATGTGCATTGTGTCAAAAGTTATTTTGGCATGAGTCACTGCTTAAAAGAATAGCTGACCCAGTCTCTGTTGGAATATTATGCTTTGTATTTAATTATAGCGACAATAAAATGTTCCTAAGGATACTTATACTGTAAGTGCAAGAAGATGAGTCAGATGTTCATAAGATCAGATTTCTATTAAAATGATTATTTTACATAAAAGTACAAAAAAGAACACACTGAATAACCATACAAATCTTACCTGTAGCAAATACAACATTTTTGGACACCAACTTGTGATCCATTATGGAAAACTGAGGAAGTTCTATCCTCTCAACACCAGTTACAGCTTTTTCTCCCCCTCTCCAATAAAACTCAATGTCATCAGTTGTGTAGCCATCTGCAAAATGAAATGTGGTATTTACACCATTTTTGTAATTATTAATTTCTACACTGCATTAAGGACTTAATTTGCCATGAGCCAAATACCATGATTTGCCTTTTGATTGACAGTTGTTATGATGAAAACTGTTGTGTCATGAAAAGGAATGACTCACTTCTCAAATACAATTAGCAGCTGTCCTTTATTGCGCTGTGGACAAATCACCAATCCCCTTAAAAAAAACACTTCATAACAACACCTGTAAGCTTAGCAATACATAGATGGTTTACTCCTTCCGGTGGTTTGTCAACAATGGATGCAGTGTTTGCAGTACACATGGACCATGAGTCAAGAAGGTCCCATACTGGCCCCTTGGCTTATGGCCCACCTTGCTCACAGGGTTGTGCTGGTATGGGGGTGGGGAGTCCCAGGGCCCTGCATTTAGTCTCCAAAGCTAACCAAGGTTAGTCCTTGCCTGTAGCGGCCTGGCCCTGGCATTGAGGACTTTTCTGATGGCTGGCTCCAACCAAGCGACCAGATACCCTTTTTTACAAAACTTTTTATTGTACAGAAAAATCATACTGCATTGAAATATATGGCATGTATTACAAAAGTAGACTGTACAAGTGAATTTTTTTTAACATTTTAAGAAGAAAAGGAGGAAAGGTGTAGGGGGGAGGGGGTAGAATAAAAATTAGAAAAAAAAGAATAGAGGCGTAATAATGAAATAAAGTCGAGGAGAGGAGAAGAGAAGAGGGGTGAATATTGAGAAGTAAAAATTTGAGGTCAAGAACACAGATCAAACATTCAATGTTCACATATAATAAGCAACTTCAAATATCTAGTCATATAGCTTGAGAATATCCTAATTACGACATTGAAAGATAGGGTTGGAGAAAAGTAGGAGGAACGGGGTGAGATGTGGAAGGAAACATGGCATCCAATTTCTTTGTTCAGACAAAGGTTCCGAGTTGGTACATATTAACATAACATATATTCTTACTCAGGAACAAATACATTATAATTGTCTAAATAACGACCATTCAGTACTCTCAAACACCTGCATAATGTGAGATTGCATATGGTTGTCCAGTGTATCTATATATACACCCCATTTGGCCAGATACCCTTTTAAATGTCCTGCTGCTTACAAGGGGATAAGCCCCTGCCATCATTAATTTACCTCCCTGTATGTAAGACTAGTGCAGGATGCCTAGAAAGTTAACACAGGGGAATGACTGACTGATGATCAGGGTGGCTCTCGTCCTATTCCTCCTCTTTCCTTCGGCTCCTCCTTTCAGCTCCTCTCCTTTTCCTCCTCTAACCGTTTCCTCTGCTTCACCTTCCCCTTCCCTTTAGTTTATCCATTTCCCTTCTTCTCCTCCCGTTACTGTCTCTTCTGTTCATTCCCATCTCTCCATTTAGCTTGTCGTCCATCTAGCAAACATGGGCTGGGAACCAGCTATCCAGGTGTGCAAAGAACATGCGAGGCAAAGGTATCTATACTCACAGCCTAGCAGGCAAGTGTGATGTAGGTATTAAGTGTGATTTAGGTATTATACTTAGGGTATCAATGTACTGTTGTGGGAGCTTTTAAGGATATTGTCATACACTGTCTCCGCATTTCTACTCTATGCCAGGGATGGCTTCCTTCCTATTCGGCCCGACGCTTAGCATGCGCATGCCTACTATTTTCGGAAGACATCTACCCAGCTTTTCTGACTTGTCTGACTCCCATATACCCGCTGTTCAGAGCATGGTCCATGAGTTCACCCAGATATGGATCCAAGTATGAATTCAGCAGACTTCAGAAAGGTACTGTCACTCACCAGACTGTGAGTGCTTCTTCCCGTGTGTTTAGGAACCGTGGCCGTCCACCATCCTGAGGGTCTGCGCATGTGCAGCCCTTTCAAACCTTCAGTTCATGTTCCTTTTAGTTAATTGGCTGATCAGGCAACACTCCCTATTTATAGCACCTGGGTTCCATACCTCGTTGCCTGATCTTGGAGTCTCATTCCCTATGAGCCTCTGAAGGTGTTCCTGTGTTTCCTCGTGTATTCAGCGCTGCTGATTCCTGTGGTTTCCAGACCACTTCAACCCTCCTGTGGTTTCCAGACCACTTCAACCCTCCTGTGTTTCATCGTGACTGTTTAGCTGATTCCTATCCGCTGCCTCCATGCACTACAGTCTTCAGACCACTTCAACCCTCCTGTGTTTCATCGTGACTGTTTAGCTGATTCCTATCCGCTGCCTCCGTGCACTACAGTCTTCAGACCACTTCAACCCTCCTGTGTTTCATCGTGACTGTTTAGCTGATTCCTATCGCTGCCTCCGTGCACTACAGTCTTCAGACCACTTCAACCCTCCTGTGTTTCATCGTGACTGTTTAGCTGATTCCTATCCGCTGCCTCCGTGCACTACAGTCTTCAGACCACTTCAACCCTCCTGTGTTTCATCGTGACTGTTTAGCTGATTCCTATCCGCTGCCTCCGTGCACTACAGTCTTCAGACCACTTCAACTCTCCTGTGTTTCATCGTGACTGTTTAGCTGATTCCTATCCGCTGCCTCCGTGCGCTACAGTCTTCAGCTCACCTCAACTCTCCTGTGTTTCCTCGAGACTGCACCAGCTGATTCCTATCCGCTGCCTCCGTGATCAACAGTTCCAGCTCAGCTCTACTTTCCCGTGTTTCATCGTGGCTGCACCTGCTGGTTTCTATCCGCTGCCTCCGTGTGCCTGCAGAGTCCTGCTGGCTGCTACTCCTCAGTTCTACTCGTGTCTGCAGCAACTGATCTGCTCCCCGTGCTTCTCAGTGTTCCTGCTGGTGTCTACTCGCCAGTCTGCATCGGATCTACGCCTCGCTGCTTTCATCTCGTCTAGACCATCGCTACTCTTCAGGGTCCTCCAGGAGTCCAGTTCTACATACTACTGCTTCCTGAGTATTTGTGCTATCCCTGCTGGTCTACCTACCTGTGCGCTGCACCTACTTGATTACCGCTTCACCCTCCAGGGACTTCGCATCCTGCCGGCCTCCAGCCGTTCAGGTATCTCTGCACTCCTGTCTGACAGCCTGCTCCTGAACCACGGTATGCATACTTCTCATTGACTGTGCTGGTGTATTGCATATCTTGCTGGACTGAGTTGTTCTCCTGTGGAGCTTACTATCCGCTGAGACTTTTGTCATCATTGACTGTGTTATATTTTGCCCGGATAGTTTCTGTGACTTTGTATTATTGCAGTGCTGTTCAGTCATTACTATATTGTGCATGTCATTGTGGATCAAGTTCAAGGTGCCCGTGTATCCTCTGTATTGCAGTCTCTCCCCGTGCTCCTCCTCACATATATATTCAGTGGTACAACTTGCTAGAGGCAGACCACTGATCCCTGTTTCCTGTGTCACCTGTTCCAGTATCCTCTCACATAGCAGTGGTACAACTTGCTAACGCAGACCACTGACTCCCCGGATACCTCCACCTGGATTCCATTCCTTCACCTAGACAGCGGTACAACTTGCTAAACGCAGACCGCTGACTCTCATCACCTCCTCGTTGCTGTTGGACATTCCTCCTCACTATAGCAGTGGTACAACTTGCTACCGCAGACCACTGACTACCCTCACGTGTCCTTTGTCCATTCAGTTCCTCGTGTATTACTACATATATATTACCAGTGCTGCTAGTCATAGACTTTCCCGAGCATCTCTATCATCTGCTGTCTCCTGTTCCGTGATCACCCCGCTACCAGAGTACCATATTACCATCTATACTGCTCTGGTAAGCTTATCACCTGGTGATCCCTGGGTAAAGACTCCTAGTGCCCGTGACAGGTACAAATGTTATGCAGATCACCACAGTAAAAAAATTCCGTTCCTCCACGTGGGTGACAAGGTGTGGCTATCCACCCTTAATATCAAACTTAGAGTGCCATCCATAAAATTTGCATCATGTAATCAATTCAGTTACCTATAAACTCCTATTACCTGCCTCTCTCCATATGTACAACTCTTTCCACATTTCCTTATTGAAACCTCTTGTCCTTAACAAGTTTTCTAATAAATCTTCAACTCCTCTGCTTATTAAGTCTGTCCAGGGTGACGAATATGAGGTGGAATTCATTTTGAGATCACAATCCCTCCAAGCCAATGTTCAGTTCTTGGTTCACTGGAAAGGGAATGGCCCCGAAGAGAGATGAGTCAATAAGGAGGACCACCATGCTCCTCATCTTCTGGCTAACTTTCAGATGAGACAAGCTGCCAATATTTCCCCATCTGAGAGAGGGGGAGATACTGTCAGACGCCATGCCCGCACTTCTACTTTCTGACAGGGATGTCAGCTGCACTCTGACCACAGAATTGCCTTATGCCCAGTCAGGGCTAACTTGCATATATAAAAAGTAGGCTCTGGCACCACTAAGCTGCCAGAGTTTTGGATCACTTCCTGCTCCAGCATTCCTTGTTGAACGTACTCCCTGCTCCCAGTGTTATTGGCTCCTGACTCGGCTTGTTCTCTAGACTATTTCTTTGGATTACGTTTTGGCACCTGTTTGCTCGTACTTGTTTGACTTATGGCTTGCCCTGATAATCCTCTGAATCATCCCTGTGTACCTCGCTTTCCGGTTGGTTCTGGGTGCATTAGACTCTGCACCTCCCAGATCAGTTGTATTAATACCAGCTAGTGGCTACATCAGCATTATTTATCGTGACAGTTATGTAGTGGGGATATTAATGTAATGTGGGGTTGTTGGTGGCTATTGATATAATTTGGGAACCGGTGGGGGCTATTAATGTAATGTGTGGGGTTAATGTAATATGTCTGATGGTGGGACTATTAATGCAATTTTTAATTATTAATGCAATGTGGCTATTCATTTAATGTAGTAGAAGGTGTGGTCAGTACTTTAATACGGAATCTTTTTAATTAAATGTGAGCTCTATAAAGGTTTTGTGCGGTTGGTGGTGGCTATTAATATATTATAAGAGTTAATAATGCACTCTGCACAGAACTCCATCCCACATGGAGCAGCAGAAGTGGAAGCTGCTCCACCAGGCAGTGCAGAAACATATGAACATGAGGAAGAGTGTGAGGGGTGGACTTTAAAGACACGTGACAATGGGGAATGATGTCAGTGCATATGTGACAAGGGGAGACTGGGGAGGGCATATTTCTTATATGACTTGTACTGTTGTCACATATGGGGAGGGCAAAAAACACGCCCACTAAATTCATAAAATGCCTTTAACTCCTGATCATAGTACACTGGAAGTGAGCTCTGTTCACTCTTATCGATGCCTGAAACAATTTCTGTGTGACTAATACCAGAGTAACTATGATAAATAAAACTGTCCTCTTTTCTAAGCTTATGTGGTTGACAAAAGTGTCATCTATATAGTTAATATACTCCCCATAGTATTTTTGTAAAAGACACTACTGGGGCATTGATTGAAATTTTTTCCTTCAAAAGTCTATTTTTCTACTTTCACCACAGCATGAACACCACACAGTGCTGTGTACTTGTAGCCTATCAATTGTGATTCAGCTAAAGAAAGGAAGAAAGAGCTCATGTGCTTTTATTAATAGGTACAACAAAACTGTAATCCAGGGACTAAAACAAGTTGGCAGAGGAGGAGCTGCAAGATCTGTGATGAGAATGAGATCAGTGCTCAAAATAATTTTACTTTAAAGATGCTGATTTTGCCTCTTTTTCGTTGCCAGAGGAAAGAGCCACATGAATCTATCAATAACATCTAGCAGATAGTCCCTGATGCTCTGATTTGTTAATATGAAACTGTACAGAGAGTTTCCTGTCTGATGCTACTGACAAAAGAGAGAACTGGGGGCCAGGGTACCAAATATAAATGACAGATCCCAGTGGCTCTCTCTCCAAGTAATGAGCAACCAGAAATCTGTTGGCTTAAACCGAGGGTGAATTTGCTACACACTAGGGCCAGATTTGGAAATCTGCTATACAGTAACCACAAGACTAGAAGTTTGTTATACACTAACCATGATACCTGAGGGCTGATGTACACTAATTAACCAACTGAGGTCTACACTTTCCACCAGATTGTTATATACTAGCAGCCATATTGGAGGTCTCATTTACTGTATATACTAGACATGAGATTGTAATTCTTACTCATATACCAGCTTTCAGATATCTGCTTTATATAATAGCCTCCACATTGGGAGTTCTTTTTAATTAACTAACCACCACTTTGGGTATGATATTTAACCACCAGAATTGGGTCTGACGCCAGACTAGATTGTGCATTGATACCACTAGCCTAAATGGGTACTAGATTTGTTTTCTAGCCAATAGATATGACCTGAAGTTGGTGTGTTTAGGACCAGCTTTATCAGGTTATAGGGAGGCCTAAGATTTCTCCCTGCTGTGATGTAGGTAACATGATTAAAAATAAATAACTAACATAGTATATAAATCAGTATATCTAACATAATGTAGATGTTTGAATATTTTATAAAATACATTCTTGCTAGATTTACTATTAAAGGTTTGAGACTGGAATGTTAAATGTTTGGCAAAACACCTAAACCGCCAGAGCTTTAGTCAAAACTGTTTAAAAAAACGCTAGAAAAAAGGTAGGTTGTTTTTTAGACCAGCTTCTGATAAGCTAGATAGCATGCTGGTTGAGCTAACGTGACATTCAGAACATATGATGAGGCACCACTGACCTTTGAATGATGAAGCAATCATTATTTATTGATGATGTATAGTATAAATGGCGCCCCTATTATGAAATAATAAGATTTAATATAAATATATATTCTTATTGTCCCCATGATATAATGATTTGGCCCCCTTAATATAAGGAAAAATTATTCCATAATTTAATTATAAATTCATTTTTCACCTTAATAAAAGATGACTGCCCTCATAATTCAACAGCCAATGGTGTCTCCATTTATGCTTTGAATGACAAGATAGTTACATGCTGTTTGAGCTATTTCACGTTTCACAATCAAATCTTTTTCTGGCTTTGCAATGTGGTGCTTTGCTAAACTGTGGTCTCAGGCGGTTTGCCCTTTAGTACATCTAGCCCCTGATTTTTATTTTGTAAGAGTGTAAAAGAACTTTCTACAAATGTCCAAGTAGAGTAGTACATTATCAAGGCAGCTTTGGGGGGGGAAGGCATCCTGATGCTCAAAAACCTCCCCCTGGGCGCTGAAAATAAATGCACAGCTTCTCTGTGAAAGAGAAACTCTACAGAAGCCTTGGGCACTGTGCTGTGCACAGAGGGCAGAAGGGGAGTATTGTGAGGTTCAGGCAGCAGCAGAACTGTTTCTTTCTATTCTGTCAGTGTCTCTTCTGTCTTACAGTCCTCTCTGTATGTTCTGTCAATGTGTCTGTGTCCCAATTCTGCTGCGTCTGCCTGTCCTGACTGAGTGTCTGCCTCCTATTATTATTATTATTAATAACTTTTAATTATAGGGTGCAACAAGTGGTCTGCAGCACCGTATAGAGGGCAAACAACAAGACATAACATGATATAACAGTAAAATACAGTAAACAAATAACACTACAACTCTCAGCACAGCTACTGAATGCCTGGATGGGTGATGATGTGCAAGGGGTATATTCACCACAAGCTGAAACCTGTGCCCATAAGAGTGGGCGTAGCTAACAGGTTAAGAGCCACTGAAAGAGGAGCAAAGACAATGCAGGAGTGGAGTCAAGGGCTTGAGAGCCCAAGGAGGAGGTGTGCAGTGTAGCTGGTGAACAAAAGTTATAGGTAAAGCAAACAGGAGGGAAGAGGGCCCTGCTCACCAGACGTTACAATCTAAAGGGAAAGGGGCATACAAATGGTTGACACATGGGGTGAGCCAGTGAAAGGGGATCTGAGGGCATGAAACAAGAGTGGGTGAGATGGAGGATGAAAGATGGTGAGGTATACTATATGGCAAAATGGTTGCCTAGAAGAATGGTAGGCTTTTATGAAAAGGTGGGTTTTCAATGACCTTTTGAATCTATACATATAGTCTGATAGAATGCGGGAGATTAGTCCAGTGGTGTCGGGCAGCTTGAAAGAAATCTTGATTCAGGAGTGAGATGTGGTTACCAGAGGTGAGGATTTGAGACAGTCATTGGCTGATTGGAGAGGACGAGAGGAAGTATGTTTGGTGATCAGGTTGAAAATGTAGGGAGCAGTGGATTTGGAGAGAGTCTTTTATGTGCGGGTTAGAAGTTGAAGAGGATTCTGTAGGGAAAGGCTTGGCAGAGAGGGGAAGCAAATGTGGAGTGGCGAGAGAGCAAGATAAGTCTAGCTGCACCACCAAGTATGTTTATTAGTATATTCACTTGGTTTCAAAAGAAACATTTAAACTCGAGACAACATATCTGAAACTGTATGCACTCAAAAGTGAATATACTAATAGACATACTCAGTGACAGATAGTCACAGGTCTAATCTATTATACTTCAAACAGCAGGCTGAATAACATTGAGTTATAATGCACAGTATGTTGCTCTATATATGAAACAATTAGTACCAGGTAGCAGAAATTGTGGTGATAAAGATTAGATGCCGACCATGATATAATGCTAAAACAAACCAGTTGGTGATCTGATACCTTTATTCATAAATATTACTTACATATATGATTATAATAATAAACCATTTAATATATATGATCTGTAAAAGAAAATATTAGAAATTTTTAGGGAATGTATACCCAATGATAAGGTTTATCAAATCAATCCTGCCATTTCTATGGTTAAATAAAATAAAGCAGAACCTCCATATGGTTGTCTTCATAACCTTTTATTACACAATTCTTTATTTTTCTTGCACTTTTCTTTCTTTTTTTTTAACATAAAGGATTCAATTAAGCATTTATAAGACCGATGTGGAGTATTGCATAATCTGTTTTTAAATCATTAATAAAATATGGAATATTCTTAGCTGATACCATTTTTGTGAATCCTAGAGTCCCCCCATTAGAGGAGCTCTTTCTTTTTAATTTTGTCCTAAAATGATTGATATGCTCTTGGAGTGCACCTTCCATAACAGTCATTTGATATATCATCATTTAATAAAGAGATTATTTCTGACAAATTAATGGAATAGATTATTTCACATATGACATTTGATATGACTTGTTCTGTGCAGATATTCAAGAAATAATTATTTTAGACAAGGAGGAAATGGCGGAAAGCTAGATGGGGGAAGGAGGGACCAAAGGTAGAAACAGAGAAGGAGCGATTGGCAAGGTAGTAGGTGAACCACAAAATGAACAGTGTCAGAAAGGTCAATGTTATGAAGGGTGTGCAGTAAGAGAGGGTGATCCACTGTGTCAAAGTCAATAGCCACTACACAAATTATGCTGCCTTTATACTGCAGTCTACCAGTGTTCATAGGCATGTGAGTATTTTTTAAGTTATGTCAATTATGTGTAAGTTTATTATATTAACTTGCAATTCGTAACTAATATTGACTGTGATCGTAAATGCATATGTTTACAGTATTTCCTATAAGGGCTGAAATGTAGTAGGAAACCTTAAAAAAATAAAACAATATTATTTTACCTTCTGCCTATGCAGCAGCATCAACCACATGGTGGATGCAAAAAGAAATCTTGTCGCTATGATAAAATGCTATTTTATAGTGTGTCAAAAACATTTTATCCTATTAAATATTAAATTAGTCCCAATTTTGTTATTAGATAAAACTATGTCGATAAGCAAAAATTTGGGACATAACCATGCTTGTTATTCATACAAAACAATTTAACTACAAACAAGTACTTGTTTCAGGCTGATTGTAGCAGTTTTTCTTTGCTGGAGAAGGAGGAAATACAACAAACTCCACTGTGAAATATAGAAATCTCATGACAGCGTACATAACAGTCTTCATATTGTGACACAACGCCATGTGACATATCTTTATATTAGGGATCTTTATCTCTTATGTTACATGGGTGGTAGTTTTTTTGGAAAATAACCATTTTAATATTTTGATAAGTGTTTTAAAGAAATTATATTTTGATAAATGTATTTTTCTTTAGTAATTTATTAATTTTGTAATTTATTTCATTTAATGAGAGAATAAGCTGTCACAGTTTTATTTTGTAAGATGATTCTGTGTGTGACAGGCGTAATGGGGAAGAGTTTGTGGATGATGACCTGCAGCAGAGGTGGTGCAGAATGTGGACTGGAGCAAAGGTGGTACAGGGTGAATTGTGGGTAATAGTCTCTGTAAAGTACTGAGTATTTGTAAGAACTATCATCATCATTGTTTATTTATATAGCGCCAGCAGATTCTGTAGCGCTTTATATTAAAAAGATGATAAATAAAGTAAATAATATTAAATAGGAGTTTTGCTTAATGGGGAAGAGTTTGTGTATGGCCTGCAGCAGAGGTGGTGCAGGGTGAATTGTGGGTAATACATACTTGCCAACTCTCCCGGAATGTCCGGGAGACTCCCGCATTTTGTGAGAGTCTCCCGGACTCCCGGGCGAGTGTGGCAATCTCCCGAATTCTGCCCACTTCACTAGGAAGTGCCCCACTTCCTAGTGAAGTGGGCAGAATTAGATCCCAAACGCCGCGATTCCCGGTGAATCGCGGCGTTTGGCCCCGCCCCCGCTGTCAAATGACGCAATTTGCGTCATGACGTCACAGGGGGCGGGGCCGAAATGACGCGATTTCGGTCACCCCGCCCCTTCACGCCCCCCTCCACTGGCTGGCTCCCGGAAGGGAGCTGAAGAAAGTAGGTAAGTATGGGGTAATAGTCTCTGTAAAGTACTGAGTATATGTAGGAACTATATAAAAAAGTTGATAAATAAAGTAAATAATATTAAATTAGAGTTTTGAAGCACAGAAGCTGCAGGCATCGTTCAAACACTTATTTGATCAAAGGTAAAATATAAATACTCAGTCGCTTTCTGGCAATGATGAGGTATGTCCTAAAATGGACACTGAAGTGAAAAATGTCATTATCTTTGATGACTAGTGATGTAAGAGAGAGAAAAATAAGCTTTCACATTCAATCATACAAGTAATCACACTATGCATGCCTTACAATTATAAACATAGCTTTAGTGAAAGATAGAATAAGAGTGGACATTGTGCTTTAGCTCCAATAGCTCCATATATGGTAATATTATTTCATACGTTTAGTAGTTTTTAATGGTATTTTATATTTTAAGTTAGGAAACCCTTCATAAGAAGTGGGAAACTAATAAATTACATGGATACATTCCAAATAAAGAAAAGTCCACATAGTGCTTAAGTATTTGCATCATATTTTTTTCCACCAGTGTGCAGAGAAAACGGGTTTCTGTACAGTTTTATATTGCAAAAAGGCTAAATACAGACATGACTTTCTCCCATAAAGATAAATTCACATAATGACTAATAACAGGGTTTCCCAACGTCCCTAAGGGGGATAACTAAATGGCCACTCATGCATATTAAAGCACATTGGAAGTAAATTGCATCTCACTGTTTTCTCTATTCAACTGGAATTTGATTAGAATGTAAGCATTAGTTCTTTTGTGTTGTCGACCAGGCAATGGCTAATCAGAAGGAACTGCACAAGTGCACAGTTTTTCATTACCATGCTGCGTAAAATACTAATGACTTATCATTCTATTCTCTATTGCAGATATTTATTATCACTTATTATTGTTTATTTATATAGACAAAACCATGTTTCATATGCTGCCAATATCATTTTATTTTTCACAGTTAATGTTGTGTCTGCTAAGATAAATTGAGTTTAAGACATTCAGATAATACGTACAGCTCTCGATTTCAAGAGTGCAGTTTTGCTCATCCAGTGGATATCTCCGTAAGTCCATCATACACGCTGCTGTTGTTGTTATTCTACAAAACAAAAACAGACCAAAGTTACCAACAATATACACTGAGTCATTTTATGCATGTGTTTAGCTTCACAAGCAGGGACACGTGTTATGGAAGACTACAGGTTTCTAGAATCCCCTTCTATAACCAGAACATTGTTTTTGCTGTTTATATTGAAGATAAGAAAACTTACAATGCTGTATCTAACAGTGCAGAGAGATCCTTGTACCTGCTCATCTATGTAAGGCAGATAAGGTATTCACTAATATGGAGAAAAATATAGTAATACATAGCAACCAATCATCAATTAGATTTGTATAATTTAGTGCAGGCTAGTCTTCTGAAAGTAAATGAGCAACTATCTGATTGATTGCTAATGGCCACTGCACATTTGCACTTTATCAGTAAATAACTACCTGTGTTATCTTCCTTTGTTGTTTGCTTTTCCATGATATGACATGACATAAATGACATATACATATATTTATATATAAAATGTATCATTCTAACTAAAATCTGTAATCTCTCACTCTCTACTGGCATCTTTCCATCACTATACAAGCACACAGTGATTACTCCTATTCTGAAAAAACTAAATTCTGACCCAAACTCTCTCTCAAATTACCGTCCCATCTCTTAGCTCCCATGCCTCTCAAAACTTCTAGAGAGACTTGCCTACACTCGCATAACACGCTTCCTTTCCGCAAACAACTTACTGGATTGTCTTCAGTCCGGCTTTCACTCTCAACACACCACCAAGACTGTTAAAACTAAAGGCCATCACTCTCTCTAATTCTCCTGGATCTCTCTGCTGCATTTCACAATGTTGACCACACTCTTCTCATACAGACGCTACAATCCCTAGGTCTTCAAGACACTGTCCTATCCTGGTTCTCATCATACCTTTCTAGGCACTCTTTCAGTGTTCATTTCTCTGGATCCACCTCTGCACTACAAGACCATCAACAAAGCTGCACCAACATACATCTCCTCACTTGTCTCAAAATATCTCCCAACTCGACAACTCTGTTCTGCACAAGATCTGCGTCTCTCATCCACTCTCATTACATCCTCCCATTCTCGGTTACAGGACTTTTTTCGAGCTGCACCTACGCTATGGAATTCCCTCCATCCCATAATAAAACTTTCCTCTGGTCTATAACCCTTCAAGTGTTCAGGGCCTTCTAACCTCTTTGTTTTACCCAGTTTGTTCATTACTGTGTTTTTCCCCAATTGTAAAGCGCTATGGAATATGTTGACGCTATATAAATAAATGTTGATGATGATGATGACCGGAGACTCTCCAAGTTTATATCTCAATAGGTCAATAGGAGACCTGGTCCTAATGATGACCAAATGGTCTAATCATAGAGACCACTGATTTGCATCGCGGTGCATGGTCTGAACACACTGGTATCTGTTTTAAGTTCTGACCAAACCAAAAATACTACAAACCGATCACACAGTTTGATACAAATGAACAATGTATTTTGATACACTGCGCATTCGCAAAAGAATCAAATTTTGAGTTCAAGCAACTCTTTGGAGGAGCATTGTTTATCTGTGCTTGAGATATGGTGTTAAGATACTTTTGGATAATGATGACAACATCAGCACATATCTTTACAGTTAAAATAAATAAATGTGTCCCACAAGTTAATAACCAGTACTAGGGCTATAGCCTGGGCTTGTTATAGCCAAAGCAGAGGACACCTTTAATAGAGATGTACAGAGAAATATATTTCTTATTGCAGAACACAATGGTACAGGATATTTACCAACATTACACTTAGGTATAAGCTTACAGCAAACTGCAGCATCCAATATGACATTTAATTTCATTGTCTAACTTGCTCTAAAGAGCTGATTGTTAATTTGTTTTATTGCTGTTATGTAAATTTGCCACTAAGTACAATGTTAGTAAGTAACATTGAGAGTATTTTCTTTTCAAACCAATAGTAAAGGGACTCTAACCTATTTTTTGTCTTTATATGTGTTGTATGCAGGAAAACAAAATGCGAGAACAGCGTCTATTTTTATGTTCTATTTTTTTAAACAGCCCGTTCTGTAACAGATAGTAAGCGTGATTTATTAACTTTGCTCAAAGGTGCAATTCAGCACTAAAACCATAGCAACCTATTAGACATTTGCTTTCATTGTATAAAAAGCTAATTGGCTGCTATAATTTACTGCAGATTGTAAATATGAGGTTGTATACACGTAACCGATGGTCATGGGTGGTCCTGTTTGGTTCCTCCTACTACTACTCTCTCACATCCTCCTCCATTCTAAACAGGTGTGATGAGAAAGTAAATAATTCTACCTGCATTAGGTTAAGGAGACGTGCAGGTGGAGGCTATGTGTGTGTGTGTATGGGAGGGGGAGGCACTGGGAGATTTGACAATACATAGGAGTAGAAGGAGTTATCTGAAAAAACAACAATAACAATAGTAGCGCTATAAATAGGCAAAGACAGTTGTCTTCAGAAGTCACATAAATAATTGGTTGGAGTTTACCTGTATACAATAAAAATGTTTAGTTTGTTTTTAAAATAAATACATCTCATGTATGTGAGATCTCACAGTCGCTTAGTGCATCATCACAAATACATTGAAGAACGTTCAAAGCAAATCCAAGAAACAGTTATTGAAAAAAAGCACCAAGTAGAAAGATACATGGAGATTCCAAAGGCTCGTAATATTCTCCGGAACACTGTCAAAACCATCATAAAAAATGGAGAGAATGTAGAACAACTGTGAATTTGTCTAGAACTTTCTTCCAAAATTGAACATCCATGTTAAGGAGGTCACTAAGATGACTATGGTAATAGAGTGACAGTCGCCAATTGCAGAAATGAGAAAAACTGTCCACTGAACAACAATAGCCCAGACACTTCAGAAAACTGTGCTTTATTGTAGAGTGACAAAAAGAAAACCATTGTTGAAGAAAACTAACATGCAATCTCACCTAGGGAAGACTCAAATACCGAGTGGAGGAAGATGCTATGCAGTGATGAGACAAGATTGATCTTTTTTGGACCAATGTTCTGTTTGGGCCCAACACTGTGCATCATACTAAGAATACTAACCTTACCATGCAGCACAGTGGCTCGAGCATAATGCTATCAGGATGTTTTTCTACTTTAGGAACTGGAAACTGTTCAACATGGAGTTCAAAATGGAGGGAGCAAGATAAAATATAATAATTGAAAACATTTGCTGCAATTTGCAAGAGACTTAGGACTTGGGAAACGTTTCATATTTAAGCAGGATAATGACCCAAAACATGCAGAAAAAGTCACAATGGAGTAGCTTAAATACAAAAATAAAATATATTCTGGAGTGGCCTAGTGAAAGCCCAAAATCTCAATTCCATCGAATTGATTTGACATTTTATGCTTATCAAATGTTACTATCCAACTTGATGGCACTCAACCAATATCGCAAGGAAGAATGGGCGAAAATCACAATGTTCATATGGGCAAAGCAAATAGACTCACAGCTGGAATTGCTGCTAAAGGCTTCTAACAAATATTAAAATAAAGAGGGGTGATTGAATACTTATATAATGAATGTCTGCTTTTTATTTATAATTAAGAAAAAGCTTTAAAGTTGTTTTTTTTATTTGACATTGAAGAGTATTTTGTTTTTATCAGCAGTGAAAATGTATGAATAAATCCATTGTAATTCCATGTTGTAAGAATAGCAAATACACACACACACATACTATACATAATCTACATTTTTCAATTCATGTTAGAAATGGAATTGGGTCAAAGAGTGTGCACACCATCCAATCAGGTACTGCTTGTCTTGCACACTCTGTTGGATTTTGACTCAATTGAATATAGCTCTTTAATGGGGTCAGTTGAACAGCTATGATACTAAGGGCAGTATGGGCCCACCCTAAAAGAGACATCCTCAGTTATGTTATATGTGATTGTGCCTCTATGACAAAAGTAAAAGGACCAAGGCATTTTAGAAAATGGCACTAGTGAGCACAAGAACATGCCCATGGATTACTAAACGTGACATTCAACAAAAATTTATAGGCTTACAGATATGTGGTTTTATTTTCTTACTGAAATAAATCTTTTGTTTTAAATTACATTAGAAGGCAATAGCTAGGAGTCATGGATTCCATTAATGAACTGAGAGAACAATGACATATTTCTTTGGATGCTAATATTTCCGGATTCAGAATTTATAGACAGTACTTTACATAAAGGATCGTAGCTTGCTTCACATAAATTAAAATTAGATTGAAAGGTTATAATGGATTGCTGAAAGTTTAAGCAGCGATATAAAAATACCATCTAAAAACATCTGTTAAGCTAAGACAACTCATACATATCATACTAGTCAGTCCTATTAATTAAAAAGATACCAACCTAGAAGACTCCATCATGTTTTCAAGGCAGTATGTAAACCTTAAACCCCACAGCAACAAGAATGATTACATTTTTATAATGCTTAGGAATGCAAATTTCATTTTAAATTCCTGGTTTAATAATCATAAACTTTGTTTTGTGAACCTAACTTGTAATCTGTAATTTTTCAATATCTTCATTAGAGTAATACATGGTAATGTTTAAATGTGAA
This sequence comes from Mixophyes fleayi, assembly GCF_038048845.1. Taxonomy (NCBI): domain Eukaryota; kingdom Metazoa; phylum Chordata; class Amphibia; order Anura; family Limnodynastidae; genus Mixophyes; species Mixophyes fleayi. Next base: position 142,714,040 of record NC_134403.1, on the reverse strand, counting down.
AATATACATTATTAGACCAACCACTAAGCAGTGAACTGTTACGTCTCCACTCAGCATATTTTTTTCACCTTTCCTAGTTCAATGATGGTACTTAGTTCTAAACAAGTGCCCCCTTATCAAATCAGAGTTAAACAAAACCATAATGTCTTCAAATCTAACCAGTTTACGGCGGCATCTACCCACGCATATACGCAGTCTTAAACTAGGGAATATGGTCTGCCATCCCCAAGGATGTACATAGACATTTGTGGGTAAAATAGCAACATTTTGTACAGATAATCAAGTACCAGAAAGTGCGAAGATATTGCTGCTTATCTGTAAAAAAAAAACATATACACAAGGCATTGAATGGAAATTCTGTAGCACCTGAACCCACTGCCACTCAGGGCCGCCAAGATGAATTTGCGGCCCCAATACAGCAATTTTGTGTGCCCACCACACACCCAAAGCAGGAGAACATATGGGGGCATAGTCACATGGTGATGTGGGCGTGGCCAACATGGGCTGTGACTGCGCCTCTTTACACATGACATTACGGAAGGAATTCAATTATCCGCAAAGTGCCTCCGGAACGTCCGCAAGACACTGTGGCAGAAATTTTGACAGAAATCTCTTCTCATCTGAGAAGTGAGTGGAGATTTTTACTGTTATTGATGGCAATATGGGCGGCGTGATATCTGTGTGCCACATAGGCAATTGAATTTCCCCCATTATGAATTAAAATGGTGTTATTCTCACCTACCTGTTATTGCAGCTTTCATAAAGCCACACGCTGGACAGAAAAAAAGTTTTTTTGAAACTACCTGGTAGCGGGGCCCCGGTAATTTGTACCCGCCCCCCTCTACCCTCTCGGCGCCCCTGCCATTACTACAGTAGTTCCTTCTTTGGCTGCCCCCCGAAGTGCTGTGTGGAGCTGTCACAGCTATTAAAGTTTACTCCACTCCGCTGAAACACAATTGGAAGTTGGCACTTGCTACGCAGTATATTCTTTCAACATTAGAAAGTGAGGAATTGTGGTAAATGTATAGTAGTTATTTTACAAGACCTGCAGTGGCTGATCATGTTTCAAGATCTAGGAATGCCTACAAGGGGTTCAGTTTGAAAACTGCAGGTTGATGAGTTGGCAGAAGGACAGGGTATATTTTTGTGGAGAGAAGCAGGGCTCTCTTTATTGAGATGAGAAAAACTAAATTAGTGTTTTTGCCAGATATAAGACTTCCCCCTAACTATCAAATGCAATCATCAGCGGTAGTGATTCGCAAGGTTTCTCTGGCGAAATCTCCCCATGCAAAGCATCTGGAAGCCTATTTAGCAAGGATCTCAGGATGACAATAGCATGATATATTGAAAGAAAAAATACTTTATTTATATTAATATTTCAATCGGACCAAAGGCAATTAAAAAAAAACAAACAACAGTTTGTTACAACTCTGTCTGTCATTTGTACCTAGCAGCAGTACCTCATACCACCAGAGGTGCTGCTGTTCTGCTACTGAACTCTGCAACATACCTGAAGGAGTTAATCTTCTTGCCTGAGGATTAATTAGAACTGCACCTGTCACACTGCTTTTAATACCTGCCTCAAGCTGTGCTCTGTGCAGTTCATCCCGTTTGTTCCTGGCTGCTACTACCTGCTCCTGTTCTTTTGTTATATACCTGCTGGACTGACCTTCTGTGTATGACCCCTGCTTGTTTCTTGGACCTTACCTGCTTGCCTGAGACCCCGAATTATTTACCTGTACTTTGGACCACGCTGTTTTGCCTGATGCCTTGATCTTTTTGCCTGACTTCTGGACCTCGCTTATTTGCCTCATCTCAACCTGGCTATTTGAAGTTATTGTCTGATCACTGCTTGATCCCTGGACTCTGTCTGCTCTCCTGGACAGCCTTGTGCCTTTTGGACTGGGGTAAAACTTATTATATCAGTACCTGCCATTGTTACTATACAGTCTCTTTAATAATCCTGTTCAAACCTGTGGATCTGAGTCATCGTTTGTGTATTTACTTTAATACATTTTTGTTGCTGTTAATAAATACACTGGGATTCATAACACAGTTTTGATAGTTTTTAACAATTTCTTTTAGTTTACATGTGGACCTGAAAGTCAGGGCTTCCAGCTCCATTGTGCATCCGTGAACCAGTAAGCCGTGTCATGCAAGCGCAATTTCACCAAAATCCACCAAAATTGGAACGATGAAGTGGTAAGACTATTCTTTCCACTGCCAGCCAGTGTTATCACTCAATTTTTCTAACGATATTTCAATAATAAATTGTGGTGATAACAGATTGTCTATCACTGTGACAAGTGGCGATAGAAAATCTTTATTATCACCACTTAATAGATAGAGGCCCATAATTGTTTCATTAAAGTAGTCTGTACTGTCTGTCAAATTGTACCGTACTGAAAAGATAAAATATGATAAAGCTTTGATTGACATCTTTCTTGCTACCTGAAATCTCCAGCTCACTAGACAGGTTATAAACAAATTTACAATATACTTGTTTTTCCACCACAAGGCAGCAGAAGCAGAAGTTATTACAATTTCATGAAACATCTAACAATGTGGACCAGTCCTTTAAATCTACAGCCCATTAAACTCTGTGCTCAAAGAGGGAATTTAGAAGTGCTGGTATGGAAATTTAGAAGTGGTTGTATAAACTATTTTACAAGGAGGCCTGTAGGAGAAATGGCAGTATGGCATACCACCGTATACATCCCTACAGGCGCGGGCTGGCAGATGACAGCCCGGGGGGCGCACGCCGCACAGACGGCCGCATCACACATATGCATCACATTTACCACCGGTTTTTACCGGCGATATTGCTTCCGGGGGGCGGCCGGCCCTAATAGCTGTAATTCTGAGCAGCCCAGGGGGCCGATGCCCCCCTGCCCATTGGCCCAGCCCGCCCCTGCATCCCTACTTTGACCACTGATTAAACCAAAAAATTTATTATATTGAAAACAATATAATTTATGTGGCTCTTCTTAAGGAGTAAGAATGAATATTATTTGTTCAGGTCATACAAGCTATTTGATCTTTTTCAGGATACTTTAGCCATTGGGAGTCTTGGTTGTAGTATACCTTTTCATACTTTATTGCAATTCAATAGAAGACGATTTATGGTAGCTCCCACTCATATTAATAAATGTAAATATGCAGAAAAACAGGAAATGTTCAGAATAAATTATACATTTAAAAAGGACCTTTCACTAGCCCTCAACAAACACAGTGCAATCTGATAACTACTCAGTTGTAGAGTCTGTCTATTAGTGCAGAGCTCTTATATCCGGGACAGCTTCCTATATATTTCACTATTTTCCTGCTGTGCAGTCTGAAGGGAGCCTGGTCCATTAGAGAGTGTAATGTATAAAGAATTATACTGGGTTTAATGTTCTCTCCTGGGTGACCAAGATAATTGGGGAACTTTATAGTACACAAGTTAATGCATATAATAAATATTGTAATAAATTAACACGTAAAAATAAATGACAATTATAACAATATTACATACAAATAATTACATGGCAGAGGACCTGCTGACAGGTTATTTCTAAAATGCTGCTGCAACATTATTCTTTAATTATAATGTACAATGATCAGCCACAACATTAAAAGTGAAGTGGATAACATTTATTATCTTGTTACAATGGCATCTGTCAAGGGGTGGTATATATTAAGCAGCAAGTAAACATGCAGTTATTGAAGTTGATGTGTTGGAAGCAGGAAAACTGGGCAAACTTAAGCATCTAAGCAACTCTGACAAAGGCAAAATTGTGAAGGCTAGATGACTGGGTCAGATCATCTCCAAAACAACAGGTCCTGGTGTGCAGTGGTTAGTACCTAACAAAATTAGTCCAAGGAAGGACAAATGGTGAACTGGAAACAGGGTCAAGGACGCCCAAGGCCCATTTTGCGCAAGGGGAGCGAAGCCTAGTCTGTCTGGTCCAATCCCACAGAAGAGTTACTATAGCACAAATTGCTGAAAAAACTATGGAAGAAAGGTGTCAGAACACACAGTGCATCGCAGTCACAGACCAGTCACAGTGCCCATGTTGACCCCTGTACACTGTCGAAAATGCCTACATTGGTCGGAATAATCAATTTTTTAATGGCATCTTAGTACTGCTTTAAAAAGAAAAGAAACTAAATTACATTCCTTTCCCATTACCCTGTTACACTCTGTACATGTCCAAACTTTGGATCAGCCCATGGAGTTGTTAGCAAAATAAAGTCATCCCCGGGTCAGCTTCTTATAGGGTGCACTGTCCTGGCATGATTTTTTGTTAAATGGCTGTATCATGCCATGCTGTAACGATTGTCTCAGGAGGAGAACCCTAGTGTGATGGATACATGTGTTAGATTGGTTTAGCGCTGACCAAACAGAGGCGTGGAATCTAACTGGTCCCCCGGTCTTCACCAAGATGGGATGAGCACACAGAGTGCGGCCACTAGGCATAAGACAGCGGAGAGAAAGGGAAATCCGAAACCAGGTCAGCTAGCCGAGGACTGGTACACTGGTGGTATCAAGGTACAAAATCAGTATGCACAAAGGGAAGTTCAATAACAAGCCGGGCTCTGGTAAACACACTGTAGTGCAGTTCAAAATCAAGATCCGAAAGAGTGGTCAAAACAAGCATGGACTGGTACACAAGGGGTCGAAAGGTAGAGAGAAAAGGAAAGGGAGAAGCACAGGTAAGCTTAGCTTTTGCAGCAAACAGGGAGTCAGACCGGCAGGAAAACCTATTGCTCTGACACTGCAGCAGTGTCAGAGTGAGCTTTATATACTCTGCAGTTTTGACCGCCCAAACCATGACTTGCTGACCTCTACACAGAGACAGAGGAATCAGCAGCACAGGAGTGTGAAGCTGGTAAGTTTTGTGACAATAATTAACAGGTGGAAAATGCAGCCTTTAACAAATAGCTATTAGAGTGGTTTTATGAGTGAAATATTAGTATCACAATCAACCTGGAGTACCTTATTTTATGTCCTGATATTGTTGCTTCCATTTTGCAATTACTAACTACAATCATAAACTTATATTTTTTTCATATTGATAAATACAAAATATTTTGTTTACCTGTATGATACTTTTTTCTTGTTTAACCAGATTTTAGCATTAACCCTTCAAATTGCAAGCTCTCACTGCTACGTAAAATGCCTGACACAAAATAAATGTAGGACCTGTGCACGCTAGCATCTTTTTAATCAACTTCTCCTCTGTTACACTTGAGAGATGTAAGTGCAAATGAGCATTTTACCAAAGCAGGTGATGGGGTGGAAAGAGAACAAGCTGTACTAAAAATGCAGGCAGCCAATGAAACCGTTGCTTAAGAGCTAAGCACCCTGCAGTCAACTCGTTGCATTGTGGTCACATGACTTCACTTAAACTACCTGCCTGACCGCTCAAAAGTGACCATAGCAATCAAGCGGTGTTGGGGTGGGGGGGGTGTTTACTGCCTGCTCAGAATGTTCTTGACACCATCATCCACTTTGGCAAATCACTTATGCGCATTGAAACTGCATCTCTCAGCTAGATCAATAATCCGTATGTGAGTCTCCTTCTTTTCTGTAACAAAGTCTTCATATCTTTTTTGAAGGCTTAAATGGATAACCATGTCTCAGATATGAAATCCATTTTCATTAATTGTATAATAAGCAATGAAATGGAATGAAAAATGTACAGTAATATGAACTATCTATAATTATGGACCGAAATATATTGCCAATATAAATTACATTATAAAGACATAAATTAATTTACCAATCCATTACATGTAATAATATACATTCAATATTAAATAATGGCAATACATATATCATAGAAATATATCATATATATCTTATTTTTTATCACTATGATATTATAATTAGATACTTCATGGATAAACTTTATTTTTACAAGAAAATTGTCCAAGCTAAATAATATCATGCACTTGGGTTGAGCCACTTCTAAAAACATAAATATATGCAAATGAATCAAGCAAGAATTATATGGGTTAAGCTTACTGCAAAAATTACCCAAAAATCCTAATTTTCTATTTGAGTATGTTGTACAGTGGATACTGTATAAACTTGTGAATATATATATATATATATATATATATATATATATATATATATATATATATATATATATTTCATACATGCTATATCTTCTACATTCTTACAGTCGTATTTAATGTTTTGGTATTTATAGCAAAGTAAAATGTATTTTTACTATGCAGGCAGCATGAAGCATTGATTTCTTTCTGCTACAGACAATGATTAGCTACTGGAGATATGTTCCATTGCCTTTTACCAGATGTTACACCAACAGTTCAGCTAAATAAGAGCTATTTTTATACTGCAATTTGTTTTCCAACTTTATTCTGGTTTACTTAAGAAACTGAGAGAAATATAATGCTGTTGAATTTAGTTTTAAATTCATCTGTAATCTATGCAATATAGTACATATACATACTTACTTAAAAAGCAAAGTTAAAAAATCTGGCACGTGAAATCAAGTCAGCTCTGATGGTAAACTTGTTCAATGGGGTCATGCACCTCTACATGGTCAAACTGGTAAAAGTGGGCATGCATATAAATGCATTGTGCTGTACAAGTCTTGCACTATGTAAATGACTTTCTTTGTTAGAAATCTATACTTTAGGTAAGGTTTCCTTGTTGAGTAATTGAGAAGAACAGGCCTGCTCCTATGTGATCTAGACAGTGGAGGTCAATGGTCAGTGCAAAAAAAGAGGTCTGCAGATGCCACTGTGACATTTTGAAAATGTGTGCGGACTGTACACCAATTCTCATTGGGCAATGCATCGATTTGCACTACAAAGTGGTATCCTGTGTTTAATTCTTGTTTAGGATGATGGGTGTACCTGGGTGGATTGAGGGCATTCCTGCAGAGGAACTGATGCACCTGATTAAAAAAAACAAGATTTAATAATACTAAATGTACAGAGAGATTCTCAGAGGAAAATGAACACAATGTGAATTAGATCCTTGGAAGAAGCTTAGTAGGTATTCCAAATATTAAAACAATAAAATTACTGTATTCGAGGAATGAAGTGCAAGAAAGCTTCAAATACTATGTCTAGACAATGTCTTATAAATGATTGGTGGATTATTTAATGAAGAGAAAGTTTAAATGTTTAAGAAACGTTCTAAAGAAATAAAATCTATTGAAGATTTCAAAAAGTTAAAAACACACACACTTAGGGCTAGATTTACTAAGCTGCGGGTTTGCAAAAGTGGGGATGTTGCCTATAGCAACCAATCAGATTATAGCTTTCATTTATTTAGTACCTTCTACAAAATGACAGCTAGAATCTGATTGGTTGCTATAGGCAACATCCCCACTTTTTCAAACCCGCAGCTTAGTAAATCTAGCCCTTAGTTTACCTGTATAGCTTTGTCTCACTTACCTGGGTGTCTGGTCACTATAAACAATGGGCCACATGAAGGCAATCACTGCAGGTCACTACTTTTTCATAGTGAGCAGATCTAAACACAGCTATTTTCTACAGTATTTAAGATACATTGAAGACTTTCACTTAAGTGACTCTACCTAATTAACTGGTAAGAAAAATATGTAACTTCAGTAAAAAAAAAAACCTCTTTGGTTTTTAAAGGTATTATATAGTGTTTGATTTGGAGCAAGAAGAAACAAAGTGGGGAGAAATATACTCCCCTAAGACATGCAAATATATTACATTACGAACATGATAAAATGCACTACATATGGAAAACAGCTAGTAGGCAGCCCCTTAGCAATTAACATTCAAGTGATGAACTGCAGCCCAATGTTAGCCTTTAGCAGATAGTTTTCTGTTATACTTTTGGAATCCTTTTGCTGTTGTAAATCACCTGTCAATTTTAACACACTGAATATATACTTAAACTAGTTCTCTCAGACTTCTGTCGACAGGATAAGTATGTGTGCAAAACACTCACTACACTGTTACTATACAGAAAAGTAAACCATTTGCTTTTTTACACACTATTACATGTGTATTATTACAGAGCTAAGAAACTCATATATTGGAGTCTGATACAGTTCCAGTCTTTTGTTCAAGCATATATGTAAATAAAGGATGCAAACTTGCCTCTTGAAGGTTGAAAGGTAAAGCAAATAATTTAATTGTGCACTCAGGCATATTAAAAATGTAAAACATATTAACATTTCAAGTACATAGCATGTATAGATTCAAATAAGACGATTCTAGTGGCAAAGATTTAGTTACTGTTACAATAATGTATATTTGGCATGGGAGGGTCAATTAAATATTAGTACATGTGTTTTTAAAGTTATATTTTTTATTAAATAGAACATTCCATATTGTCCTGAAATGTGGAGCCTCATATCTGTCACTTCTACCGAATTCCTCCGCGGCTTATCTGCCCCTCCCATGATTATTACATGCAGCCACAAAACCCACATAACAGGGAGCTACATTATTTTCCATTTTATGCAGCAACAGTAACCCACAGTTCATACAGTCACAAAATAATCCATATGAACCCAATGTGCCCAGCAGTAGCAATATATAATTTGATATGATTATATCACGTAACAATTAATAAAACCAACAATCAACAATCCTTTAAAAGCTCCATGAAAACGTACCTCTTCATGCCCCTCCCTTTAGAATATAAGTTCTCTCGGACAGGGTCCTCTCTACCTATTGTGTCATATCTGTCTATTGTCCAACTCCCTCGTATATATGCTGTCTCGTCTTTTGCTACATTCTGGTTGACCCCAGAGTTATACTCTCACAAACTCATCTGAGCTACTTATGTGTGCCTCATGTACTTGTGATTTTGCTTACTGTATTAGTTATGGCAGAGCCGGATTTAGACCTCATGCGGCCCTACGCAAGATATTGGTTTGGAGGCCCCCCCCCCTGAAACAATCTATAGCACTATATTTTAGCATAGCATATACTCCTATAGTTAAGTAGAAGGGTAAGCTATGTGCCGCCGCACATCACGCTGCTCCTTCTGCATCACCATGCGGCCCCTCATTATTGTCCCTCTCATCACACTGTGCCCTCTCTGCCCAGTACCTTCACACATGCCCTTTCTGTGCCCAGCACCTTCACACATGCCCCTACTCTGCCCAGCACCTTCTAACATGCCCTTTCTGTGCCCAGCGCCTTCGCCCCCTCTCTGCCCAGCACCTTTACACATACCCCTTCTGTGCCCAGCACCTTCACACATGCCCCCTCTCTGCCCAGCACTCTCACACAAGCCCCCTCTCTGTGCCCAGCACCTTCACACATGCCCCCTCTCTGTGCCCAGCACCTTCACACATGTCCCCTCTCTGTGCCAAGCACCTTCACACATGCCCCCTCTCTGTGCCCAGCACTTTCACACATGCCCCCTCTCTGTGCCCAGCACCTTCACACATGCCCCCTCTCTGTGCCCAGCACCTTCACACATGCCCCCTCTCTGTGCCCAGCATCTTCACACATGCCCCCTCTCTGTGCCCAGCACCTTCACACATGCCCCCTCTCTGTGCCCAGCACTTTCACACATGCCCCCTCTCTGTGCCCAGCACTTTCACACATGCCCCCTCTCTGTGCCCAGCACCTTCACACATGCCCCCTCTCTGTGCCCAGCACTTTCACACATGCCCCCTCTCTGTGCCCAGCACTTTCAAACATGCCCCCTTCCTTCACTGCAGCTTCAATCTCACACACACTAGCTCTCCATCACAGTACCCCTTCTTCTTACCTTTATCTGTGACTCCAGGGACAGCTGCAGCTCCTGCACACTTGACTACCATAGAGCACCAGCGCAGCCCGCCTAACACTGTGTACCATGTGACCGCTGCCACATGACCCTGTGATGTCAGAGTGACCTGGGAAGGTAGCTAAGCTGAAGCAGCCCCTCCTCCGACTCGCGGCACCCGACCCCCTTCCCCCCCCCCCCCCGGGGGGGGGGGTCTGGTGCCCCGAGTTGGGGGAGGGGCCGCAATTTTTTTTCCCTTCTTCTTGCCCCCCCCCTCCATCTGGGCCCCCTGAGAGCCGCTAGGCCCTAGGCAGGTGCCTAGGTTGCCTAGCTGTAAATCCGGGCCTGAGTTATGGTCTTATCTGCATTTTAAGATTGTCTGATGCTACGGAATCTGTGGTGCCTTATAAAGAAGCAAATAAATAAATAATAATAATAGTGAGGTATCAGTACTATTGTCAGCAGTAGAAATTGTGCAATTAATATGTCCATGAGCAGTAACATGGCTACTAATACTTTTGTCAGCAGACATTTGTCCAGTAATATTCAAATCAACACTAATATGCTCAGAAATATATAAATTATGATCAATGATCTACATACAACAAAGTCTAAGGGTCACTTCTACACACTCACTCTCCTGGACCTCTCTGCTGCTTTTGACACTGCCAGTCACCCTCTTCTCCTGCACAACCTTCACTCCAGATTTTTCTGGTTGACATTCTACCTATCAAACTACTCCTTTAGGGGGTATATTTACTAAACTGTGGGTTTGAAAAAAAGTGGAGATGTTGCCTATAGCAATCAATCAAATTCTAGCTTTCATTTATTTAGTGCATTCTACAAAATGGTAGCTAGCATCTGATTGGTTGCTATAGGCAACATTTCCACTTTTTCAAACCTGCAGTTTAGTAAATATACCCCGTAGTGTTTCTACCTCTGGCACATCCTCCTCCCACTCCTACTATTTGTTGGAATCCTACGAGCAGTGCCGGATTAAGGGCATCATTAAAATGATGACAAGACAGTCACTTCATGCATCAATGAGTGTGGCATTGTGGAAGTAGGCATGGTGTTACATATCAAATGTAATGGCACATTGTCATTTTAAAGAATTATCATTTAATACAGCATTGTGTCAGAAAAGTATAGAATGTAGCACCATAATCTTTTCATCACTATACTAAATAAAGCCTCATCTTGTGACCAGAGCACAATGTAGTATCCCATCATCTGATGACCGGTATACTAGGCAAGAGCCCCACTATCTTGTCACCAGTATACTAGCAAGAGTTCCATCATCTGGCAACCAGTATACAATATAGAATCACAGAATCTGATAAGCAATGTCTTCTCTACAGAAAATGATTCTATACAGTAAATGTTCATCTACATCACGTCCAGCAAGTCTTACTTTCTGCACACATTTTTTATAGGATCATTCCTCATACTTCTGGACCAAGCATGTAGCTATAATAAAATAAAATGCAGTATTTCTAGAGGGGAGGGGGTGCTTAAAGTAAAAAAGTTATTACCGGAATAAGCAACAGATGTTTGTGAAGTGGCTCCCCTCTTGCCTTACCCTGAGTGAGAGGAAGCCGTATGACTAGCCACTGGCTGCTCTTACCATGTGAAGTGGAGGAAAGTCAGGGAATAAAACAAGCAATACCATCACCACCCCTCCACACTACACCAATACCACCGCCACCTCTCCACAGTACACCAATGCCAACTTCACCCCCCAGACAACAGCAATGCCACCACCACACCTCCACGCTACAGCAATGACACTGCCACATCTCTTTTTATGTTAACAGTTCCAAACCAATAGAGTGTAGACGTTATTTTACAATTTTTATTAGTTTAAGGGTAATTTTACTCTCTTAAAATCAGAGAGTCTGACACAGGTGATTAATGACGTGAGCAGTCAAGAAGGGAAACTAACATCTTACCCTGCACTTTAATACGTTGTTCATAGCTGAGCTGTTATCAGTCACTGCAGCACTTACCTCCACTGACTGCTAATCCTACAACTTTATAAAGGCAGATTGTAAATGTAACCTGCCAATGACACTCAGCGCAATGTGAGGCTGAGCAGGAAGTCATTTAATCTTTATGCTAGATCAATATCACTTGTCCACTGTGGGGGATTGGGGGTGGGAGCAAAGGGCAGGAAGGGGAGAGAATGGAGAGTACAGCAGAGGAGGATATGCAGAATATGAAATAAGGTGGCTGATTCAGCCACCATAAAGTAGAACAATGTCTGGGTCTCCCTGTCAAGAGCCTATTTCTAAAGGGGGGTCTGGAGCTGCAACTCCTTCATCCCCTATGTTATTCCGGCCATGACCACAAGGCTCTGTTTTTCTCACTGTACACCTCTTATTTTGGGAAGCTAACTTGCTCATTTGGCCTGCAGTACTACCTCTTTGACACCAAAATCTACCACTCCCCCTGACCTACCTTACTATCTTGTATAACCAACTGTCTATCTGCTATCACCACATGGATGTCCCAACACTACCTAAAGCTCATAATGTCAAAATAAGAACTTATCATCTTTCCTCCTCCGAGTAACCGCCTCCCCTCCTTCTCCTTCACTGTCAATAGCTCCACAATTTCCTCAGTCTCCTAGGCCAGCTGCCTTGGTATAACACTTCACTCTGCCCTCTGCTTGATTCCTCACAACCAGTCTCTCGCCCATTCCTGTTGCATCCACCTTAGAAATATTGCCAAATACGCCCTTTTCTTACCCAAAATGATACCAAAACTCTTGAATGTGCCGGGCACTTTCTCTCTAGGACACTGCTGTCTCTCAGTCTCTACAGGACTTTCAATGTCTCTCTCCAGGACTCTTGTCTGTCTCTCAGTCCTCCTGACTATCTCAGGACACACAGTGGCTTTACTGGGCCCTCTCTTTCATACCGCTTGCAGATGTTTTTTCTCCGGCCTCCTGCCTGAACTACAATGGCCCTCTCCTCAACTGCCTCTGGCTGCCTCTTTACAGATCTCTTCTGGGTGTGGTCACACCACTTTTCATCCTTGTGTGTGGAGGGAAATCATAACTTCCCAGGTCTGAACAGGTAGTCAGTCAGGCCTGAACATATATGTTGTTATTACCACAACAGATATATGTTCAGCAAAATGCCCATGAACAGTTATATGCTTAGAAATATGCTCATAAGCCAAAAGCATAAGGATGTTCCCATTATTTTTGTATGACCAGTGATGTGCTCATTAAAAAGCAAAGTAAAGATATTTACAACTCAATGGTCCTTGTCCAATTGTGCAACCGCTTTTGCCTCCTATGTCATCAATTTTAACATTGCAGTGTCACACAGCCTGATGTGAAGGATTCACACCACTGATACCTAATTGAAAAGTGGTTGCGCATATCCTTACATCATCTTGCACAATGAATTGCAATAAGCCCCACTATCAAAGTGCTTCAGAGGATCTTTCCAACCTGTCCCTCAAAAAACTAAAACAAAAACTGTTTTAAATAAGTGTGCAGCAAATTGACCACTTTCTCCCTGGTGCTCTCTCAAGAACTTATATAGGTAAGACTACTGTGCCTGGGAAGTGGTGTGTGTGTGTGTGGGTGTGTGTGTGTGTGTGTGTGTGTGAGTTGAGACTACCAATGTAGGGAAGGGGAAAAATGGCTGACAGCTTTTACATGAGGGTTGGATTCTGTAGGGAACAGGGAGCCAGTGTGGTTGGCATAACAGGAAGCAGGAGTTGAGCGACATTAAAGATGGATTAAACAGATGGGTGAGAGGGATGTCAGAAATGTATGGCTGCTTCAGTGTGATCAAATTATTACATATAAAATTTTATGTTTAAAAGTGTTGAATCATGCACATGAACAATAAATGTGCAGGAGAAATAATAACTTTTCATAGAAGTAATAATAAAAATGTAACACAATTGCAAGTAAAGTACCTGGGTAGCTAAAAGCTATATTTCTAAGTATAAGATGTTACCTTTGTATTGATATACTACTGAACTAAGCAGTTTTAAGAAAAACACTGACACTTCAATTTTATTTTTAAGAAGACAGACTTTGATGGAAATGGTAAAGCTTACAAACAGATTTATAATGATCAATTGTTTTTAAAAGCACACTGATTTTAAGTGATTGCTACGCCTAAAATGATGGCAAATTTATTTAGACACATTGGGCCTGATTTATTAAGGAAAATAAAGTAATGAGTAAATTTGCACCTTGCAAAAACCATGTTACATTGGAGTGGGAGGTAAATTTAAAATGTGGGGACAGATTTATAGTTGGGGTAGAGCATGTTATAGATCAACTTTAAATATCAGCGTAAAATAAAGATATCAAGTATTTGTGTGCTACATAAAAAAAAAAAACAGCCAGTATTTTCCTTATGTGCAAAATAATAAACTAATTTGCACCCCTTGCATTGTAACATGGTTTTGCCAATGTTCAAAGTTACTCATTTTTTTTGCTTTACTTTCCTTAATGAATCAGGCCCATATACTGTGCAGACATGTAATAACTGCATTAAACATTGACCCGTTGCTATTGTGTTTTCCAGTTCTCCATTTAATACAAAGTGCATGTTTAAAAACCAAGTTAACCAAACGATATTCACTATCATTGTGCAACTTGCACTAGTTATCAAAGCTGTTCAGTGATTGGTTTCTAGAGGTTAATGCACATATATATATATATATATACATATATATATATATATATATATATATATATATATACACACACACACAAAGGCGTATTTACAATCCATTTTGCACGCTGCGGCAAGACTGATTTTCCTTTCAAATCGTTATTCCTCTGTTGAATCACTCTGTATGTCTCTACACTAGCTGTCTGTCTTCTACTGAATCCAATGTAAAATACTTTTACTAACCTACAAGGCCATCAACAAAGCTGCACCAACATACATCTCCTCTCTTGTCTCAAAATATCTCCCAACTCGGCAACTCCGTTCTACAAAAGATCTGCGTCTCTCATCCACCCTCATTACATCCTCCCATTCCCGGTTACAGGACTTTTTTCGGGCTGCACCCACTCTATGGAATTCTCTCCCTCACACAATAAGACTCTCCTCTGGTCTACAAACTTTCAAGCGTTCTCTGAAAACCTACCTATTCAGACAAGCTTATAATATTCCTCAACCACCCTCTTAACCTCACTACCTTTAGCCTGTTACCGCCTGTTACACCATTTCACACAAGACAACTATCCCCTGACCAACATTGTTGTGTGACAGGATCATTTAGCTTATGAGTAACTTTTACCTTTGCAGTCTGGCTGGGCCAAAATGCAAAATGTATACTTAACCTCATGTGTCAATCTCCCATTGTCCCATAGATTGTAAGCTTGCGAGCAGGGCCTTCTCACCTCTTTGTCTGTTTTACCCAGTTTGTTTATTAGTTTATTATATTTGTCCCCAATTGTAGAGCGCTACGGAATATGTTAGCGCTATATAAATAAATGATGATGATGATGAAGTCTTATTGTCTTCTTTCTTGTAGTACAAATGAAAAATCTTTTTTTTTCTTTCTTGATCCATCATAGTCCAGTTTGGGAACCAAAAAAAATTAAAACTCTCCATAAAATTGACCCACCTGTACACTAGCACTTCCCTATGCTAAATGATCAGATCCGGGACTCCCCTATACCACAGCCATTTAGAAGTGGCCACAATAAGAAAACACTAGTGATTAACTGGTGGTAGAGGGGAGTGTTGGTTAATCATAGCTTTGATAATTTCGTGGCAGCCATTCGTAGTAAGTATTCGTAGAGTCTTTTTATGGGTATTTTTAGTTGTTTCATTTGGACTATAATGGATCAAGCTAGAAGAAAGAAGAAAATACTTTTTTCTTTGGAATATTTTGGACTAAAAAAGAAAAACATAACATTTTTTCATATTTAATAAAGTGGTGAATAGGGGTTTTAAATACTTGTTTCTTTAATGAATGCTTATTTCAAAATTGTGTATTAGTATTATTATTTTTACTCTTTTGATATAATTGGCTGCAGATCTTAGAAACACTTGTTCACTATATTGAGACCACTGTGGAGGCACAGTTGGTACACCAAGGATCTGAGTCTTATTAGTAGCTCCAGTCCACACAGGATATATTTAGAGTGGAGGTAACTGTCAATCACTTGCAGTTCTCCTCTATTTCACCACGTGTTTTTTTTCTGTAAATGACTATAAATGACCTCCACTTTGACTACAAATGATGTTGACTCACTAATTTTAGCTGGAATGTGAACATAGTAATCTGATTCACAAAGCACAGTATGCATGCACTGCGTAATTTTCATTTATCTCCTTAAAGCAGCACAATGCGGGATATCAACAAAATCACTTGGAGTTGTTACATCTGTATTTAAAATGAATTATAATACATACACTACAACGGAACATCGTCCCCATTAGTTAATTTTTTTAAGTCACAAAATAAGCTGGATTTCAGAGATTTTTCATTGGTGAATTAATTCACTAATTGCTATGGTTTTGTTCAAAATTTGGTGAATAATTAACATCCACATGAGAATAAGTCCAATCATAATGGATAGAATGTAAAGAAGTTAATCAGGAAGCATGAAATTAATGTCTCATGTCTTTTGTTTTACAGCTCATTGGAGACTATACTTCCTTGATTATAAGGAAACATCCGTGGATGCTCTCTGTGTTTATTAGCAGTCCAGACCACTGTAGACTATTGTGCATACTGCATTTGCTACATAGTTTCTTGTAGATTAAAACCCATTTTACATCCTAACTACAGCACACTGATTGCCATAAATCACTATGGTTTTCTGTATTTTGCGCAATTAGCTATCTAGGTGTAGAAATACACAGGCAACCACTTGTTATCTCAGCTGATGTATTTGAAATAACCCATTGACTAGCGCAACAAATTTTTTTCTCTACTTGTCATTTGCACCATTATCTATACAGGTGTACAAATACATAGGCAATTAATTGTGATATTACCTAGTGTATTTGTTAAAATGCTACAAATCGAAAAAGGACAACTCTTTAAACTCCTCAGCCATTCATACAGCAAGAAAAGGAAATATGTCAAAGAAAATATGCATCTTTGGACCTCATTTACAAAGCGAACACAATATTCAACACAAACACCTTAGTTCTGTATGATGCCCTATAGCACAATTCAAAGTGTATGCCTACTTTCTGCTCTTAGAAGATACCTTTACACACTAGTAGTGCACCTTGGTGTGAGGAGAGGTGGAAAACTCTTTAGAAGTGCACTGAGCAGAAGTGTAAATGTCACATCCAACATCCAAACCCCTACCACTTTAGTATCACACATCTTATATTAAAATAAACATATTTATGCCTTTAAAAAGTTATGCAAATGAGGGTATATTGGGTCTTTATTACATATGTCAATTTTTTTTTTTTTTTATTGTACTGCTCAGAAATGCACCGCCCCCCCCCACTTAGCAATGCACCCGTGACCCTACTCTGCAATGAACACTCACTCTGCCGAATTCCTCCCCTCAGGCACCTCCACCAAGCATTCTTCCTCCGTTAGCTCATGCCCCTTGTCAATGGTGAAAAACGTAATAATGGAGCGGAAATGGAATGGAGAAATCTATTACAATCAAAAGAAGTCTCCTTTGTTGGGAATGAAAAAAAAAGATGAATAAACACCCAATACTGCAATTGAGAGATAATAGTGGACATATACCTGAATTGTCCTACAGTAATTCCACCTAATTGTGATACACTGAAATATTACAAGAATAATCTTAACCAATTTCCAGAATTATCAAAATTTGAAATTTTTAATGCATTTCTGCCCATATATAGTTCCGCTTGCCTTGGAAATGTAACCAAAAAGTTTAGTACTTTAACCCCCAAAAATATGGAAATTCTGAAACATATAAAAATGGATAAACAATGGAAAACCTCTAAATGTATACCCTCTCTCATGCAAACTACATGAACAATAAGTGTGTTATGTGAACAATTTACTGTACCATGAGAATTGATTATTATTATTGATTTACAACAGAAAATTATTCCACAGCAAATAGAATCTAAGTTCCCTAACATACTACACTGCAAACACAAATTTTACGTTGTAAATTTTTAATTTTTCAATAGAATTCTTACAGTACAAAATGTTGTGTTTGCAGAGGTGCAGGAATTTGTATTGGCTGATGGGAGGAGTTGGGTGGAGTGAGGACACTAAATGATTGACATCATGTCGCTCATTCAGTGTTTTAAGCACCCTGGAAAATGTTGGTATTCTAGGCGACGCCATGAGATCACTCCATGGTAGCGTCAACCCTACCTTTCATTGTAACAGCGTTTTTAACGCCACAAAATAACATGAGTTTTGCACTCTCGGAGCCAACAAATGGCAATAATTATAATGGGAACCTTTTGCACATTCCAGTTGCACTTTGATGAAGAAATACTTTTCTAGATGTACTTAATCAATGTAAAACAATGCTTTAAACACTAAATAAATGCAATGTGTTAGAAAGACTGTCCCAATATACCCTCACTGTCATTATTAATTTAAGCCATAAATGAAACTAAACTGAGCATTATTTTAGGAGAATTCTTTAAAAAAAAAAAAAAAAGAGTGATGTGACGTTTGCACAGTCTGCAACCTTCAGATTTTTCTGCCTGCTTGCAAACCAAAGATCACTCTAAGATCTGAAAGTAGGTGTGCACCTTAAAGTGTGCTGGGTGGCACATATAGATGAAATACTGCAAAACCAAACCAATCTGAAGTGTGCATTCTGCGGTAAGTTAGGGCCAGAGTTAGTTTAATACCTGAAACAAAAACTATGCAAGGCATGTAATGATTCACTTTAAATCAGCAAGTCAAGGAGATCTGCCAATCACTGGGCATAATCCACAATTTGAAAAATTCTATATGACTGAATTTTCAGCACAGATATGGGCAAATCGGAGCAAATAGAATTTCAAAGGTTTCATACTTCTGTAATTAGTCATGTAAAATGGTAGAGTACTTGGCCAGTTTTACTATTTAAAAACATTTGAATAAAACATCTATAAAACAGGGAAGTACCCTTGTTTTACTCAATAAGCAAAACTCTCATAACCTATTAGGGACATTTATGAAAATGTGTGCATTGCATAAATGTAGTGTAACCATTATCGATCAATCAGATGTTTGTTTTTATTTTCTAAACAATATTAGACAAATCACAAGCTATATCTGATTTGTTGCTAAGGGTTAAAGCTTTATTTCACCATAGATACCCCTGTCATATTTTTCAATAAGTAATAATTCAATATAGTATCCCTTTAATGGAGTAACATTGATTATGACATATAACTTCTGCCATTTAGTCACTTACCTTAGGCCATATAAAACTGTCCCATCGGGATGAAGACGAATCATACGGTTTTTCACTGTAACACCGTGTACAAAAGACTTTTTGTCATTTAGGAAATAAGTGTCAGGAACCCATAGTTGATCTGCCACTCGATTGTCAAGAGTGAGGTTGAGAGGAATTCCAGTGTAGGCTAATCTCTTATCCCTCCAATATTGCTGAAAATACATTGTCAAAGTATAATCCTGCAAAGAGAAAAGATGCAATTAAGTAAATGTCATATTAAGATTCATACAGGGTAGTTCAGGCAGTATGGTTCTTAAGATGAATCTAACCTTAAGATTTCACATTTGTTTTCATAATGGCACTTACAATTTGCCCAGTGTGTCTGTATGATTTTATTACACTGTAAGTTCTTCAGATCAAGAAACTCAAACTTCATCTTGTTACTGTCCAATGATTCACTTTTACTCATGCACTGTTTTATCTTGTAAAGCACTGAGTACAATGGTTGAACTATAGTAGTAAATTATACATAAAATATAAACATGCTAGAAATGAGCAGAATTTTTAAAATTGTTCAGAGAAATATTTTCCACACTCTGCATTTGGAATATTTCCCCAACAGAAATGGGTCTTAAGTGTCCCCATAAGTGTCTACCATAACGACCAGATACAACATTGTTGTCCCAGCTCTTTTCACTTTGTAGAAAATGGATTTACATATACAGTGCAGAATGGGATTCTGTGGAATGGCGATGCAAAAGCAGAACTTGTGGATAGTATTGCAGGAACCAGTGCTGCCAAAAGGGATTTCGGACATCAGTATAGCAATGTCCTTTGGCCCCTTTCATAGATGCCAAGGGAATTTGGGAGTTGATGGATTCTCCCACTCCACAGACTGGCCAGGACCCACTTCACCAGCATTTTGAAAACTTTTTTTGTCATTAATACTAGTTTTACTTCAGCAACTGGACATCATATATTTCAGTTTAGTAGGAGGTCACTGAACAGCGGTGGTCACCAGCATATACATCCATTTATCGCTGAACATTAAATTTGCTGAACATAATTGCTGACTGTTTTCACAGGCAGATTCCCTTTACAAACTTATAAACAAGCTTCCACCGAAAAACATCATCTAATGTAACTAAATGGTAGAACATAGCAGTTACACAGTTGTCTAGGGAACTTCAGGCACTTTTCAAACAGGTAACAGAAATGTAAGTAGCCTGTTAAAAAATATACCTAAAGACACAAAACTTGAAACAATCCAGCATAAGTATGGATGCTATGTAGTCTGATGCAGAAATTGTACTTACTCAATGGGGTTGTCATTGAAACATGGTGTCCTAAGTGGAATTCAGCCAAGTTAGGTCATGGTATCCAGTTCTCCTCTGTATCTCTGCACTAATAGATTACTATAAATGTATATCACTATAAGTGATATATGGATATTACAGGTGATCTATTATGGCACAAATGCTGGAGGCTGGGCATGGACCAGATAACCCGCATCTGATATGCCCCCAACATTCAAATGAATGTCAACAAACCTTTAAAAAAAGTATCATCATGCCTATTTTTATTTAAATACTCATGGCCCTATCCACCCTTACTTCCACCCTGGGCATTTGTGCACATGGACATTTTGCATCTATTTAAAGCTGCAAGATACCTTCAAGAAAAATAAAGCTTCTAAAATTGGGCTCTATACCTGCATCAGACAATTAAACAAAGTTCATATGGTAAGTAACCCTATACTTTGAAGTACTAAATTTTGTTGTACATATCGGTGGTTGAAAAATTATATTGTTTTTTACTTATTTTTTGCTAATTTTTCCATACATAAAACCCATAAAAATCAAATCAATATGCTACCAAGGGCATACCCTATCTTACCCTCCCCTGCTAAAAAGATAAAAATTGCTTGGCTAGACTAAAAAAACTAAAAAAAGATATTATCATACAATTACAGATACATTAAAATAGTAATCCTTTATATGGCATTACCTTGAACCTCTCTAAAAGCAGCGACGGTCATAACTGTGACAGTGAAAATGTCGGCACTTAACCTGGCGTCATGAAAATGTCGGCAGACTAAAGGCCGACACTTCTATTATGGTGACAGGTTGACAATGTCTACAGTGTGATTGGCGACATGCACAATGTCGCCAACTACAATACCAACATTAAAAGACCAATGCTGGCAGTCCGGCATTGCTCTTTTAATATTGGCATTGTCGTTGGCGATATGTTGCCAATCACACTGTAGACATTGTCAACCTGTCAGCATAATAGAAGTGTCAGCAATTAGCCTGCCGACATTTTCATATCACCAGGTTAAGTGCCGCCATTTACACTGTCGCAATTATGTACCCTACCCTTTAAAAGAATAAAATCTGTGGAAAATAGATACCCTTATATGATCCTACCTACTGGTCTCGCAACAGCGTTATATTACAGGTGAATGACAGAAGATTCTGTTTAAAATAACGTATTTATTCACATTTAAATATATGAGAATGTACAGTATGAAATGATAAAAGAAGGTTTTCCCTGTGTGCTGCAAAATTAATTAATTTCCCAGGAATGCACAATAAAGTGGTTTGAAAAACACCCTGCAATAAAAATGAACATGGTAGCCAGTTTATTCACAGGCATTTTAAAATAAATTGCTTCATTGTACTTACAGCCAGGCTTAGAACAAAGAAAATGACTTTTTTTTTTTCAAATGCTTAGTAATTGCGTTTTATTTCCCAAACAATTCAAGCACACTTGACACATAGAGTAAATAAATGCCTTACATGTTTATTTACTATAACATTTACAATTGGGAGGTTTGCTTGGAAAATCATTTTAAACATTAGCAAATTACCTAATTTATTGAAATAAAATATTGTGCTTGCAAGAGAAACAATGAGAAAACGTACAGGAAACTAGAAGTAGGATTTTGAATAAGCACTGAAATGAAACTAGTGGTTCTGGCAAAAGTTTCACATCATAAATCAACTAGAGGGGGAGCTTTGTTGGCGTTGGTACTACCTAATTGAACAGAAATTAAGCCTGATTCACCAAGGAACGCAAAGTGAATGCAATTTGCGGTTTCTAAAATCGTATGGAACGCCCGATTCGAGTATATGTGAATCTGAAAAAAAAATGTTTCCATTTGAATACAGGTATAAGTAAAAATCACATAGAGATGCCCAGAGCTTGAATCGGACAAATGTGCGTGTGCTCAAACTGGACACATCCTTATTGTACATTGCTTACATGCATATGCCCCTTCCCTGTTCCGCCCTTAAAATCATAGGCAGTCAGAAGTGTCATTTGTGTTTGAACTTGAATTGCATGAATTTACATTCACTGGTTTAAAGTCCAATTCTTAGTATGCGCAGAGCAATGTGTCGCAGAATACGGCACGTAATGGGACTTACGTTCAAAGATGAATCAGGCTCCCTATATCTAACGAACAGGTATCTAGGCATTTAAAGAATAGTTAAAAATTAACTTGAGTTTCAATACCATGTTTAGTAAGGGAGCTACAAGAATCATGGATTTTTAGAAAGGCAAAGATTTACCAGTTCAGAGAAGCTTTGAAGGTTTTAGACTGGGAGAACATACACTTAAATAAAAACATGGACACCAAAGGGGAATAATTTTAACATATATATTGTTGCAAGTAAATACCATATGACCACACAATTCTAGGAATAAAGGGCAACCAAAACGGTCAAATAAGAAATTATTGAAGTGATAAGGACAAAAAAAGAAAGCTTTTCAATCGTTAAAATTAGAAGTGCATTATCGGAAAGTACAATGGAAATACAAAGGAACACTTAACTTTATGAAGGAATTAGGAGAACTCAAGAGGGTCTAGGCCAAAAGGCATGGATATGGCTAGAGAACTAGTTGAAGGAAACAGACAAATAATATTTATAATGAAACAAATTCAGACTGGGTTAAAGTTAATAGTGGAGAACCAGGTCAGTATTGGACACTGTTATTGTAAATATTTTTATTAATTGCCTTAGAGATGGCACAAACTATTTGTGATTATTAACACTTTGATTGATACTAACACGCTACAGAAAGATTTAGAAAAAAAATTACAAACTGGGCCATTACTTTTCATAAATGTAGTGTAGATAAATGTAGTAATAGCTTTGGTATTTAGATATAAAATGAAATACAATTGTTTAAAGCCAAAATGGAAAAGAATTTAGTAGTACTAATTAGAGATAGCTGAGTAGGCACACAAGCAGTGATAGTGGTAGAAAAGGCAAATACAATTCTGAAGTGCATGAAACAGAGATAAATGCACATGATGCAAACACAGTATTCCCATTGTATAAGTCAGACCACATCTTGAATATGGGGTTTAGTTTTGGCCATCACTGTTTGATGGTCAGGGAGAACTCAAGGAAGTGTAACTAACTTATTAATGCAGGGAATGAAATGCTTAAATTATAATGAAAGGTTAGAATAACTAGGATTCATTGCTTTTGAATAATGTATCTTTGACGTGACTTAGTCATATGAATAACTTAATTTGAGGTTAATAAAAAAATGTGTCTAATTTTAAGAATCAGGACCATACAGAGGATGAGGAGTCATCAGCTCTGTATGCAAGAAAGAAGATTTCACCATTAGAATATGAAGGGAAACTTTACTGCAATGGTGGTTAAGCTGTGGAACTCCTCACTCCATCGGGTGGTGATGGCAATTCACTACTGGAAATCTTATATGGATTGGCTGCCTTCCATATAAGACATGGTATCAGTAGCTATCATTAGTTTACCTTGTGAGGCTAAATTGGCATTTTTCACGTTGGGGGCATTCATTTGCCTTCCCCTGAATCAACATAATAAGAATTTATGAATTGTTGAATTGGATGAATTTGATGAATATTATGTATTTTTCAATCTTAATAACCATGTAACTAACTTGCTTTGAAGTAAATCTACTACTTTTAAGTATGTATACTGTATGTAGCCCATCTATATTTTTTTGGGCTGCAGGTATTCCTAATCCAAGTAATGTACTGAAGTAAGGTCCATTTTGTCATTTTATGGCATTTATTTTCATTCATGAGTATATTCATATTACTAAACATATGTATCTACTAAAATGCTATAGTAGCTGATTAGCATGCTTACAAATCATGACAAGAGAGGGTGGGTAGACATCCTCATAGACAATGGGCCAAAAATAGTACACAAACAACAAGCTAAGCTCAGGACAACCAGCAAGGGACAATAGTCAGGAACAAAGAGTTTGTCAGCAACAGTAACCCGATAATATAATCAGTGGCAAAACCACCATGGATGCAGGGGGTGTGCTCGATACAGGGTCTGGAAGTTAATGTGGCCATAATTGCCAGTGCCCCCCCACACTCTGATGCCCCTAAAGAAGACTTGATGATGTGAGGGGTGCACACTTCATCCCCCAAGGCTATGGCTTTGCTCTGAATAGTGCAGAACAAAGCCCTCTTCTGAGCAGCAACTGAGCAGTGGGCCCATGCGTTGGCTGCGCATGCTCAGAACAGGCCTTCTCTTTGCTCTTTTCAGAGGATATTATTGCTGCATTGCCAGACTCCTACTCACATTTTGCTATGGGGCCCGGTGATCCAGAGTCCCTGAATACAATAACAGCCAGGTTAGGAAGCAAAACCTATAACAGGCATTTTAGTTATGCCAGGCCGGGACTTATATAGAAGCTGTAAAGCTAAGGTATGCGTACCACCGCACATGCGCAAGATTTGCCATGGAACATAGCAATGTTGGATTCGACAGATCTTTGAAAATGTTGTACAAATAAGTATCTTACATTTATATTTGTTATTAATATACATCGGCAAATATGTTTTTTTAAAGATCTTCATCGATTATTTATCATAAGTTGCATTTGCCTTAATAAAATAAGATTGTTCTTACTTTATCCCTACTGCTTTGCTTGTGCTGTCATTAGTGGCATGTTGAATAGTAGGATTCTTGTCAGCCAAATTAAATTTTGTTACAAATGAAAATAACATTCATGTTTAATATCAATGCTACAGCTATATTTACAGAACACTTTCAGTATAAAGCATCTAACTCAAGTGAGATCTCTACACTCCAAATATAAACGTATACTTTACATATATTCATGACAATTGTATATTGTAAATATATAAATTGTGTCATAAATTCAACCGTATTTCTCTTGATTAAGTGAAAAAAAGAAGACAATGCAATCAATGTATTTATAGTATTAATATTAGGAAAATCATATTGCTTAATCAATGGTTAAACAGAGACTAAATGTTATTGTATTAGCATATTCCCTTTTTTATATTTGCTGTACTATATATCATATTGTACAAGCACAGCTTTTATGTGATCTTTTTTTCAGGTAAATAGTTAAATAAACATAACATATATTAAAAAAATGTGGGTGTCTGTGCCTTGCTGACCTGACGCTTTTAAAAAACCTTACTATTCTTTCTGTTAATATGTGAATGCTGACTTCAGCTGCTGGGAGGTTGGGATTCCCAAAATGAGCATTCAGCAGTTACAGCTGGAGGGAGCGCTCCTGAATGGATCTTCTGGGCAAAGCTAGAAAGTGTAAAGGAAGAGACGCCAGAAAGGATGAGAGTGAAACCCTCAAATGACCAATTTTATATCTCCGTTGTCTCTCATGCCTGTTTCTTCCAAGTAAATGGAACAATTTCACCAGAAGACAAAAGAGGATGTCTCTTTCTTTGTGTGACAAATGCTTTCTCTTCACTGAAGTATTTAACACATATGTTATAAGATATAACAGTCATTATTTATAAGCACTTTGACAGCACTCCCATCCACTAAATCATAGTCATTAGTGATTTTTTTTACATGTGGTATAGACTGAGATTTTGATGACCCTGCAAAAGTCTCTGATTGAATACAGACCATTGAAGATACAGCAACTAGACAATTAGGTCCTGATGTAGAGTCGGAAGCACGTCCAACTGAATAGTGCAAATTGCACTTTTAGCCAAGTATCCGTCTCAGTTTCCACTCAGACTGAGACAGATGTCCCTCTTGCACCTCTCTGCACTTAGAGAGGTGGAACAAGGACGTTAGTGAGTGAGCCTAGCAATGTAAAGGTGTGTTTATGCTATGCTGAGTTAAAAGCAGCCACAGATAGGTCTCTAGGAGAGTGGGTGCTTTCTATTGGTGCAATAGACTTTGTTGTGTTAAAAAAAAAGAATTTAAAAGTCTTGAAATGTTAAAAAAAGGTGTGCACCCACTCCCAAACAGCTTAAACAACCCTAGTGCTGTTTAGGGGCACTATGGGCCAGTGTGCATGATACTTTTAAGAGTATGACTCACAGCAGCCCTGTAAAGCAGATACATGAATTGATTTATTCATTTATCTGCTTTACAGGGCTGCTGTAACTCATACACTTATGCATACTTATGCACACTGGCCTATAAGGTAGATAAAAAGGGTGTGTTTGTGCAATTTGCATAGTATTCTAAAAATCTGTGTGACTTGGAATCCTGTGTAAATCATACTTGCCAACTTTAAGAGGCAGCTGTCCGGGAGGGGGTCCGTCGAGGGGGCGTGGCCTCGCGTGGTGCACCGTTTAGCCCCGCCCCCGCCATTTTCAACAGCGGCGATTTCGGGATCCGGGATTTTTGCCTGCTCTCTCGGGAGTCCGGGAGAACTCCCAAAAATTCGGGAGTCCCCCGGACATTCCGGGAGAGTAGGCAACTATGGTGTAAATTACATAATGTAATTTACACTTATGGTTTCAGTGTAGATTACATCCGACTCTACATCAGGCCCTTAATGTAGATGCTATTGGTCCTTTAGCCCTAGCAATAGCATTCCCAGTGAAGTCCATGTATAAGTGGGAACAGTTACTAAATTAAAACCTACTAACAAGTTTCAAATAGCCAGAGAGAAACCATTAAAATTGAGATAAGTGTTAACACTTTCTTGTGCTCTAATTATATTCATTGTACACACTTTGCTCTACTTCCTGATACAATACTACTACTACAATCTGACTACTACAAAAATTAAAAGTGTGTAAAGGCACATATCTCATATCTGATAAGCACAACATTATACAGGGGTGCTATGATTATATTTAATATAAAAATCAAACAGTTAAGTACATTTCTGTAGTGTACATAAAAATGGCTTGTAAAAGCAAACTGAAAGGTTAAAAGAAATAACGGGGCTTAGATCCAGGAGTCAGTTGAAACTTACTTTAAAACATGCAGCCATTAACTAATAAATATAATTAAAGATAAGATAAATATAAAATATAAAGGGGGACACATAGGAAAATTAATGGACACGGAAAAGTAAATCACAGCATTCCTTCATATCCTGTCATTTTTAGTGTTTAAAAAATGAAACAAACATCTGATGGTTGGTTAAAGCTTCTTTTCCTTTGCTCTACTTTTCATAAACTTTCCCAGAATGGGACTTGCTGTTATGATTTCTTACAATACCACTCTCTCCATTGCTGAGCAAATCTGCTTCCCTAATATCCAAATAGTCAACCAACCTCTGTCGCCTCATTGTCACCCGCAGCTTACTTCTCTGCCCATACCCACCACCCTCTTCTACTTCCATCATTGACCATACCACCTATGTGAAAGGCAAACAATCTTCAACCTGCCTCTCTTGAATGGCACCTTCCCTGTTATCTTTAAATATGTGGTTATCTCTCCTATCCTTGAGAAACCATCTCTCAATCCTACCTCTTTTCAGTTACTGCCTCATTCCTCTCCTCTCCTTTGCTCCCAAAGTACTTGAGTGGTTCTATATAACTTCTCTTCTTGACCCTCTGCAATCTGGCTTCCACCTTCTATACTTCACCGAGACCTCCGGAGAGCATCGGGGCACAGTGATGAGCATTTCTGCCTCACCGCACTAGGGACAGTTCCTGACCAGGGCCTTATCTGTGTGAAGTATGTATGTTCTCTCTGTGTTTGTGTGTGTCTCCTTCCACATTCCAAAAACATACTGGTATAATTGGCTGCTGACAAAATTATACTCAGTGTGTTTGTGTATGTGTGTGTGTTTTATGGAAATTAAGGCTGTAAGATCCAAAGCGGCAGGGTCTGAAGTAAATGACAAATATTATTTCTACACTGCTGCATAATTGGAGGAGCTATATAAACAAGTAAATTATGAAGATGATTGCCCTCAGGATGAGCAGGTCCCCTCTTCCTGCTCATCCTTTTTGCCCCTTTACATAGAGTCAACTACCCTCTTCTCCTCCTTCTACCTCCCCTCCCATGCTCCTTCAGTGTCTCTATTATTGACATATCCTCTCTCTATCTATTGGGTCTCCTCAAAGCTCTGTTCCTGGCCCCTTGTTTTTCTCTTTTTTGCTTCTCTTCTATCTATGAACTCCTAAGCGCCATCAGCATCCACTACCACCTCTATGCCGATGAGATACAAATGTACCTCTCCTCCCATAGTCTCTCTTCTCCTCTCTTATCTCATATGTCCAACTGTCTCCGTGCTATCTCTACCTTGATGTCCAAACAGCTGACTTAAAGCTTAATATGTCCAAAACGGAGCTCATTATTACCCCCCCTAATGATACAACCTCTCCTTCAGTCTCTCTCGCGGTTATGATATCACTATCTCCCCTGTTCGTCAAGCCTGATGCCTTGGTGACATTGTGGACTCCATCCCAAACTTCATTCCACAGATCCAGTGCCATATGCTGGAATAGTAATGATGGTGTTGCTGTAGACTTCAGTGCATATTCTCCACTGAAATCAGCTGTACAGCACTATATCAAATTATGGACTGCAAAAGAATCAAGCAGTTAAGTAGGTGTGCTGTTTTTTTACAAACATAAATAGTACACTGCTGTTTTAAATATACTGCAGATATTCTAAAAAGTAATCATATCCTGCTAGTCAACATTGAAATCTTGTACATCCAAATAAGGGTATTTTTACACAAAATTAAAAAGTTTGTGTCATGGGCTCAGTGTCATTGGGTGATCTCTATGGCCTCCTTGGTGGCAACAGCTGGTGCTACAACATTTTCATCTATATCTCTACCTTCCACTATCTCTCTTCTTTCCAAAAGTACCACACCAAGTACCACATCAATCACCACATCAAAAACTGCACAGAAATTTCAGTTGCCAATGGTTGCTTTAATATTAGTGGCAGATAATGCTTCTGCCTTACAGTAGCCACTCACATGTTCCACACTCACAGTTGCCTTATGTATAATTTATTCCCCATAATAATTCTGTTTTATGTCATGGTACATAATCTGTTTATATAATGAACCTGTCAATCTATGTCAGCACTTTATAAATAAAGGATTAATGATAATACTTATAATAAATTGTCTACATGGAGCACTTGAAATACTTTTGTCTTCTCAGAGAATCTATGTTTACATCTTGCTTTGTTCCTGGACCTTTATAGCCAACTCAACTAAGGTTGGGTACACACTACAGAATTTTCTGACCAATGTGTTATCTACAACAATGATTTTACTAACAATTAAAAAAAAAAAAAGTCCCGATCAGTATGCCGATTAATGTGTACACACTATGCATGTTTTAAAAGATTTACCTTCAGATCTGTGCTCTTCATCTGTCATAACCATTAGCTAAAAGATTATGATTCTGTAAACTCTATGGAGATCCTGATCGTGAGTGCATACACACTGCAGGATTGGAAGGATGTTGTTCCATAGCTGAACGAGATTTATAGTTCTGCTGAACAATCAAAACAAATGATAGTCGGTGCTTTGGAATGACTATTGTTCAATGTCTAAGTGTACACACTAATGTAATATTGGGCTGAACGGTCAAATATCGGGTGATTGGTCTGATAATTGGCAGAACACACTGTAGTGTGTACCCAGCCTAAGAGGCTCCAACAACATAGTACATGATAATATGGTTTTTGTCTCACTTTTCTTGACCCCAATATCTTCAATTATGTACTGAAAGTCTCACACTACACTTTTATCACTGTATAATGAATATAGCTGAACATAATTGGTAACGCAAGTGATTTATTTGTATGGGAAAAGGTCCATAATGTAGAAACCACATAGGTAATACAGTACTCTTTTGTTTAACACATTTATTAAAGTGAGATTTCCTAGGTTTCATTAGTAATATGTGACTACAAGATTATGTGTTATATTCTTTTTATTGTATTTCTTAGAATATTATGTTAGCTGGCATCCCTAGTATAAATGTGAATGCTAGTGGTACGTTTATATATTTAACAATTGTAGACAGGTTTTTTTTATCTTTACAAATCCCCAAAGCATTTCATCAAAAGTGATAAATCAAGCTGTAGGAGAAATTGTCACTGCTCCAAAAACATGTGCACAGCATGTTCCTCTATAAAAAGTATATTTTGTAATAAGTAAAGCTTAAAATACCATACTAGAAATAATACAAATTGATGGAGCCAGTGTCAGAGCGAGCTGGAGCACAGGTCGGTGTGGTGAAGTGGATATGAGAATGGGGAATCTAAGGAAAGAGTTGGCCAAATTGGGGCATTGCTATATAGAGGAGATAAACTGAGCCCATATTTACTACTCTTTTACATAATATGCCGCCCTCAAGATGTTATATACCGTATATACTCGAGTATAAGTCGACCCGAATATAAGCCGAGGCACCTAATTTTACCACAAAAAACTGGGAAAACTTATTGACTCGAGTATAAGCCTAGGGTGGGAAATGCAGCAGCTACTGGTACATTTCTTTAATTGAAAAAACTTGTCAGCTGACCCAACGCCACTCTGTTTGCAGGATAGACTGTTATAATAGACCATAATGCTAAATCAATTGCTAACACTAACATCAAATAACACTAACACTTTTTAAGACACTGTGGTACACTATTCAGAAGAGCATACAACTCAAACTTCAGGACAAGTCAGGCAGAGTAAACCAATATTTAGATACCAATTTATAGGAAATAAAACTGTAACCTTCATGATCTGCACTTGTACAGAAATGTTCTAGAATTTAATGGAGCTCATTGATGCACTGCCAACACTCACAGATTCACAAGTGTATGTGCCACGTTATCTGCACGGTAAGAGACACTCCTCTATCATCCCACACCTCACTCAAAGGGAACTAACTGTTCAGGAAGTACTTAAACAGAACATTATGCAGCATGCAGGAGCTATATTACACAAAATACATAACATGCATGTCCTTTATATATACACAGTGTCCTCACATTAACCGTTTACTAGCCACTGACTACACGATCACGCAGCCCTCTAGGAATCCTGTGAATAAACAAAGACTGCTTATAAACAAAGGACTTACTACTACAGTACTACTGAACAAAACGCAGATGCTGAAAATGAAATTCATACCGACGACGCTGGCTGACATGAAGAAGGCATGTGGGAAGTGTATGTGCCTTATGTCGCAGGTCCCGTTGAAAACATGTTGCTACTATTGAGAGAGAGAGAGAGAGAGAGAGATGTTTCACTTACCTCCGCAGTGGAACGCATGTGCGTTCCACAGACAGGAAGTTCGGCATTTGAAACACAAATGCAGATCTTCCTGTCAGTGGAACGCACATGCGTTCCACCGCGGGAGTTAAGCTGTTCCACTGCGGGAGTTAAGCTGTTCCACTGTGGGAGTTAAGCTGTTGACTCGTGTATAAGCCGAGGGGGAACTTTTTCAGCATAAAAAATGTGCTGAAAAAGTCGGCTTATACACGAGTATATACGGTAATACTATATACTGCTCAGTGAATGTGGATACAGTGAGTGGTTATGTAATGTCCAGTATGCCATTATAAGTATGGTTTATTATAAACATACATAATGCAAATATATTCAGATGTGTTACTTTACATTAACATCATTCTTCCTATTTGGGTACGTTCACACTAACATGTGTGTGGTGTATGATGATTTTTTAAATGTGTGTGTTTCACTGTGTCTTTCTCTCTCTCTCTCTCTCTCTACTCCACCTCTCTCTCTCTCTCTCTCTCTCTACTCCACCTCTCTCTCTCTCTCTCTCTACTCCACCTCTCTCTCTCTCTCTCTCTCTCTCCTCCACCTCTCTCTCTCTCTCTCTCTCTCTACTCCACCTCTCTCTCTCTCTCTCTACTCCACCTCTCTCTCTCTCTCTCTACTCCACCTCTCTCTCTCTCTCTCTCTCTACTCCACCTCTCTCTCTCTCTCTCTCTCTACTCCACCTCTCTCTCTCTCTCTCTCTCTACTCCACCTCTCTCTCTCTATATATATATATATATATATATATATATATATATATATATACAGTCCTGAATGTGATTCTGATGGTTTATAAAATAAATAAAAGATGTGTAGCACCGCTTGGCTATTGTACTTCATGTTATCTAATTAGCAACTGGGCAAGTCCACTAACGTGCCATGTACAAATAGATATAGAAACTCAGAAGACAATGAAAACGAACAATGACAATTGATTTTACAGTTAGTACTATAGAATTATCAAGTACTACAAATGGATCATTGACATTAGAAAAGCACTTAACATAGCAGCACACTAAGTGCACCATATATTCCAAAAATATGTATTAATATTTAATATGCTATGGATTATCCATTATTCCTGTTCATTTCTTCATAGACATGGGTTGACAAATATTCAGTAAAAGGCACTAGCTCTCCTCTTTACAGTATGATTTCCATTATATAAAGTGCTCCAACTCCCTGTAACTTGCATGTTCAAATTCAAGCTGCCTGCAGTATTTTGTTGAGTGTAAAGCTACATGAAACTGGACCGAGGTTCTAGGCAATTATGAAGAGGTTGATCATGTAACTACCACTCGACAAGTCGTTTCCTCTGATCACTTATATTTCCAGTCCAAGGAGTTAAAGGGGGAGGAAAGTGAACAAGAGGAAGACCCATATATTCTATTACTAATGTTTTCAATACATGAGAACTACTGCACTATTGTGTCTGCTTATAAGGCATTTACTTCATTCATTTGAAGTATTTTGAATTTTAAATGTGATGATCACCTTTATAAATACCCAGCCCACACCAAACACAGTTGATAAACAGAAAAGTGAAAGTAACTTTTCTGGGACTCTTGCTGTTACTGACATACATTTTATAGGTATTGATGCCATGCGGGCAGGGAGCAGATATGTGCCAGCATGTTAGTGGCACCATATTGGTTCCTCCCTGCACCAATATTCTCAGGTACAATCATTATGCTTGCACAGTACTTTGGAGACCTCTGTTGTTCTGCTGATTTGTTATTAAATACCTATAACCTTAAAAGGCAGTACTTTACATCTTAGAAAATATGATACACACACAATACTTCAGGCTTTCCTGGATCTTTGCAAGGAAGCTATCCAATAGGCGTCCCATAACTATAAGCAAACATTGAGAGTACACAGCAAAGCATCTCCAGCTATGCAAGCTCTAAAACACCCTCAGATGCATCTGACTCAACAAGCCGATGGAAAATATTAAAATTTCAAAATGTTAAATACTTTACATCAAATCATCCCAACAACCCTGTGAAAGCAATATGTATTCTACCAGGAATGAGAAAATTAGTACAGATTTTGTTTTAGGTTGACAGACCTGTCTGTCTCAAAATGTCCACTTCCAAAATGTAGAAACTAAGGTCAGCTTAACACCCTACAATTCTACAGCCCTAGGCCTAAGCCTACGTAGCCTTTCCACAAAGCTGGACTTGCCTACACATAAATGTGGTTCCACTCGTCAGGCTCTCATCAGTTAACTCTCTTTTTGCAAATATAGCATTCTGCATCATATGTATTTATTCTTCTTACTGTGCACCAATCAGGCATCTACAAAATAAAGGTAGTTTGAATTTTGCTGAACCTTCCAGTTACATATCAACTAGGGGGTATAACCACTTCATGTCCCATAAGCTATTTGGTGCAAGAGCTTTAATCTTACCCTGTCTTAAAAAAGGTGTAGGTTTGTTAATTTTTCCTCCTATGTTTCAGGTGTTTGTGGCAAGATGATGTCGCTTGCAGATGAACAAATTTGTAATGGGTGCACCTGGGCAAATTGGAACTTTCATTGAGCATTACAGAATAACTATAATTTGTTCCAAATATGTGCATAACATTTTCAAAAACAAGGGGATCCTGATTTTGTGTGATGCTACAAAGATGTTTAACTGAGCAAAATATCCAGAGTTTAATACCACCCAGGTAACCTATATGTTTCTGCTAATTTCTACAACTTTCTTTGCTCTGTCTAGTCAGATTGTATAAATCAATATTTGCCAAAAGTAAACCAAAGCATTTAAAATCTAAATAGACTAAATAGCGATAAATAGTGCACCTGAAAAAAGGCGATGGTTGACCAAGCAGAGTTTGAGGAGAAATTAGGAAAAGTTCAGTTTAGTTCAGGAAACTCCAAATGTGCACTGACCAGTATTGACTAGTAATTGACTAAAATGAATTGGTTCCATTGCTGGGAGAATTATAAACTAAACTTTGGGTGTCATTTATGAATCAGAGAAAATGTGTCCTGCATTGCTTTTTTGGACCACCCCTTTAATGTAAAAAGAAAATCCTTTTTTCTTTGTAAAGGCTGCTCATATCACAGTAATATGACACAAGCAGGTAAAAACATTGAAGCTGTTATTATTTCAAGAGTCAGTATTTTACACCACGGTTGTTGGTTTATTTGTGTCTGTTATTGCAAATGGTATCTCACTGAAATTAGTGGCTGAAATCCAACTATCCACATCCAAAGTTGGTGAAAAAATGTGGTCATTCTGCACAGCTGAATAAACCTGTCTGAATCTGGAACACCTCCAAATATACACAATCTCCAATCCTTTCATCTATTTATACCATGTTTGTATGCCAGCCTATTCTGTCCCATTAAACTCTTGCATGTCCTGCAAAATACATCATTGTATTGCATGGATGCATATGTGGTGTAAAGAAAGACACAAATGAAGAACATTAGACACAAACAGTTTTTGTGGTGAATATCACATTTTGTTTGGCTCAGAAAAGACCCAATTTTTGTTTTGTACATTAGTGAATGTAATTTATAAGATAATTCTAATATGATTAGACATAAAATAGACCATAGAACTTTGCATACTCAAATGCCCTGTTATCCTTAGCTCCCCTATAAGGGTTATGCAGGTACGGCTTCAGGTTTCCATTCTCTGTAGATAGTCAAATGACAAACAAATATGATCTAAAAATGCATCATTCTTGTTAAGAAATGCTTTCATACTGTCAATTATCAATGAGAGCATGCAGTCAATTATCATGGGCAACATCTTTGCTAAAGATGATACACAAATATATTTCTATCCTTAATGATGTTGAGTGATATCCTTACTCATTTAATTCTTGCAACATCTGCTCAACTGAAATGTAAGCAGCTGTTTCTAATTATTACCTTTCAGTGCTTTCCTTAGCAGGGGCGTGCGGAAGGAAGATAAATGGGGCTTTGCGAAGCAACTCATATGAGCAACTGTCTTATCCAGCCTGACACAACACCTTTACAACCTATTATTTATAGGGATTTATATTGATAATAAACAATTATGTTTATGTCTACACTAGTTATTAAACATACAGCCATATATGATTGCTATACATTGAGTTACTTTTCCATGAAGTGTATTTCATTCAATCTGCATACCAGTTGCACTATATATATATATATATATATATATATATATATATATATATATATATATATATATATAAATAAACTAAGGGATATGGTGCATGAACTATGTACCACCCTCTTTGAATGATGACATAGGGCTTGTTGACATAGGTATTATTGCTCATTTTCATTTGACATTCAGTAATAAGCTATTTGCTATAAAGTATTTGCACAATGTCATACACTAACAATTCATAGCAGCTGCAACATAGCAAATTTGTGTTGTAACTTCCCTTTGAACAAGTCTTTGAATTTATTTGTTAACAATTCTTACAGTTGTGGCTGGGGCAAAGTGCGTCACATTATATGTACAATTTACGGGACGACTAAACAGCAAAATTGAAATGTTCAGATATGAGACAAACCGTGAAAGCAAAATTCACTACCCTGACATTCAACTGCAGCTCAGTTAAAGAGTAAAGTATTGCCTTCCCACTCCATTACAGACATCTAAAGCTTATACTACACTATGGCAATGTCCTAACGAGATTTGAAACAGGTCAAAAAAAGCTGAGGATGCATTCATTTGAGCTACTAGGATATTCCCAGCCCTGTACTTGAGGATGACTCAACCTAATAAACAGTGCATTCTGTAAAGTTTACCATGCTGCCAGTCACTCTGGGCCTCATAAAATGTATCAATGAACAACATAGTATCAATGTAGTTCATTGCGGTTATACCCATATGGAGTGTACGCTACTAAACAATCAAATCAGTTTTTACACACTCTGTTGACAGACTGATGGCCTGTCATTTACACCACAGCTCTGCAAGTAACAAGTGTTCACCTTCCAAGGGTTTTTTTTTTACTCTCATTTGATTGAAAGCTGGAAGACTGAAGAGATTCCCACTGTAATTATGTGTGTAATAAATTACTAAGTGAGGGTGTTGGGGCGTGTTTATTTTAAAAATATATTATGCCATTGCATCAATGTTTTAGTTCTATCATGCTCTAGCAGCCATGGGTACCTGGCCACCATCAGAGGGGTACGACCGGTAAAGCTGTGGGGAGCCCGGACAGACCAGGGGGCACGGACAGACCCATCTGGGTCTGTCCCAGAACCCCTATTCCTCCATGATGCATCTTCTTCCAGTCACTAATTGGCTGGGAGCACATGGCACAGTGATGTCACCACTGAGCAGCACGCTCCTAGTCAATCAGTGACTGGCAGCCACTACATCGCACCGACAACAAGATAAATGAATTGGGGGTATTTATTGTGATAAGGGAGAGTAGCATATACTGTGATATGGGGGGGGGGGGGCAGTGTAGCATGCCCTGTGATATGGGGGGGATCGTAGCATTTACTGTGATGTGGGTGGCGGAGCATGTAATGTGATATGGGGCGAAGCATATAATGTGATGAGGTAGGGCTGGGAGTGGAACATGTACTGTGATGAGGGAGGAGGGAAAAGAAGCATTTACTGTAATGATGGAGGGAGAGGCATGTACTGTGATAAGGGAGGTAGGAGTGGAGCATGTACTGTGATAAGGGAGGTAGGAGTGGAGCATGTACTGTGATAAGGGAGGTAGGAGTGGAGCATGCATTGTGATAAAGAGGGGGGAGCGGACCATGCATTGTGATATGGGGAGAATGGAGCATGTCCTGTGATATGGGTGGGGAGCGTAGCATTTATTGTGATATGGGGGAGCGGAGCATTTACTATGATGAGGGATGGACGGAGTGGATCATTTGCTGTGATGAGGGATAGAGGAGGCATTTACTGTGATAAGGGGAGGAGGCATTTACTGTGATGAGGGAGGCATGTACTTTGGTGAGGAATGGGAGCAACAGACTGAGTTGAGGAAGGAGGATATGTACTGTGCAGAGGGAGGGAGACATGTACAATGAAAAGGGAGGGGGCATATATGGCAAAGAGGGAGGAAGATGTCGCAGAGTCTGCATATGGACAGCCCAACACTAAATGAACCACACCTCCCAACATTTTTCTCAACAGCAGCAGGATGAGGGCATGACCACATCATGATGAGGTTTGGCAACTCATCCAGGGCGGGCCTAAAATCTATTCACTTTTTAAAAATTGAAAAACTAGGTTTTAAAATGTACATAATAATGAGCCATTGTATATGATACTAACTATGTTCAATACAGCAATTCACAGGTTGCAATGTACCCACAAAAGTATAATACTTCAAAATTATTATTATTATTAATTTTTATTATAAGGCGCCACAAAGTATCCGTAGCGCCGTACAAGGACAAACAATGGCACAGTACAAGTAACAGTAAGCACTATAACTCTGGGGCTCAGCTAACGAGAGGGAGGGGAAAAGTCAGTACAGGCAGGTAACTTTGGCCCAAGAGGGAGGGCACGGATGACAGGTTAAGAGCCACTGAGGGGAGCGGAGAGAAGCGAGAGGAGACAGAGGGCAGAAGGACCAAGAGGAGGAGAGCTGAGTAGCTGGAGAGCGCAGTTAAAAGTGATCGAAACAGGAGGTAGGAGAGCCCTGCTCAAGGAGAGCGTACAATCTAAAGGGAGGGGAAGACAGACAGACACAAGGATGAGACGGAGAGACGGGAGAAACTGAGACGGAGTCGAGGAAGAAGGGATGAGAGAGAGGTAGCCGACCGGTGGGAGTTTAGGCATGAGACTGGAAGGCTTTTAAGAAAAGGTGGGATTTTAGTGTTCGTTTGAAAGAGGACAGATTAGGGGAAGTTCTGATGGAACGGGGGAGCATGTTCCAATGGAGGGGAGCAGCGCGGGAGAAGTCTTGGATACGTGCGTGAGAAGAAGTAATCAGAGGGGAAGAGAGGCGACGATCGTTGGATAATCGCAGAGGGCGGGATGGATGAATGAAGAAATAATTATATTAGGGGTATGATCTATATGTCCTTTGTGTAACACCCTATACTCTGTATGTGTGTTTAATAGTATGTTGGATGAAAAACTTGTGCTGCAAATAAACAGTGTTTTATTATCAAAAGAAAATGAGTTTGCAATTCATCTTTTCCAGGTGTTGACCATTAGGGTTATATTTACTAAATTGCGGGTTTGAAAAAGTGGAGATGTTGCCTATAGCAACCAATCAGATTCTAGCTATCATTTAGCTATTACATTCTACAAAAGAATCTGATTGGTTGCTATAGTCAACATCTCTACTTTTTCAAACCCAAACTAAATATACCCCTTAGAGGTTACATGTATTACATATGTACCTCCGAACATTCTTGATTTAAAAATTTTGACATTCTAAGTTTGGTCTCTGATTAGTCCAGACCTGACTGCCATCTGACCAAGCCACACCTCAAAATCTCAAGGCTCTCTCACTAAGGGGGAATTTTCTCCCTTTTCCTTCCTCCATCCACCCTACTCCCTTTTCGCTGACTGTCAGGTGTGATGTCATCACATCCTGACATTGTCATTAATCAGCAGCGCAGAGAGGAGCAAGAATACTGAAGAAAAGACAGAAGAGGGAGAAGACAGAAGAAAAGTAGGTCATAGAAAATTAAGGACAGAATGGAGGGGGAAAGTGTGATAAAGGTGAAATAGTGTGATGGAGGAGCAAAAGTGTGATGAAAGATGGGGCACAGTGTGATGAAGGAAGGGGCACAGTGATGAAGGGGCAAAAGCATGATGAAAGAGGGCACAGTGTGATGAATGAGGGGGCACAGTGTGATGAAGGAGGCTGCAGTGTGATGAAGGAGGCTGCAGTGCAATAAAGGAGGGGGCGCAGTGAGATGAAGAGAACACAGTGTGATGAAAGGAACACAGTGTGATGAAGGAGGGTGCAGTGTGATGAAGGAGGGTGCAGTGTGATGAAGGAGGTTGCAGTGTGATGAAGGAGGGTGCAGTGTGATGAAGGAGGCTGCAGTGTGATGAAGGAGGCTGCAGTGTGATGAAGGAGGCTGCAGTGTGATGAAGGAGGCTGTAGTTTGATGAAGGAGGCTGCAGTGTGATGAAGGAGGGTGCAGTGTGATAATGGAGGGGCAAAAGTGTGATTTCACTAGTGATATGGAATAATAGGATCAGGAACAGGGGATAGATAGAAAGGATCAAGGAGTAAGGGAGGATCAAGAGAAACAGGATGTGAGGCACAGGGGAAAGCAGGTAGGTAGGGAGAGAGAGAGGGATACCTGCAATGAAGATAGGGGCACAGAGGAAGGAAAGAGATAAGGGAAAGATAAAGGGCAACATGGAAGACATAAGGAAGATATTTTGTAAAGTTTGATTATTATATAATAGAGATATGAGGGAAAATGTAAGTAAACAAAGGAGACATGAGGGAGAGGTGGAAGGACACAGAAGAAAGCTAATTGGACACAGGAAACGTGGACACAGGAGAGGTGGGGGCACAGGGTGGATAGCCTTGCATCATTTAATATGTTTTTTTTTTATCATACTATGTAAAGTTAAAATGCATCTAAAATTAATTTCACTCTATGAAAACCCCTAAACCCTGGCTCCTCATTTCAAAGTGAAAGCTCTTTGACCACTGGGTTACAACAAATAGCAGTTCTACAAAATGCTGAATAGAAGTACCTTTTAAATAAATAATATTATTAAAATAATTACATAACTAGTGAATACTAATTACATTAATGGGTATCACAGTCCGATAGACAGGATGTGGGAATTTTTAGATCAGAGATCTGCCAGGAAGGGTAGAGAAGAGTGGTGTACAATGAAAATAGGTGCCATACAGGTGCCTACCATTACTACAATGATATATACTTCAAAGTGACAGCAGTGACTGGTATCTTTGACTCTTAATCTTTTTCAAACAGCCTTATTTTATATTTAAAAATGGTAAATGCTAGTTATGTAGATTCTAACTAAAATAA
Organism: Mixophyes fleayi; assembly: GCF_038048845.1. Lineage (NCBI taxonomy): Eukaryota > Metazoa > Chordata > Amphibia > Anura > Limnodynastidae > Mixophyes > Mixophyes fleayi. Next base: position 142,673,471 of record NC_134403.1, on the reverse strand, counting down.
ATATATATAAATATATATTTATGTGAAAAAAGTAATCAGGGAGTAAAATAAGCTATTTAAATCAAGAAGAAATACAAATGTAACTATTAATGAATTATATTGATTATTAAGTTGAAAAATTAAATGACACATAATATTGTGTGTGTGTCAGTGGCAGAACAAAATGCCATTGTTGAAGACAGTTATTGATTATGTCATCATTGCAAACGTGTCAGATTGATCATCAAATTAATACTGTGTGGCACATATTGCAGAGCAAAGAGCAAAAAGTGGGAGGGAAAACACATATATATAGAGAGACAGCACTTACACAAAACAAGGATACACAATCTAAAATAAATTTATGTCATGATACTCTGAGAAGTAATCAGAGAGCAAAATAAGTTATTTAATTCAAGAAGACTGCTAATTGAACTGTCTACTTTTGAATATTATTGATTACGAAGTTAAAAATCTTCTCACATTAAACAACAATGTGTCACCACTCAGACCTACTGGTCAGATGGCGTTTACTTACCTCTCTCTCCTCGACTGCTCTCGCCTGGACGAACGTCGCAGTCTCTGATGCGGCCTCCATCTTGCCGGTTCTGTGCATGTGCGGACAAAGAATTTTTATTCTTTCAGGTTCCAGACACCGATCAGCTACAGATACACTACAAAAAGCACCTCCTGCATTAGATGAGTGCCAGATCTTCAGGTCTCTCCTCCTGGTTAGAAGTATCCTGGCTCCAGTTTCTCTTGTTATTCTGTTGTAAAAGTCTCCAGTGCCTTATGGTTTGTTCAGCTCCACACGGCCTCCTCAGCAGCCGCTGCTGCAGAACATCTTCTCTGCTGTCTTCCTGATTCATTGGGACTTTCCTAGCTCCACAGGACCTCTTCAGCAGCGGCTGCTGCTGAACATGTTCTCCCCAGTGTTTCTGACTCATAGGCGCTTCCCAGCTCCACAGGACCTCTCTAGCAGTCTCTGCTTCAGAACATCTCCTCCCGCTATCATCCAGGTTTCAAGAGTTTCCTATCTCCTGAAACCTCCTGCTCCTCAGTTCCTAAATATATTAGGCTCTTTTTTAGGTTTCGCCCGTTACCCTCTGAGAGCACCACGACCTGCGGTTAGGGAGCCACCAAGTTCATACTCTCTTGCGGGAGTCCCTGGTGAAAACCTCCCTCTCCGTTATACTCCGCACCTCAAGCAGGTTGGTCCTAAAATACTTTGGGCACTCCTAGACCTCTGAACTGTGGCACAGTGTGTGTGTCATTGGCAGAGGGAAATGCAGCTGTTGAAGACAGTTGTTGATTTCAATTCCATTCATAATTGCAAACATGACAAATTGACCAAATTGATATTGTGTACCAGATGTGGCAGAGCAAGCAGCAACAAGTATGTGGGAGAACCATAACATATAGAGGGAGTGCCTAAACAAAACAACCATGCATTAAAAGCTATCTAAAATAAATGTATGATACTCAGAGAGCAGAAAAATATATTAAACAATATTATGTGACAGAGGCTGATTTGGAAGGTAATACACATTTGTAGTCCCTCATTTCCCTACCTCAAAGTGGACCTGAGTCATTAAGGAGAGCAAAGCAAAAAACAAAGGAGTGACTCTGAACCTTGGCAAAACCATGTTGCATTGGAGGAGGAGGTAAATTTAAAATGTGGGGACAGATTTATAGTTGAGGTAGGGCATGTCCTAGATCAACTTTATATTTCAGTGTAAAAATAAAGCTATCAAGTATTTGTGTGCTATATGAAAAAGCAGCCAGTATTTTCCTTACATGCAAAATAATTAGCTAATTTGCATCCCTTGCATTGTAACATACAACTTAAACAGTACTATATTCATCGAAAGTGGCAAACTGTAGATATCCAACTGCTGTTGAACTATAAGTCATAGCATGTATGGCACTTGCAATTCCACAACAGCTGGCTAGCCACCAATTGCCAAATACATACAAATTGGAATATGTTATAGAATTTTTAAGGGGTGTTATGCTGGGAAGACCAGGTCCTCATAGTGAGAGAGGATCAGTGCTAATAAAAGAGAAATCAAAATGTTGGTGGAGATAACAGACAGCATAGCTCCCCTACAAATTGATCACCAGCTAGCCAGCCTGAGCTGATTATCACTATAATAGGGAATCCAACAGTGTGATAACCAGCACCGAGACAAATTGGGTCAGGGTTGGTACTTATATCAGATGAGTAGTGGTAAAAAATAGCATTTCTCCCCTCATAGAAATCCCCAGTCCTTCGCTGAAAAACACTGGGGCACTTCCAGACACCCTCTGGGCAGCAAGAGTCTGAATAACAAATGAATGGTACCCATAGTGTGACAACTTTGTCACTCCTGTCTTCCAAGCATAATAGATAAGGGCCGTATTGTACAGGGCATGCACAGTAATTACAGCAGGTATGATATGGTGGAAAGATGCAGGGGTATGTCATAGGAAAGTAATTTTTGACATGTACGGACTAAAGTGGGGGGGTGCTGGTGTCAGATTGATATACTAGTGAGTATATCATTCTGACACTATTCTGGTAGCTAGTGTACAATACAGAACCAATTCTAATCGTTAGAATACAATAAAGTTATTTTGATGTAAAGTATATATAAATAAAGACCCTTTCTGACGGCTTATAGATAATAAACAACCTTTCTTGTAGCTATTAAACAACAAATTCAACTTTCTGGTGGGTAGTAAGCAATGTAGTTCCTATTCTGATAGCTAGTAAACAATATAGACCCCCATTCTGATATCTAATATATAAAGCTGAACCCTAATTCAAGTGGCTACTAAACAATATAAATCCAGTTCTGGTGATTACAAAACAATGCAGACCTCCAGTGTGGTGACTACCAAAATATAAGATCTCCATGGTTGTATTTAAATGTAGTAGTCAGGTCTCACCCTGCCACTGGTTTCTAGGAGAAGCGCAAAGAGTTCTTTGATTATTAAAACGTGCACAGCTCTTGGAGCTCCAAATTAATAATACCAATGGGCAGGAAGCTGTATCATAAGCATTATCAGTCAGCCAGACTCCACTTGACTTCCTGCCTAGCACTATTAACCTATTAGTGTGCTATGAGCCATACAGTATTAATGACTAGGCATCTTACACTTTCCATAGAAACAAGAAGAAATGGAGGCAGGTCCCAAAAACAGAAGTAGAAGGAAAAATGGGACTTGGAACACAAACACCATTATTTGTGGTGTGCAATTTCAAGACCCATTACTTATTTCAAATGATTGATCTTTTAAAAGCAGCATGCAACAATTGCCTCATGTAAGCATTAATATGCTAGCCATTTAGATACCATATATATAAGCAAAAATCTCCATTAATCAAAACATTAATATACATTAATATACATTATTACCTTAGACTGCCATGTCAGGGACTGTATACAGATGTTTGCTCTGATAAAAGAGCCTCTATATAGTAAATGATCTGTTTACCTGTTAAAATTTTATATAGAACAAATGATGTAAACATAAGAAAACACTTATAGCACCCTTGCAGTTGATTAACTGTTTGAGGAAAAGGTAAATGTTCACTTCTTAGTTTTACCAGATACAATCACTAAAAAAAAGTAGTGGGCCAACCAAAAGGCATGTTGCATTTGCATGAATTACTAATTAGATATTTAAAGTGTAAGGTAATTAGGCTTTAAAGAGCTCTTTTAATAATTCAATGTGTCAAAAGAAAAATACAAAATGCCTCTAATTGCCTCACAGTTATGTATTTTCAGAGCATACCCCACGGTACAATCTAACTCTCTTCAAATATAAGTTAATAAAAAAAAAAACAGTTTCAATTGTAAGTAAAATATCAATGTACCAAATTGCAAGCGCTTCTTAAGTTAATAAGGCAAGAAATCGTTTTTGTAATTAGTAAACAAAGGTAAAATATCTATTCAGGGGCTTTGGGATGATTAGGTGTTGTTTTATGCTTAGGGCAGTGTTTACTTTGTGTGAATTTATTAAGACGTTACTTTGTGCTACCATAGTTGCCAGTTTTCCTTTATTTGCAGTAACAGTTTATAAACAGGTACTGTATTTCAGGAGGTTTTTGAATCTGGAATAAAGATGATGACTCCAGGGCAGATGTTTTTCATAATTTTTCTGTTTCATTTAAGATTTTGTTTATTTTTCTCATACTGTACTACTTTTCTATCAAAATAAGAGAACAGTCCAAAGAGAATAAGGTGGGTGACATTTATTTCATAACATAAACACAGCTTTTGCTCTCCAATGGATCCCTGCCCTATTTAATTTTAATTTAAATATATTTGTAGTCTTTGCACCGCTGGGCACCTCAATGTACCTTGTGGGGAGAGGGGTGGTAAATATCATGGTTATGGTAATCTCACTTCTATCTTAACTTTTCAAATACAGTGCCTCCGCCCATGTTTTTCATGGTAGGAGATTTTGTTATATTGACACCAATTTTGGAAACCCCAATTCTCTACAAATGACTTGTGACAACCCACTTCCACATACACCAGGAAAATGGGATACGCCACTTCGCATGGTTTTTTGATATAAGGATGTGTAACGTATAGACATGTCACCTGATAAGTAGTGGGTAATGTATAACAAGCTTAATCTCTTATAAGGATATAGCGGTTGAGTTCAATGTAACCATGAAATGAAAAAGCACACAATAACAATGATACAATAATGTTGCGAAAAATATTAACTAAACAATTGTATTGGACAATGGAAATAAAATAAACAATCAATGATGACAATATGTGACAGCAACACTCAATAAAAGAACAGTAGTAACAGTTGTGAATTAGTAGATTCACAATGGAAATACTTCTAAATGATACTCTGTCATAAACATGAATGGGCTCTAGACTTCTAGAATGTGGCTATGCATCAGTCCCTTTGAGAAAGTAGACAACTTTCACTCTGAAGAAAATTATAATGGTAGTTGTAGTCCCAATAACGACTAGTATGAGTATGAAGATAATGATGTGGGTAGTATTCCCAGCATATGTTATACTTGGTAATACAATAACACCAAATATACTCTTCCTTGAACAAGAAAAGTATAGATAAGCACAATTGATGAAAGAATTAATTCCCTTGGATAATAAGCACAGATAAATGCAATAGATGAGGGGAGGAACAGTGTAAGACAGTTCAAGTCCAAGCTTCTGGCTCAAACAGAACACAGAAATGGCATTAGCCCATTTTTGGTGCTGTGTAGCATATAGTAGTTACCAACACTTGCCATGGGCTTTGGGCTCCTTAAACATGGAATAAAGGCATGTATAGTTCTTCAGTGACTTCCTTCTACAGATGGTAGTGTAGTAGTACTATTAGCAACATCAGCAGCAGGAACCTGGAACAATGGAAAGGGAACAGGATACTTTGCCTTTCTCTGTTGCTCTAGGGTGTACCGGAACTCTTAACTATTCCTCTGGGCTAGAGCTGGACTCTCCCGGGACCCTTAAACTGTACTTTTGATACATATGTTAGTTTGTACAGGATCCCTGGTAACTTACTCTCTGGCAATGAAAGACTCCCTTCTGGAATTGGCAGTTCACACTATTGGTCTGCCAGCTTTCTCTAGTAACATGGCAGCTATTCCTAATAGATTGACAGCTTTCATTGTAAAGTTGGCAGCACTTTCTGTAAATTATGCAACTCTATCTGTAAGTCTTGAAGCTCTTTCTAAAGGATTGGTAGTCATTCATATCTCATACAGTCTCTCTATGCTGACAATGCCCTCTTTGTCTTGCTCTGCAGGATTTGTACTCGCTGTACTCACTCTCACAATGACTTGTCCTCTCACTTTCAGGCTCAGTGAATATGACTGCAATGCATTCTTTTTCCCATCTTTCTCTAATGTATGGCAGCACTACCATGCTTCTCCTTCTCTCTCTCTCTCTCTCTGCCATCCAGTTTTCTGCTTTTGGGGTGTTCTGATTTCCCTTTTCCTCGCTCCTTGAGAATGCTAGGAAGAGTATTTTCCAGGTGTCTGGTGGCTTCACTTCAACTGTCCCTCAACTCCCAGGACCCTTCCTAGACAGGTGCAGGTGTTACAATTCCATATTTTTTTACTTGAACTGTTGCTACTGCAGCAAGAACGGTTATTCACCATTGCATAATCTCACTTTTTCCTTAGTAACACAGCTATCGGCGCTCATTGCACTATTCTAAAGGTGTTTCAATGTGTGGATCAGAAAACATTACATTGATTTATTTACATATAGCTATTTTTTATTATTATTATTATTATTATTATTGTTATTATTATTATTATCATTTATTTGTTAGGCGCCACAAGGTTTCCGCAGCGCCTTACATAGTGCAAACAGTAGACCATACAGGGTGAAACATTACAGAACAATAAACACAAAGTACCAATGCTTCAGAAACTCCGGGCAAACATATGGAGTGAGCGCGGAGCAGAAGAGTAGGTATGGAGACAGGAGGGGAGAGGGCTTACAATCATGCGAGCTTACATCCTAAGGGGAGGTGGACAAAACAGGCATGAAAGGGAGGCAGTGATGCGAGGGAGAAAAAAAGACCATTGGAGAGAGGGGAGAACAAGCAGAGTAGATGAGGGATTAAGTGAATGGTTGGTAAGCTTTCAGGAGCAGGTGAGTTTAGAGTGCCCGTTTGAAGGAGCAGTACAGTAATCTGCTCTAGGTATCTCTGTTTAATTAAAAGACACCAATGTAACCTTTCAATATTTCCCTTTTTTAGATAATTTTTATGATACTGAGGAATGCAATGGTTTAGTTCACTGACCCATAAATAATGCTCATATTTTGTTTACTAAATTAAAATGACTGAACTTGATGTCATCATTTATAGGTTCACTGAACAACTTTTTACAGAATTGCTGTTTATTTCACAGGTGTAATAAAGGTTAAATTAAATGTTGAATATGTGACGATTCCAGTTTATCCCAATTAAACAATCTACTGTGCACATCTCAATGTATAGTATAATATCGCTGACAGTAGACATTTGTTTATTAGGTAAAATATCTTTGTATTCCATTATATACAATCACATGTAGTACAAATTAATGCATCTACTCTAGATTGTTCCTTTAAATCTATTGATTGAGCAATAAGTTGCCTAACAGTTGATGCCCTCCCCTCTCTTTTCAGCCTGAATTACATACCAAGCCCTGACCTTCAACCCAAATAAAAACATTGGAGACATATGTAGTGAAAAGAGGACACATCTTTCTTTACTAGCATTCTGAAACGTGGTGTAAAAGAAGGTCACTGCCAACTTCAGCTCCAGCACCATAACCATTGTGAGAGGCCATTCTCCCTGGAACCAGTAGCATTCTGTCCCCATCCCATTCTGACCTCCTTTTAATCACTTTTGACCAATACCCCAGGCTCAGATCCTGCCCTGTAGAAAGCAGAGAGGAAGACCTGGAACCGTAACACCAGGCCTACACAAAGTTTGCTATGAGGTCCGACGATGAACTGTTCTGCTCCTGGCACCTTGTTATTGGTTTGCTCCCTTTAGATCCTCACTTCTCTTTGAGTATATAGTGGATTTCCTTTTTGGCTTATCAAAGATTAACATATATGACACTGAGGAATGAAGTACATTTGTTTACCTATCTACAGTCCAGATTCACTGTTTTATACTCAGATGCAATGTTCCCTCTAAGCTGAGTGTCCTGGAAATTATGGAGTTAAAAACTGGAATTGCTGGAAAAGAAAACCTTGCACACTGAGCCAGTAGTACTGTAATTTAAGGTGGTTCTCTCATTAAATTAAAGTTTTAACTCTTTCCTTTCTCAATTGCTCAGCATAGAGCACATATTTCCAGTGAGTGTGTATATTTAATGATGCTGATACTGGTTTATCACTGAATAACCTTGAATGCATTTATGAATATTTTGATGACTTTAGGGAATGAAGACTCTTGTTACCCTAACCCCTGAACATTAAAGGTTCCGCTATGTACATAGAAAACACTATTCATTTGTAGCCACATCTTAAATAATGTATAAAGTACAAAAGCTCTACACAATATAATTAAAGTAGAAAGAAGTGTTGAATTCATTTTCAAAATAAATGAATACTGTCCATTGCAACAGGTAGATGTTGTAGTAAAAAGATATTTACTTCTTACGTTTTAAGTTACAGAGATGCAAAAGACATAGCACAGTCCATATTCAATCTGACCCTTCAGCTTTCTGGCAGACAGACAGTGTGTTGAATGGAAGCAAGCCAATTTATAATTTTGTTAACAATAGTGGGTGTGTTTACAAACTTATGTCATCACAGAGGTCACATGAGCAGTTTAAATTGAATCAGCATACACTTCATGGATCTTCTTTCGCTACATGTGTAGCAGCCGTTTTGAGGTCAAATAGTTCCTAAACTTGTCATAGTAGTTTATATGCAATTTTCTTCAATAAACCATACATATATTAAAAATAATATATAATAATATAACAAATCATGCTGCACACAATACATATTATATTTTTTATAAATACAACTTCAACGTAGCATGTGCTGGCATTCATCACTCCTTATGATGAAAAACAAAAAGACAGTGAGGCTTAATTTAACTGAACTAAGGAAAATTTAGTTATTTGTACATTTTATCTGTCAATAAAAATATATGCACTTTATTTCCAGACATCAGTATATAATTTAGAGACAACTTTGATCAACTTCAGAAGAATTTTACAATAATGGTGTAATTAGTATGTCACAAGTCAAGTTGGCCAAAATTGGATTAATTAGAAAACCTGCTGAAACATTTTGCGCCTCTCTAGTAATTTTATTGTTGTTTTACCTCTACTCATATATCTCTAGTTAGTCCAACGCATGTATGGAAACATATCATCATTTGCCCTATACCAAACTGTACATATAAAGTCTTTTGCCTCAAATGATGTTTTAATAGAATCAGTCATGGTATATCTGCCTGGTTCTTTGGAGGAAAGTATTTCAAATAGGTTACACAGAAAAATAAGCAGTAAGAGAAGAATAAAACAATTACATGTTTAATTGATTTGCTTTACCAACTGTTAAATTGCCTCCATTGCATTAGAAACACATTATGGCAAAAATATACATTAAGGACCTCATTCAGAGTCGGACGCAAAATCCATGTAAAAAAAGGTGTAGGAGTAGGAGTGTGCCGCAGCTTGGTAGGGTAATACGAGTGGCAAGCAACCCCAGTTGCGTCCCACTCGTAATACCCTACCGAGCTTCCAGCAGTTCCTGCAGCTAGCCAAACGCTTGTGCCACCTAATTCCTGCCGCACAGCTTTAGCCCGTTTTTGACGTGTGTTGCGTCTGCGCCTCACTGCGACTAGGATTTATTTACATGGCCACGTTTTCACAATTCCGTGTTCTGTCCATTCTCTCACAGTGAGCTGCAAGCTGTCGCAAGTGTTAATTGCGTCAAAGATGCAGGCGGATATGGTGCTTTCTGCACATGCATGATAGTGTTTTTTTGTTGGATGCGGCTAAAACTGATTTTGCGTCCGACTCTAAATGAGGTCCAAAGTCTATAAAACAATCAGGGGCAAGAGCAGGGTTTTGGAGTTGTGGATTTCAAACATGAGAATAGTAGATTTAGATCCATCAAAGGGGCAAACAAACATTTTGTTAAATGGCACATCAAATTTTTATATGCATTGCATACAAATATCTTTGCACACAGGCATAGTACATATGAACCATGTCCTAGCGTGTGTTCATGTGTGTGTGTGTTTTCATGTGTGCAGTCGTATGTACATGCAAGGGGACAGGAGAGATGGTGTACCAAACACTTGGAATCCTCCTAAACATAACAGTGAAAACAATACTGTTTTCAACAGCAAGTTCAGTCATTTTGACTAATTAGGCATAACATCTGGTAACACTGGTAGCTTTTTTATTACTTAAATTTCCCCCAGTGTTCAAAGTGGGACAGCATGTGCCAGTACAACATTCCGGCACTTATTCTCCCCACTTCATTTTAAGCTGCACGCATGATCTGCTATCCTTGAGGGCCTTGCATTATTTAATATGTTTTACATTATACCATGTACTGTAAAAATACATCTAAAATGAATTTTCACACTATCAAAATCCCAAAACCTTTAGGGGACCTAGGCGGCCCCCAGGCCTCCAGCCATTCGTTTTGAATTTCCATACCAGCACTTTCAAATTACCACTTAGACCACTGTTTATCCCAATTATTGTGTGATGAAGGAGATTTTATTTTCAAGCAATTCAGCAAGCCCAGGAATATACCTCAATATTATTCAGTTTCTTCTCCCTGTTTTTGGGTAATAGAGTAATAGAGTCTTGGGTTTCTACATGCCCTGAATTTTACCACTGAAAAATCTATAGCTTGTAATATTCTCTTTTACAATAATGAATTAACTTTTATACAAAGTAACAGAACTAGTAGGGATAAAATCCTTCAACTGTGTTTCTGCATTTGGAACCCAGAAGAAAGCGAGAACTGGCTTTAATGGAGATATTAGACCCCACGTCCATGGATTCAGAGTAAGCATTATGGCTGGACAGTAATAAATACCCTGGACCATATACAGAGTTTGTGTTGCCCAAAGTATTGTAAATTAATATGTCCTAAATTAGTAATTTTGCTCCCCACATTTTCATACTCCTCCTTCCAACACTAATTCTACTCTGTTTTTTATAGGAAAAAATGATGGCTGGCAAAAAAAGCAAGAACTTAATATAAAAAACAAAAAAGAAAAGGTTAGTAAGATAAATATGAAACAATTGATGTGCTTTCCCCTAAACAGTGATGCTCAAGGCATGTGCCAAGCTGGCCTGTATGTTTAACCTGTAAATGTCCAATCAGAATTATGCAGTTAAAATGATGGTCCTGATTCATATTTGACGCAAGTCCTTTTGTGTGCCGTATCTTGCATGAAATAGCTCTGCGCATGCTCAGAAATGAACCTTTCACAATGAACACAATTGCATGACTATCTACGACTAGAAGGGCAGATCAGGGATGGAAAGGGGCAGACAGATGTAGATGTGGCCGATTCAAGTCCTGGATTTCTACTAAGTACACTTGTTCTTAGACATATCATTTGTACCAGTTACAGAGCAGCTGTAAGTGCCGACTGATGGTAATGACTGTCACAGGTGGGGTACGTTATACCGATGCTGATAATTCCGACAATTGGTATATTGAGAAAATAATGGCGATTCCAGTAATCCCGATATAGTGGCAGGGCCGGATTAATGGAATGGAGGCCCCTAGGCTAAGGGGGCCTCTATTCCCCTGTGAGGCCCCCCCTGTGACCTGCCCCCTGTGAGGCCCCCCTGTGAGCCACCAAACCCATGAGGCCCCCCCTGTGAGCCGCCCACCTCCCCCCAAGCGCTTACTTCTTTCTGTTCTCCTGTCACTGTAGTCCTTCTGCGGCACGCTGTAAGCTCCTTACTGAGGAGATCTTGTGAGAGTGAGACTCATAGTCTCACTCTCATGAGATATCTTCAGTAAGTAGATTACTAAGCGCCACAGAAGGACTACAGTGACAGGCGCAGAAGCATTGATCGGGCCGGGGCGCACTGACCCCCGCAAATATCAATAATGCCACTGAGCACTTTCAAGGGCCCCCTGGATGCCTGAGGCTCCTGAGCTGTAGCCCAGTTAGACCTCATGTTAATCCAGCAGCCCTGTATAGAGGAAATGCAGATTTACTATAAATAAGACAGCCAACATGTGCGACACGCCTGCTCCACGGCTCTTATACATTCCGAGAACAGCAAATGCTGGCAGTTGGAATTGTCTCTTACAATGGAGACAGTGAGATTAGGTGTTTTAAAGCAGCAATGCCATGAGCGTAACCCTAACTCTAACCCTAACCCTAATGGTAACCCTAATCCTACCTATACTCCTAACCCTAACCCTAACCCTTAGATTACTTTATCTAGGCGGTGGGTCCTGGCATTGCCACTTTAAAACCGGCAATGTGGAGCTGGCGTGTCATACATGTTGGCTGTCTTATAAGTCTGCATTTACTCTATATCGTGATTATTGGAATCTCCATTATTTTTCTTTATATCGGTTGTTGTTAACACAGAACATGAACACAGAACATGTTTATGCAAGTAAGATAGCCCACAAAAGCGCATTGCCCTGCTCTTCCGATTTGAATCAGGTACAATATATCTAAATCAGATAGCAATTTTTTTCATTATTGTTCATTTTGTTTTATGCATTGTGAATTGTATTGTATTGTACATTATTATTATTATTATTATTATTATTATTATTATTATCATATATTTGTAAGGCACCACAGTGCTCCGCAGCAGCTTACAGTAGGGAAAATAATACATACATAAAACAGGGACATACAAGGTACACAAAATAAATGCAGACATGAAAACAAAGGGTATGAAGGACCCTGCTCATTAGAGAGCTTACATTCTAAGTGGAAGAGGGCACAGCTGAAACAAGAGGAGTAAATATGTTTCAGAGTGGAGATTGGGAACGCTGTGAGGGTGCATTAGTGTGAATAATATTATCGAGGATAAAGTCACCGCTAATAAGAGATGGGTTTCCAAAGAGCAACTAAAGCATTTGATGGCTGTGGGAGAGTCTGATTGTACATGATACATCTGAATGGGAACAGCAAATTGCCTTAGTTTTGTGCCTGAGCACATAAATTGTTCACACAGTGCACTTGTCACTATCTGGAGAGGCCACCACAAGCTAAAAGTGTGACTAGGTTTAGGTTTAGAATAATCTAAAGAGGAACACTGTGCAAGAGCACAAGCCTCATAATTCTAACCTCCTTGTAGTTTAGAACACTCCTCTCCTTAAATTAAACTTTTTTTGTTTTACTCCTAGAATTGTGCTTGGTTTCCACTAATTTGCTCTATAATTGAATCATGAGAGTTTGAAGCTTTATTTTACATTGGACATAGAGCACTTAGACATGTGTTTCTCCATGGCAGTAGAACTGCAAGAATCACAGTGTGTATCATCATCATCATCATCTATTTATATAGCGCCACTAATTCTGCAGCGCTGTACAGACAACTCACTCACATCAGTCCCTGCCCCAATGGAGCTTACAATCTAAATTCCCTAACACACACACACACACACAGACCGAGAGAGACTAAGGTAAATTTAATAGCAGCCAATTAACCTACTAGTATGTCTTTGGAGTGTGGGAGAAAACCTGAGCACCTGGAGGAAATCCACGCAAACACGGGGAGAACATCGAACTTATGACCCCAGTATCATTTATAAGGAAAGGATGCGACCCATTCTCCACGGTGCATATTATTTACAGGAGTCTATTATTACACAAATTAAGCAAATACAGTTTTAAAATCTATAAATAAATGAATACATACTTTCACTGTACTAAGTAAATTAATTTAGTATAGGAAAAAGTGGTAAATCCAATATAAATTGAATAATTAGAGACTGATGATAGAAGTGTTTTCATAGATGATAATGAAAATATTCATTCATTTATTATGTATTTACAATATAAGTAGAGATGGGCGGGTCCGGTTCTCCGAGAACCGAACCCACCCGAACTTTGGGTATCCGAGTACCGAGCTGAGCAGCTCGGTACTCTCCCGCCAATTCCGAATCCAAATCGAGGCCGAACGTCATTGTGACGTCGTCGGATCTCGGGACTCGGTTCTCGCGATACTTCAACTTTATAAATACACGCCTCCACAGCAATCCATCGCCATTTGACAGAGGGAGAGAGCAGGGTGTAGTCATAGGCTAATTAGAGCAGGGACAGAGAAAGAATACAATATTGTTCTTGCAATTGCTCTAACCAAAATCGCTAGTGCAGAGAGGAGGATAGAGGTTTATTATTTTTTCTTCATATTTGGCACTCCCCAGCGCTTTTGGGTTGTCCCCCATAATTGTGCATTAATATTTCTGGCTGTCAAAAGTCATATCTGTCAGCAGTATCTACTCAATAAATGTTAGCACTCCTCAGTGTTTTTGGGGTGTCCTCTCTAATTGTGCATTAATATTTCTGGCTGTCAAAAGTCATATCTGTCAGCAGTATCTACTCAATAATTTTAAGCACTCCTCAGTGTTTTTGGGGTGTCCTCTCTAATTGTGCATTAATATTTCTGGCTGTCAAAAGTCATATCTGTCAGCAGTATCTACTCAATAATTTTAAGCACTCCTCAGTGTTTTTGGGGTGTCCTCTCTAATTGTGCATTAATATTTCTGGCTGTCAAAAGTCATATCTGTCAGCAGTATCTACTCAATAAATTTTAGCACTCCTCTGTGTTTTTGGGGTGTCCTCCCTAATTGTGCATTAATATTTCTGGCTGTCAAAAGTCATATCTGTCAGCAGTATCTACTCAATAAATGTTAGCACTCCTCAGTGTTTTTGGGGTGTCCTCTCTAATTGTGCATTAATATTTCTGGCTGTCAAAAGTCATATCTGTCAGCAGTATCTACTCAATAATTTTAAGCACTCCTCAGTGTTTTTGGGGTGTCCTCTCTAATTGTGCATTAATATTTCTGGCTGTCAAAAGTCATATCTGTCAGCAGTATCTACTCAATAAATTTTAGCACTCCTCTGTGTTTTTGGGGTGTCCTCCCTAATTGTGCATTAATATTTCTGGCTGTCAAAAGTCATATCTGTCAGCAGTATCTACTCAATAAATGTTAGCACTCCTCAGTGTTTTTGGGGTGTCCTCTCTAATTGTGCATTAATATTTCTGGCTGTCAAAAGTCATATCTGTCAGCAGTATCTACTCAATAATTTTAAGCACTCCTCAGTGTTTTTGGGGTGTCCTCTCTAATTGTGCATTAATATTTCTGGCTGTCAAAAGTCATATCTGTCAGCAGTATCTACTCAATAATTTTAAGCACTCCTCAGTGTTTTTGGGGTGTCCTCTCTAATTGTGCATTAATATTTCTGGCTGTCAAAAGTCATATCTGTCAGCAGTATCTACTCAATAAATTTTAGCACTCCTCTGTGTTTTTGGGGTGTCCTCCCTAATTGTGCATTAATATTTCTGGCTGTCAAAAGTCATATCTGTCAGCAGTATCTACGCAATGGATTCAAAGCAGTCCACATATGATCTAAATGAGCAACCAGGTTCTGTCACCAGTCCTGATGTTAGTGTTCCCAGTACGTCATCTGGCCAAGGCGATGTCAAACAACAGAGTGTTTTCAAATTAGTGCAAAAAACAAAAACCAAAAAAAAATTTACTGTATTGAAGCGAAAACGAAGTGTAACTGAGCAAAAGTTAAGTGACGATAAAAAAAAAATTGCAAGCATGCCATTCTACACACGCAGTGGCAAAGAGAGAATGAGGCCTTCACCTTTGGCTATTAGTGGCAGATCCCAAAAAGTTACCCAGCCTACAATTGGTGCACAACTACTGTTACGCGTCAAAGCTGAGCTGCAAGATACCAGTGAGGCATTACAGGAGAATATTTGCTCTGATTCACAAATGACAACAATCCCTGTGGAGAGTCCATCCAACAGTGGGATGTCTAATCGTGAGCATTCTGCTGATGTGTGCCTTAATAGCCCGAGTGTAGCCGGTGATACCCAAATTGAGGATGCCACTTTGGAATTAGAAGAGGATGAGGGGGAGATTTGTGTAGGCGACGAGGGCGCTAATGAGGATGTTGATGAGGATGAGGTTGTTTGTGTAAGTCCTGCACCAGTGGCAGCAGTTCTGGCACGTGACAAGAAAAAGGCCATTGTCATGCCTGGGCATAAAACAAAAAAATCCACTTCTTATGTGTGGAATTATTTCTACCCAAATCCAGACAACAATTGTATAGCCATTTGTAGTGTATGTGAAGCCACAGTCAGTCGAGGGAGGGACCTTAACCATCTTGGAACCTCGTCTATGTTACGCCATTTAACGAGAGTTCATGGCAAAGTGTTGGGAAAAGCTGAAAGTTCTTCCCAAAAGAATACAAGCACTCCCTCATCAGCTAAGACCCTCCGCTCACCGACATACCGACGGCCACAAAATACACCCACCACACCATCCTCATCAATATCCTCAGTAGCGCTCGGAGTTAGCCCGGCATCCCACTTAAGGCTGGATGACTCCGGCACTATTATTGATTCCTCTGAAGAAAGCGTTAGTCCTGCTGCTGCTGTTGCTGCTGCTGGGGGTGAATCGTCATCCCAGAGGCAGGTGAATAAAATGAGCAGTCCTACATTTCAGCAATTAACTGTGAAACAATCCTTTGCGAGGGGAAGCAAATATGACAGCAGTCACCCAGTCGCCAAGCGAATCACAGACGCCATGGCTGCAATGTTAGTGTTAGATCTGCGTCCAATCTCCACCATAAACGCAGCTGGTTTTTCACAGTTAATTGAGGTTTTGTGTCCGCGTTACAGAATTCCATCGCGACACCATTTCTCCCGTAAAGCTATTCCACAACTATACCAAAAAGTGTGTAAAAATGTAGAGATTGCGCTGAAAAATGCCATTCTGCCCACTGTTCACTTAACCACAGATATGTGGACAAGTGGAAGTGGCCAAACCAAAGACTATATGACTGTGACAGCCCACTGGGTTGGTCATTCACCTTCACCAGCAGGAACAGCAGCAGCATGTACACCACTACGTAACATTTGTCACAGGCAGGCCACTCTTTGTATCACCGGCTTCACTAACAGGCATACGGCTGACAATTTGTTACGCAAACTGAGAGATGTGATTGATGCATGGCTTATACCACTCGGACTCTCCCCAGGGTATGTCATTTCAGATAACGCCAACAATATAGTGCGAGCATTACAGCTGGGTGATTTCCAACATATTCCCTGTTTTGCTCACACCATCAACTTGGTGGTGCAGAGCTTCCTACGAAACAACCGTGAGGTGCAGGAGATGCTTTCGGTGGCCCGTAAAATTTCAGGCCATTTCAGGCATTCAGCCACAGCATGTAGGAGATTACAGCAGCTCCAAGAGCAGTTTAACTTGCCCTGCCACCAACTTAAGCAAGAGGTGGTAACTCGGTGGAATTCCACCCTGTACATGCTTCAGAGGATGGAGGAACAGCGCAAAGCCATCCAAGCATATTGCACAAGTCATGACATTGGGAAAGGAGGGGGGATGTATTTCACTCTTGCACAGTGGGGAATCCTTTCAGTGCTGTGCAAGGTGCTGAAACCATTTGAAGTTGTGACATGTGAGGTCAGTGCAGACTCTGCTAGTTTGAGCCAAGTCATTCCTTTAATTAGACTATTGGAAAAGCAGCTTGAGAAAATGAAGGAGGAGCTGAAAGCAAGCAATTCAGCAAAGTATGTTGGCCTTGTCGATCAAGTACTTAATTCGCTTCACAATGATCCTCGAGTTATTAAGATCTTGAACTCGGATCAGTACGTTTTGGCCACTGTGCTTGATCCAAGGTTTAAAACCTACATTGAGTCTTTACTTGTAAATGAGCGAGATGTGAACTTTTGCAAGGAGCTATTGCTCAGCAAGTTGGCCGCTGAACTGGGCCTCGGCTTGACGACGTGTCCTCCTTCACTTTCTCAAGCTGTTGCTCGTAAAAAATTAAATTTCCAAAAAAGAAGCAGGGAAGACACAGGGGGCAGACGAGAACAATTTAACATCTGGGCTGGTTTGAAGGATTTTTCAAAAAAAAGTGTCACTTTGCCCATAAGTCCATCCAATATGAGTATAAACATGCAAAGGATGGTGGAGGATTACTTTCAAGAGGTAGTTGATATGGAAATGTCAGACAGTCCCTTTCCTTACTGGGAAGAAAAGCAAGCTATTTGGAAACCCATGTACAAACTTGCTTTGCAATACCTAAGCTGCCCACCCTCCAGTGTGTACTCTGAACGAGTGTTCAGCACAGCAGGGAACTTAGTCAGTGATCGCCGTAGAAGGTTACTTCCCAAAAATGTGGAGAAAATGATGTTTATAAAAATGAACTACATCTTCCACGAGGAAGGCCTTCACCATCCAAGACATGCAAGCACTGACTGTTCTCTAATGGCGGATTCAAGCGGCGATGAATTGATAGTCTGTGATGATGACGATAACACTGATGAGGGTGAGGATGAAGCTGAAGATGATGCCGATAACATCTTTTTAAAACTTTCTATGTAAGTGTAGGGTGCAATCTACCCCCAAAGAGGAAAGGGACTTGTGGCATTTCCATATCACATACCATCTTGAAAGGCTGCTGTTAGGGCAATTTATCCTTAAGGGTAGGGTGTCATAGACAGAGTGACCCTAAACTGGCTTTGTCCATTTTTCATAATATTGTACAGTCTATAATGGCTGAATTTTTTAGTATTTTATACAAGTGGAGGGGGGCCTAGAGAGACAGAAACCAAACTGGCTTTCTCCATGTCAATTAATATTGTACAGTCTATAATGGCTGAATTTTTTAGTATTTTATACAAGTGGAGGGGGGCCTAGAGAGACAGAAACCAAACTGGCTTTCTCCATGTCAATTAATATTGTACAGTCTATAATGGCTGAATTTTTTAGTATTTTATACAAGTGGAGGGGGGCCTAGAGAGACAGAAACCAAACTGGCTTTCTCCATGTCAATTAATATTGTACAGTCTATAATGGCTGAATTTTTTAGTATTTTATACAAGTGGAGGGGGGCCTAGAGAGACAGAAACCAAACTGGCTTTCTCCATGTCAATTAATATTGTACAGTCTATAATGGCTGAATTTTTGGGTATTTTATACAAGTGGAGGGGGGCCTTGAGAGACAGAAACCAAACTGGCTTTCTCCATGTCAATTAATATTGTACAGTCTATAATGGCTGAATTTTTTGGTATTTTATACAAGTGGAGGGGGGCCTTGAGAGACAGAAACCAAACTGGCTTTTTCCATTTCTTTACATATTTAACTATAAGTGTAGGGTGTAATATACATTCAAAGACGATGGCTGCATTGCCAATATGCATAGATGGAGAGGAAGACAATCTGTTTTGTGTGTAGAATAGGCCTACCAACGAAGAATTAAACTGTTTTTTGGGATGATTTATTACCTCAACAATTAGATTACTTGTCTCTAAAACAGTTGGAGCACTAAATTGGGTTAATTTAGGCCCAAAAACATGGATTTTCCCAAAAAATAGCAAAACAAAACCAAACAAAACCAAAACCAAAACCAAAACACGCAATGGAGGTTTTGCAAAACCAAAACCAAAACCAAAACACGACGGTAATCCAGATCCAAAACCGAATCCAAAACCAAAACACGGGGGTCAGTGACCATCTCTAAATATAAGCAACTTTTAAGACAGTAGTGTTTATTTATTTCAATGTTTGCCTGTATTCATCTTAGACATAAAAATAACCAAGCATAACTACAATACAGCTTGCAACTAATATAAAAAGAATTGTGTCAGCTTTGGTTGTCTCAAGAACTGGTAATAATTTTATGGCTGATGAAATCGGCTGAAGCAGCTTCTTTGTTGATACAACAATATAGGCAAGAAATATATATGGTATTGTACAAGAGAAGCGGTTTTTCAACAGAAGCAAATGGCAGTTAGGACATTTTGCCAGAAATAGCATTATTTAATAAAACTGCAATAATCAGTTATATTCTTACAACAATATTGCAGTCCTTATATCAAAAATGGCTTTGTTTGAAAAAGTGCTGAAGTTGCAAAAAATAAACGAGTGCTTTTTTGTGATAAAAGACCAATTATTATTGTGCTGGGTAAGATGCATGTCTACTCTCTTAACTTGGTCTTTAGAGATTAGACAAGCTCTTACGCTTGTAGCTGTATACTATCCTATCTATACATTTGCCACTATTGTATATGTGAATCTCTGACTGATGTCTGACACTACAGGTTTTTAATTTTATTTTAAGTATGCTTTAATCATTCAATAATCAGGAGAACATTTATATTTCATAAAAATGTATGGAGATTCAAGCCTGAGATCAAGGACACATTTTGAGATGACAAATTTCCTTTCACTACATTCCACACACACACACACACACACACACACACACACACACACACACACACACACACACACACATGATTTGGCAACTAGCATGGTTATTTAAGAATATCTGTTAGCTTTTCATGTATAGGCTATTTTTTTACTTTTTTTTTACATTTGCAATTATCAGTGATTAGAGACAAATAAAGTAACCTTTTTTCAATAACTCCCTATACAAAAATTTTGTTTTGATATTAGTTGGGTTCAGCAGACTTCAGAGCAGCATACCTATATAGAGCATGTCTCTCCACAATTCAAACACTCAATATTGAGTACCAAATTGCATAAAACACAGTTGACAGCCAGAATAAAACTTTCGGGATTGGTAAGGGGGTGTATAGAATGCTACTTCCTCAGCCCTCTGCTCTTCTTTGCTGTACACCTCCTCCTTTGGACTAACCAGCTCCTTCAGTCTCTAGTGCCATTTCTACAATGATGACACACAAGTTTCCCTCTATACCTCTAATCTCTCCCCTTCTTTCCCTTTTTGAGTCCAGCTATCTCTATTCTATCTATTCATGGATATCCAAATGATAGCTACTGCTCAACAACTCTGACACTGGCTCATTATCGTCCATTTTTCTAGAGTCCCCTTTCTCTTACCATGGACAATGCTACACTCTCCTCTGTTCCTCAAGTCAACTGCCTACATATCACTCTTGACTCTACCCTCTCAGAACAAAGCCATTTCTAACCCTTGAAACTACTCATCCACTAACTGCACTCAATATAAATCTCATTCACTCTTTCAGTATCTCCTGCCTTGACAACTGCAACTGCCTCCTGTTTGGCTTCCCCTTCACCCATCTCTCCCCACGTCAATCCATCCTCAACAAGACTGATTTTCCTCTACTGCTGCTCCACTTCTTCCTCCCCACTTTGATAGTCTCTACATTGGCTCTGTTATCTACATTATCTAATTTTAATGCTACACCCACAAATCCCCCCAAAAACTTCTCTGCTCTATATCTCTGACTTCATCTCACTCCATCCTCCCTTCCTCTCTTCTCTGCTAAATATTGGTGTATCTACTCTCTATTGATAATAACATCCCTCTCCTGCCTCCATAACATTTCCCATTCCATTACCCACCTATGTAATATAGTTCCACACCCAATCTGATTCTGCACTAACCTCCAAAGTTTTAAACACTACCTGTTGTCAGAATTCCTAGCATGAACTCCAAAGAGATGATAATGTAAAAGTACGTGTCTTTATTAGGCAGAGATTCACAGGCAGAGACTGGTGCAGTAAATGATCAACAACAATGCAATTCAAGGCAGCAGATACAAACAGCAGGACTGACAATATAGCTTGAATAACTCAGGAAGTCACAAACTGTAAAACAGTTTCTAGAGGCAATACAGAGTAGCCGGACACCAGACCTAAGTCAGGGGCTGGAGAAGCAGAGAAGGTTGAAGACACTGAATATACCACAGTGTCAAGATGCCTGGTAGACTCAGGATACACAAGGACCTGAATGAATCACTGATAGCAGGATACCTGGTTTAATAAGGAGGCACGAGGTACTGGATGAGACACGGTAGACAGGACTCAAGGTTTTGCCAGGAGGCACGAGGTACTGGATAGATCCGTGGGTGTCAGAATAGAGGAAAGTTGAACAAGCCAAAGAGTCAAAGCCAGGAGAGCCATGAAGGTACCAGGGAATGAGCTGGAGCAAAGTCGAGAACAGAGCCTGGGTCTGGGTCAGAAGATAAACTGCAAAGCCGAGAAACAAGCAGGGGTCAATACCAGGCGGTCAGACTGGAACAGGACACAGGATACACTGGAGAATCAGCAGCAGCAGGCAAAACAACACATCTCTTAGCAGACAGGAGCTGCAGAAGGCAAGCAGCACCCCTAAGGAAGATGCTGCAGTGCAACCGAGGGCAGATCATGACACCTGTTCATCAAAGCATACCAGTCTTCCACTAAATTCCACTCTTGCTGGCTCAGCCTTTCTCTGCCCACATTCTCACTCTGTATATTGATAATAACAAGAATGAGCGCTAATGATAACCAAAAAGCAGCCTAAGTCATCATAAGAGGAGCCACCTGCTTCCCCAAACAGATATACATAACAAAATGATCACTTACAGCGCTGAAAGGGTCACACATACAGGAATGCCAGCATCAAACAGAAAGCTGTAACATAAAATGAAATAGACATAGGGCAGTACAGTCCCAACATTTGAATGGGGTGTCCACAATATTAAGGCAGATAGACCCGCTACCATTTATTTGAATGACAGTAAAATTTCTAATAAAATCCACAGAGTTAGTCTGCTTCTAGGAGCGTACCTCAAGGCAAAATAAATACAGCATGTACATTGTAACAGGGAAAATACCCCAAAGTCCAAACGACTTATAGCTGCTGCCGCTGTCCTCTGGTCGTCCCAGCAATCGTTTTCCTGTTAATCCAAACAGGGAAACGATTGCTGGGACGACCAGAGGACATTCAAATAAATGGTATTATGCTATGATTTTATTTCTGTGCACATGTTTTATTGTTGGAGCATGCGGTGAAGTCAGCGGCCAACATCCCCATCGAGTTTTGATTGATGTGCTGCATTTAAAGAAATCAGTTTGTAAGCATACAACCAAGGGGGGCCCCTTCACGTGGTTATCCTTTATTTGACCATCTGGAACACACCTGGAAGCGGGTCTATCTGCCTTAATATTGTGGACACCACATTTTCACTCTGTGTTTCACCTTCCCCCTACCCATTATCTTAGCCTGAAACATTCCCCATTGGATTGTAAGCTCTCAGGCCCTACTGTTTTGTTGTCTGCTCCCACCTCATTCATCTGTGTATCCTTGCTTCATGGCTCTTGCCTGTTCTGTATGACAATTGTTTATTCTAAACCTTACCTATTACATCTTATGGTTTTAAACTTCTTGCCATTCTATATTTATTTTTCTTTAATGTCCTGTTTTGTTTTTTTACTTTGCTTCTTTTTGTATTTTGCATGCAGGTTTCTTTATATTATGTTCTATTTCCCCACCTTACAGCACTGGAGAATAATGTAATGCCATACAAATAAATAAAAATCATTTTTCTAAGAATAATTTACATAAATGTCTATATTACATATGGACCCATTACCACAGCATGAATGAAATTTAGTATTAAATAAATAGGAGTAAATTAATGAACAATTTATAGATCAAAATGAAAATATATGTTATTGTATTTTAACAAATGTATTGAAAGCAAAATATTGTATCAATTAATACCCAAGTACAGTATGTTATCTCTGTCATTGCCGTGGAGAGTCATAGCTGGCCTACAAAGTTTAGACTATTAGCTATTATTATCCCCAAGGAATATGATATTTCATACAATATTTACAAATGTTTGTCACAAATGGTCTTTCCTTTCAGATCTCCCTCTAAAGCTCTTACGGTCACTTGATACGTGTGATATATAAAGCGCAATTCTCCAGCATGGGAATGTCACAACACATGTCTAAAATAAAGCACTAAATTCCAGCTGTCAATATTTAAGGTCATTACCATCAACATTTAATGGGTAAAGCCTTTCAGCTAAAGTTTCCCTTGACAACAATCTCAAGAGTACAGTTGTCAGCAATCCCCTAGTCCTTACTGCAATGTATTGTCCCAGATGATGCTAGTCACAAAATAATAATGAATTGCTTACTACCAAGAAGGTAGTCAGCAATTTAAGATAGAAGAAAGAGAAGGAAACTTCAATGCGGTTGATGTCCCTCTTTTGAACTGTGATTTAAAATGTATAATACCTTTATTCATCAAATCACAATAAGAAAGAAAAGAGTTAAAATGTTAACCCATAAAATAATACTGTTTTTCCTCCCAAATATGTGCCCCTCTTTGAAAATACACAGCCAAAAAGTTATACTTAATCTGTGATTTTATAAATATATAGGGGCATATTCAATTGTTGGCGTTATAGCCAAAAATCTTGCGGCGTGCGCACTATTACCGTTATTATGGTAATAGTGAGTGTAAATACCGGTATTACGGTACTTTGCTCGCTGGATTTCAGCTCGCGGCTCAGGGAGCTGCGAGCTGAAATCCGGCTTACTATTAACGTAATAACGGTAATAGTTTTAACGCCGCGGGATATTCAAACAATTGAATATGCCCCAAAGTATACTAAAAAAAATCTGTAGGAATTAGGGTTCAAAAGAAGTACTGCATTGCATTAACAGTTGGAAGACATGCAGCAGTATGTGATTTCATAAATTAATAAAATCAATATGTTTTTACTATTCTTATAAGATGTTAGCTATTATATCAAGTACACAATTATCAGTGCATTAACAGATTGAAATTGGTATGCTCTAATCTATTGTGTCTATTGTCCATCATTACTTTTATATTTTAGTCTTTATTTCTGTTCACTCTGTGATAAATACAGTATAATAAAAAGTAGCTTGGTCGTGGTAAAGACACACATACCCATACCCTTAAAGACAACCTTATCTTACCTTTACACTGTAGAATCAATACACACTTCTGGCAATGCACAGGACATTTTGTAGTGCCAGCTACATTTCTGTGTGCTAGATTATAATGGTTTATGAGTGAGAGTAAACAGCTGCCTGATTGCTGTTGCACAAAGTAGTAGCCTAAAGCCTTTGTAGATATTCACATGTAATTCAATGTAAACATTTGGAACCAATAATTAAATTTACAAAACTCAGAGAATAAAATGTTGACATCAATTTTATAGCTTTGATGCCATCATATTTATTTACAACAAAATCACCAATGTTTTGCAGCCTAAATCAGTATGAACCTTAGTGTGCTCACTACCCCCCCAAAAATGTATCAGGTAGACACAAACAGAAAGATTGCTATAAGAACTTCCATGTCCTAAATAAAATATGTCTGCGGCTAGATATGATTTCATATCTTTAATCTCTTGAATTAAAATACCACTGTTTCAATGGGTCATATCTATCCCTCAGAAAGCTGTATTTGTTGGGTCTTTCTGATGAACAGTCAACAAATACCGTGATACACTAAGGAAAATCTCCCTTTTCCTAAGGAAAGGGAGATTTCTTAATTTCTTAAGAAGTGCATTTATTCTTAATTTATGATGCTTTCTGCTGAGCTGCAATTGTCAAAGAGAATACATTATGTAGGTAATGTTGATGCCCTAAATTATTATATGCTGCAATGCGAAGCTGCTCTGGTTTGGTGTTGAAACTATTCCTCATGTCTTGTTTTGCTATGATAGCATTGTTTGTAATCTTTGCATTTTACTATAGGCAAAAAGTTAGTTAATTTTAGTAAGTTTATATCTGAAACTTCAATGAAATGACATAAACATCTACCTGTGGAAAGGATTGATTAATTAAGGCACGCGTAAATGGGGCATAAACGGTATATGGCCATATTCAACAAGGAGCAAATCTGAATATGGGTCTAGGTACACTATGCTCTGACAGATAACACACAGCAGGATATGTCTAATGCGTATGTAGAATATACAGTCCCAAAATAACGCACAGAACAAAATCTGTTAATGTCACCTGTTAAAAATAGACATTACTGCGAAAACATTTTTTAAAAAATTAGGTTGTTATGAATATACAGTACATAAGATACATTTTTACAGTTGCTCCTGTTTGCAAACACACAAACACATGTTCTAGCATGTATACGCAACCGTCATCACTAGTAGTCAGCACTTACACTGGACGTGTAGTTCGAGCCAGTGATACGACAGAAAAACACGTACCTTTGAGATGCCCAAAGCTTGAATTGAACGCTGCTGCGTGCGTTCACGCTCAGTACCCCCATTTAGTACACTGACTACGCGCCTGCGCCCAGTCCCCTCCCCGTTCCGAGCATGAAATCATATGGTGTAGTAAGGAACCTTTGCGGTTGAAGATCAATTGAATTTTGCAATGTTCACTGGTGTATGGTCCAGTTCTGGGCATGCGTAGAGGGATTTTCCGCAAAACACGACACGCAAAGACATTTGCGTTCCTTTACAAATCACGCCCACAATGTCTTTGAGTAAGCAGAGACAATATACAGTATATTGCAATATGATCCCTCCATCTGTTGTCACCAGAAGTGTGACAACATGGGTGCATGTGTCTATGCATATAGTTAAAACACCAAGGGGTAAATGTATCAAGCTGAGAGTTTTCCAGCGGGTTTGAAAAGTGGAGATGTTGCCTATAGCAACCAATCAGATTCTAGCTGTCATTTTGTAGAAAGTACTAAATAAATGATAGCTAGAATCTGATTGGTTTTTCAAACCCGCCGAAAAAACTCTCAGCTTGATACATTTACCCCCAGATGTGTCTATTTACACTGAACTCATTGCCCATTGTAGATATCAGAAGATATGTTAGCTTCTCTGCCATAGCTAGAAATGACAATGCTTGACAAGATTGGTTTGCATAGTATAGTATTACTTCTGGTCTTGTAACTGCCTTTGTTAAGAGGTATTCCTTGATATAAATGATCATGTTCATCTAATTGTACAGAACATAAAATTTTAACCACTATGACAGGATAAATGGTCATAACAAGTCAAGCACGCTATGCAAATTATATTTTTATGAACTCACTCTAGTGTCAGAATTATAGTCTGGTTATCATCAGTAAATCTAGATCTTGTGTTAGTACTGCATTATTTAAATCTACATGCTGTTATCATAATCTGCCTTTCTAATGAGATGCCATCTACATGCATGTTTTTGCCTCTAGCCCTCTCTGTGAAATTACAGTAACCATGACAGCAAGATATCAGCACATTAAGAAATATATATATGCTATTAGAAATCTTGGTAAAACTTTTTTTTTTAATTTTAGTTTCACAATGATTAACATATTTAGAACAGAACAAATACATTATCAAATGAAAAAAGTGGAAATAAGTGGGTAGACCATAAATCATACTCTATACATATACACAATGGTTGAGGGGATAGTAGTGGTATGGAAAATGTATGTGAATGGCGAGGGGACTGGGGGAGGATGAGGCCACCAAAGCTTCAGGGAATTTTAAAATGTGAAATTAATTTTAGATATAAAACTGACTAATAACACATGTTCTTTGTAGACAGATACACATATCCACATAACATCTGCAATGAAACGTCCATATGTAACTCCCGCTGATGCCAGGATCCCGGCGCAGCAGCAAGGATTCGTCAAGATGATGCTGTTGGAGTGGCAGGGGGAACTACATCAACAGGGGCTGCAAGGATGGAGGGATGAACAAGTAAAAGTGCAGCAATGAGGAGAGAAAACTAAGTTCCCACCAGCTAGAGGAGGAGAGAGACCATTAAGGTGAGCGACAGGTCGCAAAGAGAGGAGTGTGTAGAGGAACGGTGAGCCTACTAGAGAAGTGTTAAAGCATCTTGGCTGCAGTGTCAGCAGCAGGAGCTACCAGAGATCTGGAAAGGAGGTTACTAATTTGTCAGACAAGAGTGGATTTTAGACATGGGTACTCTTCACATAGGACAAGTGGAGACACATGTTGATGGCTATGGTGACTGTTAATGTATATTACAAGTAGAGATGAGCGCACTCTGATTTTGTGAATCCGAGCCCACCCGAACCTTTCCGATCCGAGTCGGATCCGAGACAGATCCAGGTATTGGCGCCAAATGAAAACTTGAAACCGAGGCTGTGAGTCATAATCCCGCTGTCGGATCTCGCGATACTCGGATCCTATAAATTCCCCGCTAGTCGCCACCATCTTCACTCGGGCATTGATCAGGGTAGAGGGAGGGTGTGTTAGGTGGTCCTCTGTCCTGGTAGATCTCGTGCTGTGCTGTTTAGTTCTGTGCTGTGCTGTGTTCTGCAGTATCAGTCCAGTGGGGCTGTGTGCTGTGCTCTGTCAATTTTGAGTTCAGTGGTGCTGCTGGGTCCTGTGCTGTGTCCTGTTCAGTCTAGTGGTCCAGTGGTCCTGTGTCCTGTGCTTCTAAGGGCATAGTTATTTCCCCATTATTCCCAAGTGTTTAAAAAATTTAAAAAAAGTTATAAAAAAAATACAAAAAAATAATTGAAAAAAAAAATAATTGCAACAAAATTTGCAAAACCAATCCTGCAGTATAAGCCCATTGCAGTATAAGCCCATTGGTACTGCAATATTACCAAGTTCACACATTCAGCAGTAAAAGTTCAGTGGTGCTGTGTGCTGTGCTCTGTCAATTTTGAGTTCAGTGGTGCTGCTGGGTCCTGTGCTGTGTCCTGTTCAGTCCAGTGGTCCTGTGTCCTGTGCTTCTAAGGGCATAGTTATTTCCCCATTATTCCCAAGTGTTTAAAAATTTTTTAAAAAGTTATAAAAAAAAATACCCAAAAATAATTTAAAAAAAAATTAATTACAACAAAATTTGCAAAACCAATCCTGCAGTATAAGTCCATTGGTACTGTCTGCAATATTACCAGGTTCACACATTCTGCAGTATCTTGTGCTACATATAATGGAGACCAAAAATTTGGAGGATAAAGTAGGGAAAGATCCAGACCCACTTCCTCCTAATGCTGAAGCTGCTGCCACTAGTCATGACATAGACGATGAAATGCCATCAACGTCGTCTTCCAAGCCCGATGCCCAATCTCCTAGTACAGGGCATGTAAAATCCAAAAAGCCCAAGTTCTCAAAAAAAAGCAAAAAGAGAAACTTAAAATCATCTGAGGAGAAACGTAAAGTTGGCAATATGCCATTTACGACACGTAGTGGCAAGGAACGGCTTAGGCCCTGGCCCATGTTCATGACTAGTGGTCCATCTTCACCCAAGGATCTTAGCCCTCCTCCTCCGACCCCCCCCTACAAAAAATTGAAGAGAGTTATGCTGTCAGCAACAAAACAGCAAACAACTCTGCCTTCTAAAGAGAAATTATCACAAATCCCCAAGGCGAGTCCAAGGGTGTTGGTGGTTGTCAAGCCTGACCTTCCCATCACTGTACGGGAAGAGGTGGCTCGGGAGGAGGCTATTAATGATGTAGCTGGCGCTGTGGAGGAACTTGATGATGAGGATGGTGATGTGGTTATTGTAAATGAGGCACCAGGGGGGGGAACAGCTGATGTCCATGGGATGAAAAAGCCCATCGTCATGCCTGGTCAGAAGACCAAAAAATGCACCTCTTCGGTCTGGAGTTATTTTTATCCAAATCCGGACAACCAATGTATGGCCATATGTAGCTTATGTAAAGCTCAAATAAGCAGGGGTAAGGTTCTTGCCCACCTAGGGACATCCTCCCTTATAGGTCACCTGAATAACCTTCATAGTTCAGTGGTTAGTTCAGGAACTGGGGCTAGGACCGTCATTGGTACAGGGACACCTAAATCCCGTGGTCCAGTTGGATACACACCAGCAACACCCTCCTCGTCAACTTCCTCCACGATCTCCATCAGATTGAGTCCTGCAGCCCAAGTCAGCAGCCAGACTGAGTCCTCTCCAATACGGGATTCATCCGAGGAATCCTGCAGCGGTACGCCTACTACTGCCACTGCTGCTGTTAGTTGGTCATCTTCCCAGAGGGGAAGTCGTAAGACCGCTAAGTCTTTCACAAAACAATTGACCGTCCAACAGTCGTTTGCCATGACCACAAAATACGATAGTAGTCACCCTATTGCAAACTATTGTATAACTGCGGCTGTAACTGCAATGTTGGTTTTAGACATGCGCCCGGTGTCCGCCATCAGTGGAGTGGGATTTAGAGGGTTGATGGAGGTATTGTGTCCCCGGTACCAAATCCCGTCGAGATTCCACTTCACTAGGCAGCCGATACCAAAAATGTACAGAGAAGTACGATCAAGTGTCCTCAGTGCTCTGAAAAATGCGGTTGTACCCACTGTCCACTTAACCACGGACATGTGGACAAGTGGTTCTGGGCAAACGAAGGACTATATGACTGTGACAGCCCACTGGGTAGATGCATCCCCTTCCGCAGCAACAGCAACAGCTGCATCAGTAGCAGCATCTACAAAATGGCTGCTCGTGCAAAGGCAGGCAACATTGTGTATTACAGGCTTTAATAAGAGGCACAACGCTGACAACATATTAGAGAAACTGAGGGAAATTATCTCCCAGTGGCTTACCCCACTTAGACTCTCATGGGGATTTGTGGTGTCAGACAATGCCAGTAACATTGTGCGGGCATTAAATATGGGCAATTTCCAGCACGTCCCATGTTTTGCCCACACCATTAATTTGGTGGTGCAGCATTACCTCAAGAGTGACAGGGGTGTGCAGGAGATGCTTGCGGTGGCGCGCAAAATTGCTGGACACTTTCGGCATTCAGCCAGTGCCTACCGCAGACTAGAGGCACATCAAAAAAGCATGAACCTGCCCTGCCATCACCTCAAACAAGAGGTTGTGATGCGCTGGAACTCCACCCTCTATATGCTGCAGAGGATGGAGGAGCAGCAAAAGGCCATTCAGGCCTACACAGCCACCTACAACATAGGCAAAGGAGTGGGGATGCGCCTGAGTCAAGCGCAGTGGAGACTGATTTCCGTGTTGTGCAAGGTTCTCCAGCCGTTTGAACTTGCCACACGAGAAGTCAGTTCCGACACTGCCAGCTTGAGTCAGGTCATTCCCCTGATCAGGCTGTTGCAGAAGCAGCTGGAGAAAGTGAGGGAGGAGCTGGTAAAGCATTGCGATCCAACAAAGCATGTAGCTCTTGTGGATGAAGCCATTCGTACGCTTTGCCAGGATCCGAGGGTGGTCACTCTTTTAAAGTCAGAGGAATACATTCTGGCCACCGTGCTCGATCCTCGGTTTAAAACGTATGTTGTGTCTCTGTTTCCGGCGGACACAAGTCTACAGCGGTGCAAAGACCTTCTGGTCAGGAGATAGTATTCTGAAGAGGACCGTGACATGCCAAAAGCTCCACCCTCATTTTCTTCCACATCTATGGCTGCGAGGAAAAAGCTCAGTTTTCCTAAAAGAGCCGCTGGCGGGGATGCTGATAACATCTGGTCCAGACTGAAGGACCTGCCAACCATTGCAGACATGTCTACTGTCGCTGCATTGGATGCTGTCACAATTGAAAAAATTGTGGATGATTACTTTGCTGACACCATCCAAGTAGACATGTCAGACAGTCCATATTGTTACTAGCAGGAAAAAAAGGCAGTTTGGAAGCCCCTGTACAAACTAGCTCTATTTTACCTGAGTTGTCCCCCCTCCAGTGTGTACTCGGAAAGAGTTTTTGGTGCAGCGGGGAACCTGTTCAGTGAGCGGCAAAGGGGGTTGCTTCCTCACAACGTTAAAAAAATGATGTTTATAAAAATGAATAATCAATTCCTCAATGAAGTACAGCACTGCCCTCCAGATAGTAAAGAGGGACCTGTGGTTGTGGAGTCCAGCGGGGACAAATTGATAATGTGTGAGGAGAAGGAAGTACACACTGTAGGGGGAGAGGAATCAGAGGTTGAGGATGAGGACGACATTTTTCTTCAGTAGAGCCTGTTTAGTTTGTACAGGGAGAGATGAATTGTTATTTTGGTGTGGGGGCCCCAACAAACCAATCATTTCAGCCACAGTTGTTTGGTAGGCCCTGTCGCTGAAATGATTGGTTTGTTAAAGTGTGCATGTCCTATTTCAACAACATAAGGGTGGGTGGGAGGGCCCAAGGACAATTCCATCTTGCAACTATTTTTTTGGCATTATGTGACCATTCAACAGTCGTTTGCCATGTTCAAAAAGTAAAACAAAATGTCAACAAATTCAAAAAATTTAATCAAAAGTTGAATGCCCTGTCATTATTTAAAACAAGAGGGTTTGACGTGCTAGAATTAGTGTAGTGTTAATATGTTATAAACACTACACTTGGAAATTGGAGGAGGTATTGTGGCCCTGGTAACAAATTTAGTACCGGGGCCACCCCACTACACAGTCCAGAATTTTTTTGGGGGAAATTCATACCCGTGGAGGGTTTTTTATTAATTATATTGTGGTGACCACTCCTCTACGCAGTCCAGATACATTTATTGGTGCGAATCATACAAGTTCAGGGTTTTTAAATTATATTGTGGTGACCCACTCCTCTACGCAGTCCAGATACATTTATTGGTGCGAATGCGAATCATACAAGTTCAGGGTTTTTAAATTTTATTGTGGTGACCCACTCCTCTACGCAGTGCAGGTACATTTTTTGGTGCGATTAAGACCAGTTGATGGTTTTCTTATTATATTGTGGTGACCCACACCTCTACGCAGTCCAGATACATTTATTGGTGCGAATCATACAAGTTCAGGGTTTTTAAATTATATTGTGGTGACCCACTCCTCTACGCAGTCCAGATATATTTATTGGTGCGATTAAGACCAGTTGATGGTTTTCTTATTATATTGTGGTGACCCACTCCTCTACGCAGTCCAGATACATTTATTGGTGCGATTAAGACCAGATGGTGATTTTCTTATTATATTGTGGTGACCCACTCCTCTACGCAGTCCAGGTACATTATTCGGTGTGATTCATACCAGTTGATGGTTTTCTTATTATATATATTGTGGTGAGCCACTCCTCTACGCAGTCCAGATACATTATTGGTGCGAATCATACAAGTTCAGGGTTTTTAATTTATATTGTGGTGACCCACTCCTCTACGCAGTCCAGGTACATTATTCGGTGCGATTCATACCAGTTGATGGTTTTCTTATTATATATATTGTAGTGACCCACTCCTCTACGCAGTCCAGGTACATTATTGGTGCGAATCATACAAGTTCAGGGTTTTTAATTTATATTGTGGTGACCCACTCCTCTACGCAGTCCAGGTACATTATTCGGTGCGAATGCGAATCATACAAGTTCAGGGTTTTTAAATTTTATTGTGATGACCCACTCCTCTACGCAGTGCAGGTACATTTTTTGGTGCGATTAAGACCAGTTGATGGTTTTCTTATTATATTGTGGTGACCCACACCTCTACGCAGTCCAGATACATTTATTGGTGCGAATCATACAAGTTCAGGGTTTTTAAATTATATTGTGGTGACCCACTCCTCTACGCAGTCCAGATATATTTATTGGTGCGATTAAGACCAGTTGATGGTTTTCTTATTATATTGTGGTGACCCACTCCTCTACGCAGTCCAGATACATTTATTGGTGCGATTAAGACCAGATGGTGATTTTCTTATTATATTGTGGTGACCCACTCCTCTACGCAGTCCAGGTACATTATTCGGTGTGATTCATACCAGTTGATGGTTTTCTTATTATATATATTGTGGTGAGCCACTCCTCTACGCAGTCCAGATACATTATTGGTGCGAATCATACAAGTTCAGGGTTTTTAATTTATATTGTGGTGACCCACTCCTCTACGCAGTCCAGGTACATTATTCGGTGCGATTCATACCAGTTGATGGTTTTCTTATTATATATATTGTAGTGACCCACTCCTCTACGCAGTCCAGGTACATTATTGGTGCGAATCATACAAGTTCAGGGTTTTTAATTTATATTGTGGTGACCCACTCCTCTACGCAGTCCAGGCACATTATTCGGTGCGATTCATACCAGTTGATGGTTTTCTTATTATATATATTGTGGTGACCCACTCCTCTACGCAGTCCAGGTACATTATTGGTGCGAATCATACAAGTTCAGGGTTTTTAATTTATATTGTGGTGACCCACTCCTCTACGCAGTCCAGGTACATTTTTCGGTGCGATTCATACCAGTTGATGGTTTTCTTATTATATATATTGTGGTGACCCACTCCTCTACGCAGTCCAGGTACATTATTGGTGCGAATCATACAAGTTCAGGGTTTTTAATTTATATTGTGGTGACCCACTCCTCTACGCAGTCCAGGTACATTATTCGGTGTGATGCATACCAGTTGATGGTTTTCTTATTATATATATTGTGGTGACCCACTCCTCTACGCAGTCCAGGTACATTATTGGTGTGAATCATACAAGTTCAGGGTTTTTAATTTATATTGTGGTGACCCACTCCTCTACGCAGTCCAGGTACATTTTTTGGTGCGATTAAGACCAGTTGATAGTTTTCTTCTTATATTGTGGTGACCCACTCCTCTACGCAGTCCAGGTACATTATTCGGTGCGATTCATACCAGTTGATGGTTTTCTTATTATATATATTGTGGTGACCCACTCCTCTACGCAGTCCAGGTACATTATTCGGTGCGATTCATACCAGTTGATGGTTTTCTTATTATATATATTGTGGTGACCCACTCCTCTACGCAGTCCAGGTACATTATTGGTGCGAATCATACAAGCTCAGGGTTTTTAATTTATATTGTGTGACCCACTCCTCTACGCAGTCCAGGTACATTATTGGTGCGAATCATACAAGTTCAGGGTTTTTAATTTATATTGTGGTGACCCACTCCTCTACGCAGTCCAGGTACATTATTCGGTGTGATGCATACCAGTTGATGGTTTTCTTATTATATATATTGTGGTGACCCACTCCTCTACGCAGTCCAGGTACATTATTGGTGTGAATCATACAAGTTCAGGGTTTTTAATTTATATTGTGGTGACCCACTCCTCTACGCAGTCCAGGTACATTTTTTGGTGCGATTAAGACCAGTTGATGGTTTTCTTATTATATATATTGTAGCGACCCACTCCTCTACGCAGTCCAGGTACATTATTGGTGCGAATCATACAAGTTCAGGGTTTTTAATTTATATTGTGGTGACCCACTCCTCTACGCAGTCCAGGTACATTATTCGGTGCGATTCATACCAGTTGATGGTTTTCTTATTATATATGTTGTGGTGACCCACTCCTCTACGCAGTCCAGGTACATTATTGGTGCGAATCATACAAGTTCAGGGTTTTTAATTTATATTGTGGTGACCCACTCCACTACGCAGTCCAGGTACATTATTCGGTGCGATTCATACCAGTTGATGGTTTTCTTATTATATATATTGTGGTGACCCACTCCTCTACGCAGTCCAGGTACATTATTGGTGCGAATCATACAAGTTCAGGGTTTTTAATTTATATTGTGGTGACCCACTCCTCTATGGAGTCCGGGTACATTATTCGGTGCGATTCATACCAGTTGATGGTTTTCTTATTATATATATTGTGTGACCCACTCCTCTACGCAGTCCAGGTACATTATTGGTGCGAATCATACAAGTTCAGGGTTTTTAATTTATATTGTGGTGACCCACTCCTCTACGCAGTCCAGGTACATTATTGGTGTGAATCATACAAGTTCAGGGTTTTTAATTTATATTGTGGTGACCCACTCCTCTACGCAGTCCAGGTACATTTTTTGGTGCGATTAAGACTAGTTGATAGTTTTCTTATTATATTGTGGTGACCCACTCCTCTACGCAGTCCAGGTACATTATTCGGTGCGATTCATACCAGTTGATGGTTTTCTTATTATATATATTGTGGTGACCCACTCCTCTACGCAGTCCAGGTACATTATTGATGCGAATCATACAAGTTCAGGGTTTTTAATTTATATTGTGGTGACCCACTCCTCTACGCAGTCCAGGTACATTATTGGTGTGAATCATACAAGTTCAGGGTTTTTAATTTATATTGTGGTGACCCACTCCTCTACGCAGTCCAGGTACATTTTTTGGTGCGATTAAGACTAGTTGATAGTTTTCTTATTATATTGTGGTGACCCACTCCTCTACGCAGTCCAGGTACATTATTCGGTGCGATTCATACCAGTTGATGGTTTTCTTATTATATATATTGTGGTGACCCACTCCTCTACGCAGTCCAGGTACATTATTCGGTGCGATTCATACCAGTTGATGGTTTTCTTATTATATATATTGTGGTGACCCACTCCTCTACGCAGTCCAGGTACATTATTGGTGCGAATCATACAAGCTCAGGGTTTTTAATTTATATTGTGGTGACCCACTCCTCTACGCAGTCCAGGTACATTATTGGTGTGAATCATACAAGTTCAGGGTTTTTAAATTATATTGTGGTGACCCACTCCTCTACGCAGTCCGGGTACATTTTTTGGTGCGATTAAGACCAGTTGATGGTTTTCTTATTATATTGTGGTGACCCACTTCTCTACGCAGTCCAGGTACATTATTCGGTGCGATTCATACCAGTTGATGGTTTTCTTATTATATATATTGTGGTGACCCACTCCTCTACGCAGTCCAGGTACATTATTGGTGCGAATCATACAAATTCAGGGTTTTTAATTTATATTGTGGTGACCCACTCCTCTACGCAGTCCAGGTACATTATTCGGTGTGATTTATACCAGTTGATGGTTTTCTTATTATATATATTGTGGTGAGCCACTTCTCTATGCAGTCCAGGTACATTATTGGTGCGAATCATACAAGTTCAGGGTTTTTAATTTATATTGTGGTGACCCACTCCTCTATGGAGTCCGGGTACATTATTCGGTGCGATTCATACCAGTTGATGGTTTTCTTATTATATATATTGTGTGACCCACTCCTCTACGCAGTCCAGGTACATTATTGGTGCGAATCATACAAGTTCAGGGTTTTTAATTTATATTGTGGTGACCCACTCCTCTACGCAGTCCAGGTACATTTTTTGGTGCGATTAAGACCAGTTGATAGTTTTCTTATTATATTGTGGTGACCCACTCCTCTACGCAGTCCAGGTACATTATTCGGTGCGATTCATACCAGTTGATGGTTTTCTTATTATATATATTGTGGTGACCCACTCCTCTACGCAGTCCAGGTACATTATTCGGTGCGATTCATACCAGTTGATGGTTTTCTTATTATATATATTGTGGTGACCCACTCCTCTACGCAGTCCAGGTACATTATTGGTGCGAATCATACAAGCTCAGGGTTTTTAATTTATATTGTGGTGACCCACTCCTCTACGCAGTCCAGGTACATTATTGGTGTGAATCATACAAGTTCAGGGTTTTTAAATTATATTGTGGTGACCCACTCCTCTACGCAGTCAGGGTACATTTTTTGGTGCGATTAAGACCAGTTGATGGTTTTCTTATTATATTGTGGTGACCCACTTCTCTACGCAGTCCAGGTACATTATTCGGTGCGATTCATACCAGTTGATGGTTTTCTTATTATATATATTGTGGTGACCCACTCCTCTACGCAGTCCAGGTACATTATTGGTGCGAATCATACAAGTTCAGGGTTTTTAATTTATATTGTGGTGACCCACTCCTCTACGCAGTCCAGGTACATTATTCGGTGTGATTTATACCAGTTGATGGTTTTCTTATTATATATATTGTGGTGAGCCACTTCTCTATGCAGTCCAGGTACATTATTGGTGCGAATTATACAAGTTCAGGGTTTTTAATTTATATTGTGGTGACCCACTCCTCTACGCAGTCCAGGTACATTATTGATGCGAATCATACAAGTTCAGGGTTTTTAATTTATATTGTGGTGACCCACTCCTCTACGCAGTCCAGGTACATTATTCGGCGCGATTCATACCAGTTGATGGTTTTCTTATTATATATATTGTGGTGACCCACTCCTCTGCGCAGTCCAGGTACATTATTGGTGCGAATCATACAAGTTCAGGGTTTTTAATTTACATTGTGGTGACCCACTCCTCTACGCAGTCCAGGTACATTATTCGGTGCGATTCATACCAGTTGATGGTTTTCTTATTATATATATTGTGGTGACCCATTCCTCTACGCAGTCCAGGTACATTATTGGTGCGAATCATACAAGTTCAGGGTTTTTAATTTATATTGTGGTGACCCACTTCTCTACGCAGTCCAGGTACATTATTCGGTGCGATTCATACCAGTTGATGGTTTTCTTATTATATATATTGTGGTGACCCACTCCTCTACGCAGTCCAGGTACATTATTGGTGCGAATCATACAAGTTCAGGGTTTTTAATTTATATTGTGGTGACCCACTCCTCTACGCAGTCCAGGTACATTATTCGGTGTGATTTATACCAGTTGATGGTTTTCTTATTATATATATTGTGGTGAGCCACTTCTCTATGCAGTCCAGGTACATTATTGGTGCGAATTATACAAGTTCAGGGTTTTTAATTTATATTGTGGTGACCCACTCCTCTACGCAGTCCAGGTACATTATTGATGCGAATCATACAAGTTCAGGGTTTTTAATTTATATTGTGGTGACCCACTCCTCTACGCAGTCCAGGTACATTATTCGGCGCGATTCATACCAGTTGATGGTTTTCTTATTATATATATTGTGGTGACCCACTCCTCTGCGCAGTCCAGGTACATTATTGGTGCGAATCATACAAGTTCAGGGTTTTTAATTTACATTGTGGTGACCCACTCCTCTACGCAGTCCAGGTACATTATTCGGTGCGATTCATACCAGTTGATGGTTTTCTTATTATATATATTGTGGTGACCCATTCCTCTACGCAGTCCAGGTACATTATTGGTGCGAATCATACAAGTTCAGGGTTTTTAATTTATATTGTGGTGACCCACTCCTCTACGCAGTCCAGGTACATTATTGGTGTGAATCATACAAGTTCAGGGTTTTTAATTTATATTTTGGTGACCCACTCCTCTACGCAGTCCAGGTACATTTTTTGGTGCGATTAAGACCAGTTGATGGTTTTCTTATTATATTGTGGGGACCACTCCACTACGCAGTCCAGAAAGATACCTCGTTGCAACGTTTTGGACTAATAACTATATTGTGAGGTGTTCAGAATACACGGTAAATTAGTGGAAATGCTTGTTATTGAATGTTATTGAGGTTAATAATAGCGTAGGAGTGAAAATAAGCCCAAAAACTTGATTTTTGATCTTTTTATGCTTTTTTCAAAAAAAACCTGAATCCAAAACCTTAAATCCGATCCAAAACCTTTCGGCAGGTGTTTTGCGAAACAAATCCGAACCCAAAACATCGCGGAAATCCGAATCCAAAACACGAGACACCAAAAGTCGCCGGTGCACATCTCTAATTACAAGACTACATTTGTAATCATTTAATTATTGTCCAACTGAAAGAGTTGCCAGAGATTTACACTGTTACTTCTATCTACAATTACAAGTCCAAGCAACCCATATTACCAACTCAATGTGAACCAATATTACCCAACGTTAAAATAATTAATGTTTTATATTTAGCATTTGTTAATTAGTGTGAGAGAGATCACAATCTAGAGTGGCTCTTAGTGGGGTGTGCAGTGTAAGCTAGTCAATTCTTATTGATAATCCACATGGTCACTGAGTGCATAGAATGCTGTAACTGATTGTTAGCCAGCCTTCCTCCACAACCTCCAGTCAAATGAGAGCACTTGAGTGAAGTAGGCTTGTGATATGGTATTATATTGTTTTGTGTTATTCTACTGATTATCCAGTTTGCCAACTGTACCTGATCTATTAACTTTGCTGTATTGTAACTGTTATTCTTCTTTTGCACTTCTTCTAATTTCACCATTTATTATTTATATATTTTTTTATATTCTCTATCACCAGTTAATTTATTCAACCCACTATTATTCAACCTGTCCTTTAATAAATATACCACGGTGGTTTTTACTTTAATTCAATATTATGTGTGTGTGTGTGTGCCCTTTGTGCTGCTTGTGTTATTTTCAAGGGTTTCCCGCGTCATCCAGAGGTGGAAGAACACTCTATACACATCCCCACAAACTGCAAAGAATACTTGGATGGAGCACTGCATTATGAGAGGTCAGACAATGCATCCATACAATATTCAACCCACAACACCCTTAAGTGAGTCAGGGGGTGTTACACATAATTAATTAAAAACCATGACATTGCTATCTCCAATAGTATAAATGTTACCACCTAGTAAATTTGCATGCAGATATGAAATGAAGTCCCCAATCACAGAAAATCAGTCGCCTTTGTTCCATGCATTTGCTTTCTAATGGACTGCCCCACCCCCTGTTACATGCGGTCATATGATTCAGTACTAACTAATGGCAGCAATTCTAAAAACACACATATGGGTAATGGGATTTGAAACATAGTGTAACAAATAATTGGCATGATGATACTGCATATTGACAACAAAAATATAAGGATTATGAAACTACAACTATAATGCTTCTATTTCACTCATGTATTTAAAATAATGGAGTGTCATAAGATAGACATAATGCAGGAAAATGAGTGCTGTGCAGTGTGAAGAAATTTCTGTATGCCATACTGCTGTATACCGGCTCACTTCGAGGACAGCATAAAAATATATCATCTAGTATATGTGTCACAAGAGAATGTGTCTGCTACAGGTATAACATATGAAAATAAATAGGTAGGCAGTGGGAGATTTGAAATCTGGGGTTGTGATATCTTGAAGCAAAATGGCATATAGGCGACCAATGTTGTATTTAGCCACGTATGTACCCAGTCATACTTCCCCTCAAGATGTCATACTTCCAGTATAAGATATCAATCTAAATGTCATGGTCAGGCTTTACTCCATGAGAATGACAAACTCCATGAAGATGCCTTCAAGTTTATTAGTATTAGTGTGTCTGCTGTTCTTTATATGGGGAAATCTATTGCCTTAGGTCTACATTAAACCTACATTTTTAATGTATGATAAAGGTATGAGCACCTTAATGTATTGAATTGCTCAAGGACAGGCTGGGCTGGGGGCAAGGGTGCATGTGGTCACCAGGCATCTACAAATTACACCTTTGGGGCTGGCCGCACAGAGCATGGCCATGCTTGTTGGCCGACAGACATACAGAGAATGCTTCTTGATGCTCTGATTGCGTTTTAAAAACAATTGGATTGATGGATCAGAGTAGTGGGAGGTCTCCATACATGGAGTAGTGAATAACTGGAACTATTCACCAATCATACTGCATGAATCTGTCAGATGATCTACATAGCACATGAGAGATAACGAAAGTCTGCAGGAGGGGTAAGTAACTCATTTGGGATGACATCAAACCTCTAAGTCTGATCTTTATCACCAAAGAGATTAGGTTGGGAGAGATAATTCATTTAAGAATACCAGAGATCTTGGGTCTGCTTTTTTCACCACACATATGGGGTGAGGGAGCCTACATATAATGACCCCAGAGATCTGGAGAATAATATTTTTATCAATATGGAGATAAGGATGGGAGGGGAGGGGGGGGTGCATTTTGAAGTCACCAGGGATCAGTGGTTGATTTTCATCACCACAGAGATTTTGGGGTGGGATCTGCATTATAAAACCACTAGAGATCTGGGGTCTGATTTTTTTTTTATCACCAACAGAGATTAGGGTTGGAGGGAGTATACATTATCAAGTCATCATAGATCTGATGTTTGTATAGTAAAGCTACCCAAGATCTTGGGATTCTGCTTTCTAACCTAATCTAAGTTTCCTCTTTCTGAGGTCATCCATATTAACTTCGTACAATAGTGCTGTACTTTATACATTATTACTTGTGTATAAACTATAATCCTGTGTATGTAGACTAAATCAAAGTGCTATGCATCTAATGATCAAGACAAACATCAACCCCATAACAGTATCAGCATAAGATACATGCCTTTAGGTTCTGTATACAGTATACTTAAATCATTGGTGTTTTTGAATAAAAATCTATTCTAATGGATTACATGAGGAGTTCAATATAGCATAAATAATAGTATAGCACACTAGAATGCTCTGTATATTGTAAATCAATCAAATGTGTAATGCAATGGGATCACCAGAAGGTTGCTTTAATGCTCTTATATTGTATAATGGTCACTAGAATGCTCTAAATAATGCTTTAAATAATAGTCAGATGTGGTTAGTAGATGATGATTAATAGCTCTATTTTATAACATTTGTCATATATAAACCACACCAATATTAGACAAACCAAGCCTGCATGATTTTTGTCATGCCCATCTTCCCATTGCTGTGCTATATTAGAAATGCCTGGCCACATGCTCATATTTGCCCTCAGGCTAAAAGTTGCCAGGCAGTCCTTGCTCTTGTTCCTTAGTTTTTAAGAGGTGGTAATAGACAAATCAGAGCAAATCAAATCATTTAAAAGTTAATAGTCCCACACACTACTTCAGAGGAAGCAAGTCCTGTGGATGGCAGTGACTTGTTCATTCATGATTGTGTAACTTGAAGACAGTGTTGTATGTGCCAATGCCAGTAACTTAATCTGAAAAAAGGAATGAAGTAAGCGGTATCCAATGGATGAGTTCAGATGGTGGAAATAGCAGGATCCTCATACAGCACAGTAATGATATGAGACTCCTGTCAAAAATCTAATGATTTTTCTTTTACTATTATTACTATTATTTGGCTTAACTAAAGCCCAACTTGCAAAAGCAGATATTAATGTAAAGCTGTTATGTACACTTCTCCCCCACTTTGAAAATGTATATAACACCAACATATTATACAAAGAATGTTTAATTATTCACTTAGCAATGCTGAGCACTGTGCCAACAAGCCACCCACAACTTTATTGTTTTTCTTTCATACATATGTCCAATATTCATTCAGTGAAGACTAGAATTGGGAATTGGAATCCACTGCAGACTTAAAATGTAAGTATATCAGACAGGCACATTTATTCTAATATTACAAAATATTCACTGAACAATTAGTCTTAAATACAGTTTACTTTGTTTATATACATAAAAGATACAGGTGGCTCAGTGGTTAGCACTTCTGCCTCACAGCGCTGGGGTCATGAGTTCAATTCCCGACCATGGTCTTATCTGTGTGGAGTTTGTATGTTCTCCCCGTGTTTGCGCGGGTTTCCTCCGGGTGTTTCAGTTTCCTCCCACACTCCAAAAACATACTAGTAGGTTAATTGGCTGCTATCAAAATTGACCCTAGTCTGTCTCCCACTCTGTCTGTGTGTATGTGTGTTAGGGAATTTAGACTGTAAGCTCCAATGAGGCAGGGACTGATGTGACTGAGTTCTCTGTACAGCGCTGCGGAATCAGTGGCGCTATATAAATAAATGGTGATGATGATGATGATACAGGTATGGACTGCAAAAAGAAAAAAAAATTGTGCAAGTGTAAATTTTGCTGAATAAACTAACATGTTTATTCATGTCTGATCTACACCTTACTTCCAACATAATGCAAGTAAGGCTAGTACGTTTTTCTATCTAGTTGTAAATATTTGTAGCTGATAGTAGATTTACCAGAAAGATGATAAGCAGGCCGTTATTACATTAAAACTCTTTTTGATTTCAATAAATGAGCAACTCCCAAAGTCCCAAATTAATAAGCAAAGCTTATTGGAAACTATTGAACTTGATGGCTCCAAGTATAGATTTTACGAGGAGAAAATGATTTGATGCCAGATAGAACTTAGTCATCACAGGCCACTATGGGTCATTGCTGTAGTTAAATGTTAGTTATCAATTCAAACAAAACTTAATTTTAGCAGTCATTGTACAAAAAATAATATCATGATGTGAATTGGTTAATTAAATTATATATATCTTAAAGAAATATGGAGAATCCTTTGGGGAAATACCAATGACAAAACATAACAATCAACGTGGTAATAATGTATAGACCATTTGCTTTAAATTGCGCAAGTATTGCTGAATGATACTGTCATACTGCAGTGTTTCTTTAATCACAAATTCACACATCAAGGGTATATTTGCTAAACTGCGGGTTTGAAAAAGTTGAGATGTTGCCTATAGCAACCAATCAGATTCTACCTGTCATTTTGTAGAATGCATTAAATAAATGAAAGCTAGAATCTGATTGTCTGCTGTAGGCAACAGCACCACTTTTTCAAACCCGCAGTTTAGTAAATATATCCCCAAGTGTTAACACGACTTAATAGTCCTTGTGTACCTTTCCAAATATGTTCAAAACTCAACTGTAAAATTATTGACTGGTGGTCACTGAGCTCTTCAGTGGCGCACGCAGGGGGGGTTTCTGAGTCTCCAGAAACTCCCCCCCTCATGCGCTAACCAAGTGGCCACCATAGCGGCACTGTCCTATACAGCAGCCACGGCGCTGTCAAAGAAGCGTCCGCGGCGGTGCTGTATTGTATACAGCACCGCCGCGGACGATTCTTTGACAGCGCCGCAGCTGCTGTATAGGACAGCGCTGCTGAAATGGAGTTGCTGGTGCGCATGCGCAGGGCTCTCTCTCGTGTTTTTTTTTTGGGGGGGTTTTTTTGGGTCGGACAATCCTGCGTGCGCCCCTGCTCTTGATAATATATCAGGCATATCAATGACTAACTGGAATTTTCCACATGCCCCAGACAACAAAATTGCACATTGTACAGGCATGAATTTAGAAAAAGCCTGTATTGTTGTGCTCTTTGCAGTGTATCAGTTATTTAACCACATGAAATCATGATTGTTTCCCAAAATGATTGTTCTTCTATTCTTTGGGCTTCAAACACATTTATTGCAATTACATTATATTTGTGTGGTGTATGCAAGCAAAATCCTA
The DNA here is from genome assembly GCF_038048845.1 of Mixophyes fleayi. NCBI lineage: Eukaryota > Metazoa > Chordata > Amphibia > Anura > Limnodynastidae > Mixophyes > Mixophyes fleayi. The sequence goes on along the minus strand of NC_134403.1, from coordinate 142,629,153 downwards.
ATAATGTAATCATTCACAGTAAAGTGTACTATGTGTTGTAAACAAATACAGGTAAATCATTAAAAAGGTCCCTACTTCCCATAAGAGAGGGCTGCTGGTTAATAACTCAGCAAAGGATTCCTGCGCTGAGTTATTAATGCATAAAAATACTGATACATCTATACTGCTGGAAAATCTTTTAGTCCATAACAGGACAAGATTAATGACTAGCATTATCACAATTACTCATAAAAACTGTATGATGAAACAATATGCCGTGATTTTGTGCCAAAGCAATAGTTACCAAAATCCACAGGAGTATTTTACTGGCATCCATTGTATTGAAACAAAAAGAAAAATGCTGAGCCAGTTCTTAACAGAAACAGTACTTGCATGGTAATAAGTATATACTGTACAATAGGTAATGTTATGCCTTATAGAGGAAGCGACATGATCTTTTAAAGAATTCAAAATATACACATTGTATATTGTAGTATTAGTAAATTAAACCGTGCTCATGCTTCCATGGCTGGGGAAGTAATGTTTCCCCACACTAATGTTTTCTCCATTGTCTGCTTGTATAGCAAAATTATTGTCCCTTTGCGATATGTAAAGGGTAGTCGTTGGTATAACAGATACTTGTATTATACGGTTGCCAAGTATTTGGTGCAGTTTTACATATATGGTTTTCATATTACAAAAACGATCACAAATTGATGAATCTAGCTTGTATTGTCTATACTTGTATATCTCATACCAGGTTTCCAAACAAAATCATAGTCCATGCCTTAACTCAATGTATAGATAATATTCACACTGGAACTACAAATCAGATGTGCAATGTACAGTAAATGCATAGCTTCCTAGACTAGAGCAACAAACCAAAGTGAAAGGCAAAAAATCCATATTATACTCAGCCATATGTGCATACTACACAAAAATGCATACTTTTCAGTATAGTACGCTTTTAGTGTATCATATGCTTTAAGTGTAAGATAAGCTTTAAATCTAATGGGATGGGGCCAAATATTAAACTAAAAAAAGCCCAAACCAGTCATAGTGCTACCAGTGTAGACTGATATTGGCAAAATTGGGGGGAACAAAAAGCATGTGATCCCCATGAAATTGGCAAAACCAGCACTAGGCTAAGTCAGTCCAGAATGGTGGGACTATAGCATAGTACTATTAATACTGATATAGTACTAAACCAGCATGATAAGCACGGGATCGCACAAATAAAAAGTGCCTCTACTCCCTCAGGAGTAACCAAACTCATGCTGGTAGCACTAGGGCTATTCCCATGCTCTGAAGTCAGGGCATGAGAAGTCCTACAGTTAAAAATATAACCGCACTGCTGCTAAGAGCTCATTTGTGATGGGTTCTCTTAGTGTTCGCAGGCTCAGACATATTCCTTTTTTAATGTGCAAGCATTTTGCACTTCTAAAAAAAACAGATAAGATAGCGCAATTCTCAAATCTGCACAATTATTTAATATTAACATGTATAAAAACAATAAAAATCTATATCACCAGGAGCATAAATATGCATATGAATAATTCCAATACACACTGGATTACTAATAAACAATCGTGGTATATGATACATATATGCAGTTGATAATTCAACTAAAGGAGTGTCATTGCAGCACTTTGTACAGAAAATACCACCATGGAGTAAAGTTCACCTGGGTTCAGCGACACCAAGTGTAATGATGGTGAAATATCACTGAGTTCAAAAAAGACTTATAAAGTGGAGCCTCACATCCATGTGTGTGGAAGATGACAACCTCCTTATTATTGTCTCCTCTTTCGATGTACGGAACCTGGGCGGTGGGTAGCGCTGTAGATTTGTAAGTGAGCCTGTATTGCCAGCACGTGTGCTGTATTCGGCAACTTGCGTTTCCCGTTTAGGGCTCAGTGTTGAAACTTGTCAGCCCATCTGCGGCACTGATTGAATAAAAGCATATATCGCTGGATAATAAAAGTAAATTTATATTTCAAATCATGCGCTGTGTTCGGGCGCTCTGATGTTCAGCATTAGAGTATATCAGCCCGCCTACGGTTCTAGTATGAAGTTGGGGCGTGTATTGTCAGCCCGTGTAACGGAGACACTGACCTCCACTTGCAGCTAGAGATATGTCCGTATATATTAAAAACGTATCAATAGTGACAGCATAGCTGGTAGAAAATTCAAATCCTACCCCGGGGTATGTCAAATGAAGGCTATCCAGATCTCCAAATCTTCAATGTATAGCATCCAGTGTGTATGGTCTGCAGTCTGACTGACGCGTTTCTTGGTAATCTGTTGCCGTTTCAACAGAGGCACTTCTGTTTTGGCCTTACGTCCAACTCTACATGAGCCACCAAATGTCCAGTTAACAAGCTCTATTACCCTATGCTAATATATGTAGCCACCAAGCATACTATAATTAAAAGTATTTATTCGATAAGCCTTATGTATTTACTCCTATACTTAGCTTGGCTTTCCTGGGTCATGTTTTGTAATCTCCTTGATGAGTGTGTACAAAAACTGTAGCATACTAGTTTTGTAATGCAACATTTATAGAACAAACTTACAAAACAACTGTTATTATTTAAATGCATTTTTAATGAAGTAAACTTAACCTCACTATACACTTGAGTAATAACTTTGGGAGTAGGTGATATTATTTGCTCAGAGACTCTAAGTTACAGATGAGTTTTAATAAGACCACTAGCAAATATGATCTTGCTGTCTCCTAGTGTGATGTCTAATTATATGAATGCAACTTTACAAAGTATGTGTTCTAAAGTAATTATGCAAAAAAATATGTTGCTCTGGTGCAGGTAAATGTGTATGTTTTATACACCTTCCAATATGACACATTGCCTTATGAAACATTTGTATTTTAAACACTCCCCCCTTATGCAATTTTTTATTACTATAAGTGCACCTATTTATTACTGTTTCTCCTCTTATAGATGGTGGCTTATATATATGCATATTGAGTATATTATTTTATGATATTTGTTCTAATAAAATATTTTTTATATCCACATTGCAACACCAGTTTTTTTGATGACCTGAAGAACTACTGCGGTTTGGTTGTTATTTATTGTATAGTTTATGGGGACGCAGACCCCTTGTGGATCTCTCTTGTTCATCTCCATAATCTTGCACCAAAAGAATTTGTTGTTTTTTGACCATATACTTCTGGACCTCTATACCATTTAGGCCTCTACATTACTAGAACTACCTTGATCAGATCTCATTCATATTCTTAATCCCAATCCTACAACCCCCTCATGTGTGAAAAACCACCCTCATGTGTGATTGTAAGCCTGCAAAAACAGGGTAGTCTCTACCTTTTGTCTCATGTTTGTGCCTGATCCGTGTCATAAGTAATCTTGCCCATTATGCTCTAAATGCAGAACTTTAGAGCGGCCAATCAGTCTACCCACCCCCTACTCTCTTTCTCACATCCGTCTCTGGTCTCGTCCAATCCGTGAGTAATCTTTGCCCCTTATACTCCTTCATGGATAACTTTGACGTTAAGACTAGCCCCCACTTTCATATGCCTTTGAGTTGTTTGATTATTTAATTGCTGTTGGGACATAAACCTAGTTGTGCACTTTTCAGAACAAAAAGATCTAATGGTGCAAAAGTTAAGCTGCACCATGGCCACTTCCATATAGCAAAACTGGGTTATTGAATGTAGGCATCACTGAAACACTATTGGCTATTTAATGCTAAAGACCGCCAGTCTCAAATTGATTTTTATAGTATAAAAGAGCAGTCCTCCAATCACAGAACTACCAGCGCAGTAAGAAATGAAATTTAATTAAACTAGGCTTAAGGTTTTAAGACCAATACAACAAAAGTGTAATCACTATAACGAGTTCCCTGGGAATGACAAAATCTGCCATTAATTGGACTGTTAACACAAAATTGCTGATTTTTCAGTAAAAGTACTCACTATTAGTAAAAAGCTGATTCAGAAGTGCAATAAAAAAATCATAAAACAAAGTCTAGATTTTTATGATTGTGTTTTGTTATTTTTTTCTCGATTAAAAACATTTGTTTAATTGCCTATTGACTGATCCAAGATCATATCTTCAGACAGCAATGAACTGCTGTCCTTTCATGTAGTAATGCAGTTATAACCCTTCTCTATCATATAAAAAGGTGATTCTATACATAATAAGGTATTACTATAGCCTCTGCCTCAGACCCCGAGGATGAAACAGAAACAATATACAAAATGTAGACTGACCATATGTAGGAGAAAAACAAAGGGTAGAATCATTTACAGAGATAACCATGAATGCTTTAAACAAGTCTGACCTGACTTATGGAATGCTTGTAGTCGAATAAAACATGTTGCACTGCAAGGGGTTCAGATACAAATATTTATCTCCTGCAGGGCTAATACTGCATGGTCTTCCATGCTGCATACAGACACTAGTCAGATCTATATTTACACTGCATTTTAGAATTGGGCTAGTCTGCCCTCCACTTACAACCCTAAATCAGGTGGTGTAATTTTAATCCTTGTAGCACAAAATTTTTCCAGGTGCAAATTTTACACCCTTTAGCTTGATTTGCTTTTAACTCTAAATCAGCCCTTTTGTTGTCAATGTAAATAATAATATATATAAGTATAATAAGTCTTGCACAGTCCACTATAGTCCCTCGCTCAATTAACCCTTTCTATGTTTATTTTGTGTTGTGTTTTATAATCTGCAAACATAAAGCACTTTGAGTCCTACTTGGAGAAAGCACTATACAAATAAAATTATGACTATTAATATTATTATTAGTAATAATAATAATAATAACAATAATAATAAATGTAATTTTTGTCTTGTTACTAGATATGAGTACATTTTTCAAAACTGTTGGATAATATTTTTTTTTACTAAGGCTTACACATCATCCAGGCGCCGGGTCCTAACATTGCCCCCTTAATACCAGCAATGTAACTGTCACCCTTTTAAGTGATGACCATCACAGTGCCGAATTCTTCTGCTGTTGGCGTTAATAGCAACCTTGCCGAAAATGTTCTCTGTAGATATTTCAGTAAGTCTCTATTTTGTATATGTCGAGATTACAAAATTCTGAATTTTAATGTCACTGTAATACTTGTAGCAATTTTCATAGTCGCACTTTCGTAGCCTGTTCTGTCATGCAACTTGATTTGCATAAAACTTTGCTGTGATTTCTCTATTATCTACTTTTTACAATTATTTGTACTATTTTATTTTTACTTCTATTGACATGTTGTTTAATTATTTTGTTAACATTTTTGGTGGTATGCTAAACACATTTGTGATCCTATCCTATTAGCTTTACACAGCTGTTAGACAGATTGCAGGCTTTGGGTTTTTTTTTTTTTACTTTTTTTTGCAATTCACTGCTCACTCCTAACTATTTGGGGTATTTTTGATTTTACAAGAAGTTACAAAAAATTATTCCATTCCAAAAGACATATTCCTACCCATTGCCCCTTATAAAAATCAAAGTGGCTATTTGTTTGAATAGTCCACCATTCCTTAAAATATTAAATTGCTAAGCAGAGGTTAACAGATGTATCTTTTTCTGTGCTTATATATGGTATGGCATATATGTTGTTCTGTAACTCATATAGAACAAGCAACAGGTTAGCTGGGCCTAGCAAAGTGTGCACAGAGTTACCTGTAATGGTGAAGTCAAACAATCAGATAACTATTGTGAGATATCAATGTAAGGCTGGGTACACACTACAGTGTTTTCAGTCAATTATTGAGCCAATCAGATGATAAATGACTGGTTGGCCTGATATCACAGTAGTGTGGACCCTGAAATGAGAAACGTTTATAATTCCAAAGCCCATTGTACTGTTGAACAAAATTTTTAAAGTGAACTAAAAATCTCATTCAATGATGGAACAATGTTGTTCCAATTTCGCTACAAGTATGCACTCACGACTGTCTTTGTCCTCGATAGTGTCAGTCCATGTTCTCTATGCCTGGAATACTCCTAACCTCTTTTACCCATTCTTGCCCACAGCTGTGGAGGGGAACATGTTACTGCCTGTTTAGTCTGCCTCATAGAGTGGAGCAGTGTGTCCTAGCGTGGAGCAGTGGCGTTCTGTACACATCATGTAGTTAATAGTGTATACAGCAACCTGACCTGTGATCAATGATCCAGGCTGCACACTAGAAGCAGAGGAACTGAGGACCTCACACTCTCCAAGCAGCCAGTGGACCTGAGATTGAGTCATTACAGAGGGGAGGGGACATGTCCCTACCTGGACCAGTAGCAGCGGTATCGGGGACATGTGGGGGGCAGCCGAGGATTGAGGAGGGGAGGACACGGGTGAGAGGAGTGTCGGTGCTCATCCACCGCACAATGACTGACAGGAGAGCAGGAGACAAGAAACCTCTCTAATCAAGAAACTACCGGTGGGAGTCCTTGACAGGAGGTAAAAGGAAGATTAAGGGGGGAGGGTGTACTAGACAGTGTGAGGGTTCCACCTGTGCCTTTTTTGTGCATGAGAATGGAAGATTAAGATCGACTTTTTTAATAGGGTGCACATATAGGAATTCCCATAACATCGCTGCTGTGGATGGTCTATACCGCATTGTGGAGAAAACACATGTTCTTATAATACTTTTCCTGTGAGACAATTGAAAACATCGCTACTTAGCTGCACCCTCTGGCACCCAATAGGATAAAACTGCGAACGCTCTCCATGTAGAGAGACCAGCTCCATCTGCAAGACCTCAGTGGGTCCAGGACTTGTTTGGGACTCTACAACTGAGATACAAGAGCTGCACTCGATAACAATGGTGAGTATAGGCAGTCTCATTCACTTACGGAGAGTTAATATCCCAGCATGTATCTACTGCTGTCTCATGTCTGGTGTGGAGAATAGAGTAGCAAAGCTAACATGTCACTTTGCCTTGCCTGGATTACCTAACTGGATGAATCCTCTGAGTTGCAGCCAATGGTTATGACAGATAAAGAGCACAGATATAAAGGTAATCGTGTACAACGTGTATAGTGTGTACCCATGAATCGGCATGATGATCGGGGCTTTTTATTTCTCCTGTTGTAAGTAAAATCGCTAAAACTATCGCATCGTTAGAATTTTCCTGTAGTGGCAGCCTAAGAGTGTTGGTTGTGTTCACACTACATTATAATCCACCAGATATGTGCTTCCGTCCAGTGTATCATACAATCATCATGAACTACACAGTGAAAAAGATTACATACCCCAAATAACAAAATAATCTGTAATTCACCATTGCCACAAGAATTACTATGCATAATTCACTAGAATGACTATTGCTTGCTGTAGATTTTCTGAGAATTTTAAATAAAAGCTTAGGTAGAGCTTTCAGCTCAGATTATAGCTAAACAAACGGTAATTGGACATAGCAGACAACATATTATTCAAACAAAATAATGTACACAAAATTAGCCTGTCTATTCATTACAAAAACTGACTCATTATGCCAAAATGGATAATCCCAAAAGGCAGCCAGAGAATTAAGTCACAGCTGTTTCAACTTCTCTGTCACTGCACTCCTTCAAAAATATTTCATTTCATACAAAATATTTAAAGAAAAAACATTAAAAATTAAAATTTAGCCACAAAATATCATATTTCGGTACAAATATAATTATTGTACTTGAAGCCAAAAATGTTTGTGTTGGGTACAGGTAAAACATGTTATACAAGTTGGCATTTAATATTAGATATATCTTACCGCTGCTGTATTTGATATTTTTGTATGTCATACAAACTAAGACTAAATGGCAACAGATTGTAAAATGCAGGTAACACAAAAAAACGAATTTATTTTTATATCTTTCATAAGTTGAAATATAGAGGCACATCTTAACATTTTTAGGTATCAAACACTGTATGGGTCAGGAGTATAAAATAATACCTCATATATAAATTAATCTATCAACGTGGGATGCACCATATGGGAAACTGGTCGAAGAGAAAATATAGTGCAGTAGGCAGATCGTTTCAGAAGTCAACTCCAATGTTGGGTGTTTTACCCAGACATTGGATGCACTGAGGATCACTATCTATCTATCTATATATATATATATAGGGATAGATTTATATATATATAGATATGTACACCGATATGCCAATGGGCCACAACATTAAAACCACCTTCCTACTTTTGTGTAGGTCCCCCTCGTGACAAGACAGCTCTGACCCATTGAGACGAGGACAAGACCTCGGAAGATGTCCTGTGGTATCTGGCACCAAGAAGTTAGCGGCAGATTCTATAAGTCCTGTAAGTTGCGAAGTGGGACCATCTGTGGTTCGGACTTGTTTTTACAGCGCATCTCACAGATGCTCAATTGGATTGAGATTAGGGAATTTGGATGCCAAGTGAACTCTTTGTCATGCTCCTCAAACCACTCCTGAACAATTGTTGCAGTATGGCAGGACGCATTATCCTTCTGTAAGAGGCCACTGCCATCAGGGGGTGTACTTGCCTGCAACAACGTTTAGGTAGGTGGTATGTGTCAAAGTAACATCCACATGAATGCCATTACCCAATGTATCCCAGCATAACATTGCTCAGAGCATCACACTGTTTAAGCCGACTTGTTTTTTCCCTTAGTGTATCTCTTCCCCAGGTAAATGAAGCACACACACCCAGCAGTCCACATGATGTAAAAGAAAATGTGATTCATTAGACCAGGACACCTTCTCCCATTGCTCCACTGTCCAGTTATGGTGCTCACATGCACATTGTAGTTGCTTTTGGCGGTGGTCAGGGGTCAGCATGGGCACTCTGACCAGTCTGCGGATACACAGCCCCATACGCAATTAGCTGCGATGCACTGTGTGTTCTGACACCTTTCTATCATAACCAGTATTAACTTTTTTAGCACTGTGCTACAGTAGCTATTCTGTGAGATTGGTCCAGGTGGGAAAGCCTACGCTTTACACATGCATAAATGAGCCTTAGGCACCCATTGCCCTGTCACAGGTTTACCGGTTGTCCTTCCTTGGACTTCTTTTGGCAGTTACTAACCACTGCATACCGGGAACACCCCACTAGACCTGCCATTTTGGAGATGCTCTGACCCGGTCAACTAGCCAGATGCGGGCTGGGAGAGGCGTGTCCGGGGGGCACACAGGCGGCCGCATCTCATGAAAAGGGATGCGGCCGCGTCATTGATGACACGGCCGCATCCCCTGTCATGTGATGAGGCCGCCTGTGCGCTGATGCGGCCGCATCTGATGTCATCAAAAGCGGTCGCGGGGGAAAGAATTGTATTTTGCAGCCGGGGGGGCGGCCGGTCGGGCGACCCCCCAGCCCTAATAGCGGCCTGACCGAGTGGCCCGGGGGGGCGATGCCCCCCTGCCCCCCGGGCCAGCCCGCCACTGCATCTAGCTATCACAATTTGGCCCTTGTCAAAGTCTCTCAGATTCTTGTGCTTGCCCATTTTTCCTGCCTCCAACACATCAAATTCAAGAACTGACTGTTCACTTGCTTCATAATATTTCCCACCCCTTGTACTCAAAAGAAATTGCTGTTGCACTAGTATAAATTGAAGGGACAGTTATTTATTAGCATGACTTCTGAATAAATTCATTATCTTTTTATTTTCAGATATTGATATTTCTCTCAATCTCCAAATAATTCAAGGTGCTTCCACCTAGCAAACATATACACATGGACAAAAGAACACAAGTGCTGGTTTTTGAACGGCGCACAATTAGTTCCAATTATATATTTTACAAAGTTGCATGAAAAATCCCTGACTACATGTTAAAATGTTACTTTTATTTTAATGTTATTAAAATTGGAAAATAAATAAAACCAGCGAAATATGTGCAAAAAAGTGATCAAGTGAAATAAAAGTGAAATGAAATAAAATAAAATTGCTGCGTGTGTCTCTTTATCTCCAAGTCAATACCTCACTTGATCGCACAGTATATTGTATCAAATAGATATCAGCTACAAAGTATTAATGTTTGTTAAATAGCATGTGAGTTAGTTACATTATAACATCCTTGTATCCAAAACATAAGTCAGTCAAACCTTAGAAGAGTATTTTCTTCTATATATATCAAATTTTCCAAATTTTATATCCTTACTATTCTCCCTAATAAGTAGAGAAATAACCGTTTAAATTTTGACGGTCCTCTATATCTTAATAAGTGAGGGGAATGAATTGCTGACTACCTAGTAGTAAACTAATGCCTTGGGGTTGGTACATTGATTGAGCTTAAAAAAGTCTATACATTTTTGTTCTTAATGAAAAATGAGGAGTTTCAACAAATAAGATCAGAGGCTCACTAAGCAAGACGCCAACGCGTGTTTCACTAGATATGCCTTTTCCAGGCAAAAAGGAAGATACCTGTCAGTGGTGATCGGTGTCTATATAATATCTATATACATAGTTGTCAAAGTGGAGGTACATACAATGGCATTCCATACCACCACTTCTCCTACTGCCTTCATCGTAAACCTATCAAATTCCATCCACTTACATCCCCATCCCATTTTTCATACCGCCACTTCTAAGTCTCCACTTCAACCTTTGTGTGTGTGTATATATATATATATATATATATATTTGAGGAAATTAAGTTTGTTTTTCGTTTGTAAGTTGTTCTTGAAATATACAATTAATAAATGCTGTTCTCTTTTAGAATTGAAAATATTGTAAATATGGCTAATAGCTTCTACCATGCTGCTGGCCCAAAATTACTTATCTCACTACTACTTGGCACAATCTTTCACACAGATCTGTATTCTATATACAATACATTTTATTGTGCCTTGTGCTTTTTGATTATTTTATTGCAGATAAGTGTGTGGTCCCTGTGTGCTTGAATGGTAAATCATATGCTTTATATTTTGAAATAAATGTATGTCTCATATTTCCTCCAATGGCTGTTGCTTTCATTGTGGTCTATGTACATTTGGAAACATAATTAAATCTTACTTTTCTCTTTAAATTTCAGATGCATTACATGCTAGAGTTCTGTTTTTTCTTATTAATTCTACAAATCGTTTTTTAAAAATCTCTTATGTCTAAAGCTTAACTTAATCAAGACAAAGTGACACAATCATTATTATCATAGAGAAGCACATCATCATTGTCATAGAAGAGTGTATGGGTGATTTTAGTACAAAAGAGGTACAAATAGAACATGGTTCTTCTGCCACATTAATTAGTGAGATAGTTTTCATACCTTTTTCCCTGAAGTTAATGGGTTGTAGCTGTGACATCCTACAAAATCTGCATCGTGGTGCACTGCAGAATGTGAAATAAAGTATAATCTGTATGTCATTGTACATAGTTGTATAGAAAACAGATTAATGATGTCTTGGTAGTCAGTATAAATCACCATTCATCACTATATTTAAAGCACGATTCGAGTTTAAAATACGTTTTAGCAAACATTCTTCCTCTGCCAACTGGTAAAAGTGTTAAGACCCAATGGCAGGAACCCTCCACATTTCAGGAGTATTTGCCCCTGCAGGGGCGCACGCAGGGGGGTTTTGGTTCTCCAGAAACCCCTCTCCTCCGCGAACTAACGGGCACTAAACATTGCCCTGTACTGTACAGCAGCCGCGGCACTGTCACAGAAGCGTCCGTGGCGGTGCTGTATTGTACTACAATACAGCACTACCGCAGTCGCTTCTTTGACAGCGCCGCGGCTGCTGTACAGTACATCATCGCTAAAAAATGGAGCTGCTGTGCATGCGCGGCCGGATGCGCAGCAGCTCTCTCTCTCTTTATTTTTTTGGGGGGGAAGAACCCCCCCTTAAAAAATCCTCCATTTGCCCCTGCCCTGGTAGCACAGTAACAGCTTCCTTGTTCCTGCATTGGTAAACAAAAACAGTTTAAACTTAAACTTTACTACATAAGGTTCTAACACAAGTGCTAATTAGGTGAAACTTCCCCTTCTCCTGGGGTTTGACAAGGGAACAAATGTTTCGCTGCTGGTGATGGTGGGTAATGTTTTTAATGTGAAATTATTGTTTAACTTCCATTCATCACCAATTTGCTATAGTCACACACAACCACAGTGCTATTATCAGAAATGAAAATATAGTTCTTTCAGTAGAGATATAAAGGGGAGTTTAAAAAAGTTGCCATTTTTCTAACAGTGTTGAAACGGCAGTACATCATCAGCGATTATCTCCTACAAGCTGCTAAATTTACTATTCAGTGGTTTGGAGACTGAAGAGTCAGATCTCTGGCAATTTGTGGTGGTTTCACATTCCTAAATTTAATGCGGTTTATTCCAAAGCGCCATTACCAATGTTAAAAAAGAAACCCTCTCTTCACTTCAGTAAAAGGCTGTACTACTCAGTCTGGTAATCTAGGGGGAGCGAACACATGTGACGGATGAGAGACCACTTCTGATTGGCTGCCCATTTATTAAGTAGATAGGCTCCTGGACAGTAACTCATTTCATGCCAGAAGCTCCTCAGAAGCAGTCCGCTTCAGCTCTGTGGGTTATTTTCTTCTCCTATGAATTACATCAGATCAAGAAAAGAAGAAGACAGTAGGTATATGTTTATTACACTACACTACAGAAAAAATAAGGAGGAAATTAATAAAAAAGAAGTTCCAAATTAATGATATATTATTAAATACAAAAGAGTCACTGTTAATGAATTGAGTATATAAGGGGTCACTTTTAATGAATTCAACATGTAAAGGGACACTGTTAATTATAATAATATGTAAAGGGGCACTATTAATGACTTAAGAACATAAGGCGATACTATTAATGATTCAACTATATAAAGAGGCATTATTAACTATTCTACTATACAAGGTGGCACATTAGTTAGTCTACTATATATGGGGGCATACAAGAGGCATTATTAACTATTCTACTATACAAGGTGGCACATTAGTTAGTCTATTATATATGGGGGCATACAAGGGGCGCATGGTTTATTTTTTATTTTATTTCCCTGGTATCCAACAGCCAGGGGCACAATGCTACTTAGCATAGGGCCAGGCACCGCCAGGTGCGGGTTCCCAACGTTTGCAACTGCCGAATTGAAAACTGCTGAAAACCGCCAAAAAAACAGTGTTTTTAAAAAACACTCTTTAGTAAATTTCCAATAAAGTCTGTTACGCACTTTTCATGCGTCATCATTGTTCATTTTTATCTTTTACTATCAATTTAAACCAATGTTTAGAAAAATCACATAAATTCGCTAGAATTAAACGTAAATATGTGTCAGCTGTTAATTAAATAAACAAAAAACAGTACAACTTTTTCATCTAATAAGTTCCCAAAGTACTGACGCAGCCATTTGGAAATCCTTGTTATTATTCTGACTTGTTTATGGCTGGTCTTTATGTTTGTGTTTCAATTTTATGGGATTATCTTTGTATGCCCAACTCTTATCCTTTAACATAATGTGTAAATAATCACTTTTTGACATATGTACTTTGTAGTAAAGTAAGTCTCTATAGCCTCAATGACCATTAGTGATGGGTCACCGAGAGGGATCCAAACATTTCAGAGCCTTGCCCAGGGGCGGGCTGGGCCGGACCAAAAAAATCTATTTTGGACCAGCTCCTAGTCTTTAAGTATTACTTGGTGGCTGGTCCCTCCTCCAGGACCAGCCACCTTCTCCTATTGGCCACGGATCCCTAGGATCCGACCCCCCCTCCCTCCCTTACAATACGTGTGGCCTTGGTGTCACATGGCACACGTGACAGGTGTTGTCCCATATGTGAAGAGGATCGTCCAGAGCGCAGTGCGTCTGGAACAAGGTAAGTGCCGGTGAGGGCTGCGAGGTGGTATGTCAGTGGATTGTGTGTGTATGTCAGTGTATTGTGTGTGTGTGTTTGTGTGTGTGTGTATGTGTGTGGCTGGCCAGTACCTATTGTGTGTGAGAGGGGCCAGTATCTATTTTGTGTGTGTGTGGTAAGTATCTATTGTGTGTGTGTGGGGCCAGAATCTATTGTGTGTGTGGGGCCAGCATGTATTGTGTGTGTGGCCAGTATCTCTTGTGTGTGGCCAGTATCTATTGTGTGTGGCCAGTATCTATTGTGTGTGGCCAGTATCTATTATGTGTGTGTGGGGCCAGTATTTATTGTGTGTGTGTGTGGCCAGTATCTATTGTGTTTGTGTGTGTGTGGCCAGTATCTATTGTGTGTGTGTTTGTGTGTGTGTGTGTGTGTGTGTGTGGCCAGTATCTATTGTGTGTGTGTGTGTGTGTGGTCAGTATCTATTTTGTGTGTGTGTGTGTGTGTGGCCAGTATCTATTGTGTGTGTGCGTGTGTGGCCAGTATCTATTGTGTGTGTATGAGGGGGCCAGTATATTAATATAATGTGTAAGGGAAGGGGGATCTTAATATAGTTTGGGAGGCAGGCTATTAAATTAATGGTTGGGTGCAGGTTGGGGGCTAATCATGGTTGATATTTTATTTATGGGGAAATTTAATTTAATAGTTAGGCCTATGAAGTTAAGATGGGGTGGTTTGAGAGCAATTAATTGAATGTGGGCTGTTTGGGGAAAATTAGGTCTAGTTATTAATGTGATCATGAATTATTTAATGCATGGGACGGTTGTGGGAAATGGTTATATTTATTAAACGTAAATGCTGGGGCTGTTTGGAGGGAGGGAAATAGGTTTATTTATTAAATGTGTATGCTATTAATTTAATGTCAGGGCTAGTTGGAGGGAAGTAGAGTTATTTATCAAATGTGAATACTATTATTTTAATTTCGAGCTGGAGGAAGGCTTTATTATAAAACGTGGGTGTTATTGATTTAACAGCGAGGCTGGTTGGAGTTTTCTGAATTTCATGTACCCATTTTTTTCCCAATAAGACCTCCAACATTCCAGGATCAAGACAAGCAGCAACTGATCTAAAAACACCAGCAGCCACATTTGGTGAATGTGACAAGAACAGGTAGGAGAGAGCAGGACAGTCTGCCAACTGTCCTGAATATGTTGGAACAATCCTGAATTTGGATGACTGTCTCACTTAGTCAGGATTTGGTCTCACTACAAGGACAGTTGGGAGGTATGTCCCGCTTCACACTGTGCTACTGGTGAAGGCAGAGCTGTGTGCAACTAACAGTAATTCACACAGTATTGCCTGTGTATTTGTCTAAAATGATAACCAAGTTACATCATAGGGGTCGCCCCTGTCTAAAGTACCCCAGGCCCCCCAGACCCTTAATTCAGCTCTTATCCAGGGTGTCAGATTGACACCTAGTGCTCTGCTTCTCCTCCCAGTACCACCCCTCATAGTATCTCCTATTAGTATATAGTCCAAAGCAAAAAACAAGCCCTTTTGCTGGCAAAAACATCAGGTTTATAAAGCAAAAGGGCTTTTTGTATTTTGATAAATCAGCCTGTGTTCAATACTGTAATAGACCATTATGTAAATTATTGTTATGTTTTATACCTTACCTTAAAAATTACTGTGCAGATCTCCGATGGCAGCAGAAGGATGACAGGACCTCCTTCCAACTGGCCAGCTCTCCGGCAATGCTGTCTGATGTCAGTGCGCCCTTCATGCCTTTAAATTTCAAGCGCCAATGTCGGGAACCCGCAGGGACAATGTTTAAACAGGGTCCTGACTTTGTCGCTTTAAATTTAAAGGCATGAAGGGCGCACTGACATCAGACAGCATTGCCGGAGAGCTGGCCAGTCAGAAGGAGGTCCTGTCATCCTTCTGCTGTCATCGGAGATCTGCAGAGTTGTTTTTAAGGTAAGTCTGACAATATACCTCTCGTTTTTTCATTAAA
This sequence comes from Mixophyes fleayi, assembly GCF_038048845.1. Lineage (NCBI taxonomy): Eukaryota > Metazoa > Chordata > Amphibia > Anura > Limnodynastidae > Mixophyes > Mixophyes fleayi. The sequence continues at coordinate 142,613,423 of NC_134403.1, read as the reverse complement.
TAGTTTTTGTATTGCAGATGTGCTCTCTATCGGTGATATCATCATCGGCGACCTCTACCCCACCATTTATACCCCATTGGGGTATAATTTATACCCTTATACCATTTATAATTATAATGACCCCTACCCCACCCATTATAAAGGTTAAGCAACACTAAAATAGCCTCTTTTTATATTGATAAATATATATTGTACCGAAGACCACCCTTTACGGATGGGCCGCTGTTTATGGGCCAGTGCTATGTGCTTGCCCCTCAGGCTAAAGTCTGCCAACCTGCCTGATGGTGGATGAGTCATGATTGCACCCATTATTGTTATTATTCTTTATTTATGAAGTGCCAACATGTTGTGCAGCAGTGTCATTACGTTATGTTAATTTCATTTCAGATTAACTTTCTACCTAATGGCAGCAAAGTAAACTTAATAAGCTAATTAAGAAAAAGGTGTCAATAAACATGTTCAAATTAAATCAAGTAATATTAATGTCATTATACAATTTTATCTGAATGTTTCTTCCAATTAATGAGGTTAACAAGAGTGTGCATTTTAAATATATATTTTCTATTTGAAGCGACATGAAAAACATGCAAATATTACTTGATTTGCTTTTTCAGTTATTCCACATTTGCATTAAATACATCAACTTTAAATCTCTCTGGTTAGTAACTATACTTTAATGCTTTAATGGTGCATTAGTGAAATGGAGATTTTGTAATGGATTTTTCCTCCACAGCATTTATTGTAATATATTATATACAATTATATTTGTTTTTCAACTGTACACTAGTCAGGGCCGGCCATTACAAATATGGGGCCTTGTGCGATTCATTGGAGGGAGTGCAATTGCCATGGGGTGTGTGGTTAGACTTATAGATGGGTGTACCTAGGTTCTAACTAGCTCTGTTAGCCCACCATCCTCCCCTTCACTTAAAGATTGCACACAGTTGCTTCTCTATAGCGGAACCCTAGGAACGGAATGCTCTTCCCAGGGCTTCACCTCCCAGTTTACGTTTAAAAAAACGTCAGAAGAACATAAAGGGCAAGGCCTCATTCACAGGTCCTTGTGTCTAGTAATGATGGTACCCCTCAAAATCTAGCCCTAACACTAGTTGTATGCATTATGCAAACTTACATAATAAAATATATGTTAGGGTTGAGCAAAATAATTTGCTATGGTTTTAGGTTTACTGGATCACAGGGGTAGATTACTGAACAGGGGTATTTGGCAGTGATCAGCAACAAATTTTAATGCTCCCTGGTGTTTACCAATGAACAATTAAATAGCATCCAGTAATGTATGCAAGCTTGGTGGCATATTAGATCCTCAGGACTATACTTAACGTGGCTGCCAAGACTCGTCTTCCTCTCCCACCGCTCCTCTTCTGCCTCCCCTCTCTGCCTTGCCTTATACTGGCTCCCCTTCCCCTACAGAATCCTTTTTAAACTGCACACCCACACCTACAAGGCCCTCTCCCACTCCAATTCCCCTTACATCTGTAACCTCCTCTCCATTCACACTCCATTCCGTTCCCTGCGATCAGCCAATGACCGTCACCTCTCCTCTACTCTGATCCCCTCATCCCACTCAAGAATCCAAGACTTCTCCCCCTCCACTAGAATGACCTCCCACACTCCATTTGACTGTCCTTTAATTTGTGCACCTTCAAACGGGCATTTGAAACTCATCTGTTCCTCAAAGTCTACCAGTCTCCCACCTAAGCTTCTCTCCATGCTTGATCTCCTCACCTCTCTTCCCCTGTCCCATTTCTCGCTTCTCTTGTGTTTGATCCCTTTGTGCTTCCTGTCTGTTTGACCTCCTTTTAGGATGTAAGCTCCTATTAGCAGAGCCCTCTTCCCTCCTGACTATCTACATATTCTTCTCCTTCAACGTCACTGTGCAAGCAAAGTTTGGAGCTATTGAAGTACTGGCATTTTTTTACTTATTGTTCTGTACTCTTTTACCCTGTATGGTCTACTGTCCGTTCTCTGTACGGCACTGAGGAAAGGACAACCCCATGGGTCCAATGCGGGCTATCATTATCAAAAACCCCAAACAAAATCACCTGGTGGAGAGTTCTATCCAACTTAACAAATCAAAGCTCAGAGAAAACTTTATACAAGAGACTATGCTCTGTCTCAACATTTACTCTGTGCAATGTGATATGCATCCATGCACTCCATGTAACCCAAAATCCCTCCTTTTGAACAAGTCAAACTGCACTATACCTCATGCTACGCTAAGGCACACATGCTGAAATACACACATGCTGAAATACACACATGCTGAAATACACACATGCTGAAATAAAACAACAAAGCACACACAAATACAGTTGTTTAACTGTGACCAACGTTCTAAGCCTAAACACATAAATATGACATAGTTGCATTGGTCACAGCATAGCAGTGTGGCTAGATTTTATACATTTACAATGGGCAACTGTTGGATAATTTTGTTAATATTAATAACTAGCTGGAAAGAAGGGTGTCAATGTAAATTGAGCCACTTCAGCCAGCACACAATTATGGGGGATGAAGATAATGGACTTCTCCAAACCATAACTACTGCCCTATAGGTATTACAAGTATAAATTAATTTGTGCTTTTCTTGTTTTCATTATGCCCACAATGATTTACTGTAATGTAGGGTGATCAATTAGGGCATAGCCCTTAATACTGGTGGGTAAGATATGTTTATAGCTGGTATTAACACACAAAGGGTGACTCATTAAGGAAAGGAAAGCAAAAAAATAGTAACTTTGCACATTGACAAAGTCATGTTGCATTTTAGGGGGAGGCAAATTTAAAATGTGATGGCAGATTTATAGTTGGTGTAAGGCATATTTTAGATCCACTTTAAATTTCAGTGTACAAGTAAAACTATCAAGTATTTGTGTGCTGCATGAAAAAACAACCAGTATTTGTCTTATGTGCAAAATAATAAACTAATTTGCTCCCCTTGCATTGTAACATGGTTTATCCTGGAGAAAACATACTCATTTTTTGCCTTACTTTCCTTAAAGAAATCAGCCCCAATGGGGATACTGAACATCTTATATTTTAGTATTTGTAGTTTAATGTTCATGATTTATTTTCTTTTGTTCTTAAATTCATAACATAGCAGGAATGAGACAGAGCTATAAATTACAAAATTCATAAAATATTACTTGGTTACTTTTAAGAGTATTTCAGATGCCATTCTATTTGGGACATTGGGGACTGAGATAGTCTTTGTATTTCTGTCTTTCTGGGGACTTAGTGTAAATGTTTCTATTTTTGTGGGACTGAAGGTTTGACACAGTTAGAGGGCTATATATTTCAGTATCCATCCATGAATCCATCCATCCACAGGTGCATCTCACTCTCATTTATCATTCCTCAAAACTTGGTTCTGCGATTGTTCCTGTGTCTATGATCCTTATCTCTTCATTCATGCAACCACACCAAAATACGTAGTATAATATTACCGTAATTAGACTGCAGGTAAAAAACATACTTTCATCATTATCATCATCATCTATTTATATAGCGCCACCAATTCTGCAGTGATGTACAGAGAATATTTGTCATTCACATCATTTGCCATTCACATCAGTCCCTGCCCCATTGGAGCCTACAGCCTAAATTTCCTAACACACACACAAACTATGGTCAATTCGTTAACAGCCAATTAACCTACTGGTATGTTTTTGAAATGTGGGAGGGAACTAGAGCACCAGGAGGAATCCGATGTAAACACCGGGAGAACGTACAGACATACATGGTCAGGAACTGAACTCATGACCCCAGTTCTGTGAAGCAGAAGTGCTAATCACTAAGCCACCATGCTGCTCACCGTACTTTACAAACATTTATTGCTGTAATTACGCTACACAATGGGCAATCAGTTTTGAAAGTCATTCATTAAAGTGTAAAACTTAAAACGAAGGCTTACTTGCACACATAGCAGAGTAAACAGGGAATGGAGATCACATGTTATTATTATTAATTATTATTATTATTATCTTTGACTTATAAGGCGCCACAAAGGGTCCGCAGCGCCGTACATTACATATACAGAAAAAAGAACCAAGATACAACATGATACAAAAATATATACAAACACAGGTGACCGGGTAAAGCAAATCAGATTATATCTGACAGATAGTGAAAGGGATGGTGGAAATCAGCGAGAAGAAGGCCAAAGCTTAAGAAAACAGGGCTAGCGAAGCAGGTCCAGAGGTACAGAGGGTGAATGAACAGTAGAAGGAGCACACAAGGAAAGAGGGCCCTGCTCATGAGAGCTTACATCCTAAAGGGAAGGGGGAGACACAAAAGGGTGTGCATGTACATGCATCTTTGATGACCACCCCTGGTAATGTTTGTTCATTCACACCTGCTTGTGAGCAGTTTCTTATTTCTATTTAATTTATTTTATTTGCATATTTATGAATTAATTTTAACAATGTTTGTGTACACCAATTTTTAAAGTTATTTAAAGGAAAATGTTTGCAAACAATAATTTTATAAAATCATGGTTAATGCTAATTAAGATCAAAGTGAATTTAGAACAAAAGTCTCCCCTCTGATTGACACCTGTCATTTGGAATGGTTTTCGGTGCAATATGGATGTGACTGTTGTAAAACTTGACTGAGCACTAATTTGATGCACCAAATGCACCACTATATAAAGCCATTTGAAATGTAACTTTGCATTATATTGTCAGCCTCCTTCTCCATCTACCAATGCCTCCCCTTTGATGTTGTTGATGGTCTTTAGCAGTGAAAATAATAGAGAAGCAAGAGGGAGAGTTTAAGCAAAGAATGAAGAAGAGCTGCTATCTTCAAACTATAAAAAGCAAACAGTTTTTTAGGCACAATTTTGGGTCTAAAAAGTGTGTCTAATGGTCTGAAAAATATGATAACTTAAATATCCCAACACACACAAAGCTAAATTAATTATAGATCTTGCAGATAGCCCAGATTCTCCACTTAATATATATAGCTATGATGTACCATTCACTGCAATCAACTGCTCCATCTGTATATATGATTTCCTTGAGCAGCACAAATGTACAAAAGCATAATGATTGCTTGGAGGCATGTATTTGGGAAGGGTCAATGAACTTTTTTTTAAATGCATAACCAGCCACATACATGATGGTTACATAGGCTCAGAGGACAAGTAAAGCACAATATTCAATGGGAAGCTGTTCATGAATTGTATGTATGGGAAAACAATGCTGTTCAAAGTATAATACTGATGAACCAGGAACAAAGCAGCCCTTTTATCTCCCAACTACTATGAGTTGTTTCATTTCAATATGAGAGTCAAATAAGAAATTAAACAGTAGTTTAGAAAAATGTATTCAATCAGTGTGGGTGGACCACAAGAAATCAAGGTAGTCAGTGCTTATATATGACTTTACATGTTTGCACCCAGATAACATGTATGCAAAGGAAGGATGTAAACAGCTAGTACTCCAGGGACAGTAATAAACATATTGTAGACATATGCATTTGTAAATGCATGGGGCATAATCCAGCAGATCCATGGAAAAATGTTTATACTTTTGCCTGATGTGTGTTTGCCTTTCTTATATAACTCCTATAACTGTTGGTGAAAAAAATCAGCTATTTAATATAAATCAAATTAAATTGTTTGTATTTAATAAAGGCTTCATTATGCAAGCAGACGGTTTGTGCCCCCTAATGAGAAGACCAATTTTCAAGGTGTATATTGTTTGAAACTGGTATATATTTTATTGTATTTCCCAGACAGCCCAAGTGAATTTTTTTTTTTTTTTTCAGGCAGATGTTTATTTAATTTTTAGACGTTGTCTAGAGAAATAAAGTAGTGATTAATAGAGAAGTAAATTAAGCAAAATACAGTTTTCCATTATTTTATAGGTACTTTACCACATATATCTACACCAAAGCTTAATGAAATAGTTACAAGGAGTACAGGAATAACGGATATGTAACATGTATACAAGGTTGTACATTATTAAAGTTCCTTATAATATGCTATTTATTGTTTTAACACTTTTATATTATATTAATTACATATCTACCAATAGTGCTGATTTTGCTGGTACTGTCCCTATTAGGAGATCTCTAAAAGGGTGTGATCAGACTTATGTGGTTTGGAAATTGTGGGCAAGGTTGGAGAGGTCGAGGGCCTGCTTGAAAAGATTGCACCCTCTCTTTTCTTCACTTGCCACATATTTTTCCCCCGGTGACTGTTCCTGGGAGCCATCTTGGACGTGAACATGTATGCGTCTTTTGTAAATGCAAACACACGACCCATCAGGACTCCTGATTCAGGTGATTTTGACATCCTATTTAATCCGCTCTGCGCGTATATCTATGTATATCTATGTGTGTATATTGTACTTCACAGTGTTCCTGACTCCAACACTCACTGTGGGTTCCTGCAGATACTTTTCTTCAGTGTCTCCTCTTACATTTATACCAAGCTGTCCTGTTACAGTTTTATCTGGGTTCCAAGCCCTCTCCTGAGAATTATCTTGCTGTATTATTTATGGTTCCATTCTACATGTGTCTGACCTCAACCCCACATTCAAACTATGCTTAAGGGGCTGTGACCTGCCTGGCCCATGCAATGAAGCCCATACACTCTCTGACCTAGGTGTTATTATATTTACTTGATTTAAAACTTTTTTTACTTGTTTCATTTAGTAGCAGTCTATTAAACAGAACGTTACAGCTCCATCTTAATGTGACTGGAAAGCTGTAAAACATGTCATAAGATAGTGGAAGTGAACTACCAAAAGGAAAAAGAAATGACCAGAAATGCCTATGACAAAGTCAACTGGTTATGTAGATGCAGACTGATACAAAAGATTGAAACCTGTGGAAAATAACCAATAAAGGCACTTTCATCATCTGAAGCTGCAGATCAAGCTTGTCAAAAAGTAGTATGGTTACCCCATTTTTTGATGGATTTAGTGATGGACATGCATAAACTAAACCCAATCAAGTGTATATAAAGTTGTAACAGAGAAATTGAGCCCACCTACTAAACACATTGATGTGAAGTATCACTGTTTGGGGGACTTATACATGAATAGTCTTTCTGAAATGCAATATTGTCCAACTGTGACTGTGGACACAAAGACCAAGCCACTATACATTTACGGTTATCAGGGACCAATAATGACGATGAACCTTATGTGTGGATTGGGCCGATTGTAAATAGGGGTTATTTTATTTGAAGCTTTGCTCTTATAAATGTTTTGTTGATATAGGTTTCATAGTTACAACAGACAAATATTAATCCACATCACCTGTACTGTTAATAGTTAAAACTGATTAACCTATGTGGGAGGGAAAATGATTGCTGGCAATGTGAGTTCATCGTGTTTAAAATGTGTGTGTTTTGTCCTTCCTATGGTGTATTACCATTGTTTCTGTGTTTGGGTGTGTTACATATAAGACATGTTTTTCTCATTAATCTGTATGCACTGAATACAGTTGGATTGCTGTTACCCGAGTGTGCCCATCTGCCCTCATTAACAAAGAATTTAAATTTATAGATCAGTATTGTAACACTTTAGTCAGTCGGACTCCCTTAACATGGACTCCATATGGTACCTGCTTTCTGCTGCTGTGCTTTTACACCTGTGACTACAGCTGAAAACAGGGAACCCTAACGGCAAGGGTACTGTTGAAAGAGGAGGTATTGTCAAAAAAGTGGACAACTCTTCTAATTTCCAATTAAAATGTTTCAATAACCTAAAGCATGCTTAATGCAGACACATGGGGAAATAACTGCTGCTATGATTTTGTTTATAGCCTTAATTCAATATGTTTACACCTACTGCCTATGTAAAAGAACCCAGTGGAATAATTATCACAATTAAAACAAAATTTCATTAGCTAACAATTCTAAAAGTATTAAAAATTAGAAATTCCTAGTAGAGGGAGCAATAATGATATTTAAAAATAGCCTATATCAATAAAGAAAAGTGTCTTAACTTTTAATAAAAAGTACTACATAATTTTTAGGATAACAGATGAGTAAGTACATAATGATTCAATTTGTGGATTTGTTTATTATTGTGATCTCACAAAGATATAAATAAAAATTAAAAATAAACTATATATGTATTATATGTATACTTGTAGGCTATAGATCATTGTGCATTGCAAAAACAGGATCCTGATCATGTGCTTTGCTATGTATTTTAAACCATATTTCGGATTAAGGGAGGGAATTCCTGACAGTGCTGATGATTCCTTACTGAACAGTTTCACTTGGGATATTTTGATTTGCTGACATAATTTCTTGTTCCACACTGTGGATAATTATAATTGTCAGCATCCTGGTAGACTCAATCTATTTGAACTACAAACTAGGAAACTGTCCAAACCAGTTTACCAATATCATTAATTTACATGTCTCTTGCATATATGAAACAAAAAAGTGATACTTCCCCTTTAACAATGAGCACTAAATAATATGTCATTAGCAAGCTAGTAGCTAGCACAATGTCTTATAAGACAACTACTGCATTGAACAAAATAAAGATATCAGCAGTTAGTTTGGACAATTATTAATGTACTTGAATCTTTTCATACAAAAATGCTATCCAACACAATTGCAAGAACGTCTTGTGCAGCGTAAAGTTTATATTGTCAGCACAACATTAAAAAGAGTATTACTACATTAATAACAATAATAATAACAATAATAACAATTAAAAAAACTGCCTGCTTTACTTAGAGGAAAAAAAGCCAAAGTAGAGGCTAACTAATCTTGGATAAAACAGTAATTATCACATTTGTTACATTTAACAGTTTTAATATATCTAAATATATATATATATATATATATATATATATATATATATATATATATATATATATATATATATATATATATATATATATATAAACATACACATATATGCTATTTCTGACTGAGGAAATGTCCAGAAATAGAACTGAATACTGTAGAATCATGAATGCTGTAAAATATATATGATTTAATTATAACGTATATTATGATAAGTATTCATTGCATAGAAAATACCAATCTCTTATTAAAATAGTTAATATAAACTGACAATATATCAGCAGTCCCAAACAGCTGCCAATGTAAGCGAATTGTGGATTGTTAATCATCTGATTCACTTATAAATAACTTTTAAACCTATACTTATCACTTTACAAGGTAAAATAATATATTTATTGACTCATGAATGGCCTGAAATGCAGTCACAGCTGTCATAGTACTCTTGATAAATTATATGATACATCAGTAGTAAATACTATATGAGTGACCTTTCACACTTTCTTTTAATATGAATATATATTATTTATGAAAAATGCATGTAATGAGTATTGGATAAGAGCAAATTAAATTAAATCTGTTCATGTTTCTTCCACTGTAATTACATAATTACTAAGATTCTTCATAGCTAGTCAGCACTTCACAGTAAAGTCAATGTTCCGCACAATATGTTTCAAGTGTTAATTTATTCAGAACAAGTGAGAAATGTGAGTACTGTGAGTAGATTCACACATCAGAGCATATATAAATATATCTCTTTGAATGCTTTTACCATTCTCTTAATATTGGCCATATAGTAAATTTGTACTGCATTTCCCATGCAGGACTATCAGAACAATCTCAAACTAGAAAGTTTCAGCACCAAGGACAGCAACACTCCATGCCGATAGCCTTCCTACAGACATAACAGCCTGTCACTTGAACACACTAGATTATCCATTTGTTTTACTACTTTACTGTACCGTGCAACATAACTTTGCAATATGTTTACTTATACTTATCTATAGTTAAAACTCATAAGTAAATATTCATATATTTTTATCTAAGCAGCCAACAATTAGAGACAAGGAATGCTACAAATACACAATAGAACGATTTTTTACAACATCACGTGCAAAATATGAGTCAGCAGGATCACAAGAGACAACAAAAGAAGATTTGTGCGGACTTACCATGTTGACTTCAGAGACCATATCAATGCTGGCAATGTCTATATTCATTCCAACAGCAACTGGAGAACCTAGGGGAAAAATCAATAATGATCTAACTGAATGGGGTCCTCGTTTTGAGAATTCGAATTGGGCAGTGACATAATGGACTTTAGCAGACATACAGACTAACTAAACCACAGAAAACACGGAGATTACAAAGATAATGTCTTACAATAAAACATATCATTATAGAGCAATGTGTACTAAATTAATACTGAGACCTGCATTGTAGCTTAGATTTCTAAGTAAGAGGTGCTCAACTAACTTTTTGTATTGGAGGATGAAAAGTTATACATTTAAGTAGTGTATTGCCAAAACATATCGAATACAGTACATTTTAGGTTGAGTCAAGATTATTTACCTCCAAAGTCTGGTCTTAGTCGGATGTCATAGCCTTTTAATAATTTGTCCACTGTTTCTTTCACAAAAGACATGTTACCTGGGTCATTAACACTGTGGAGACATAAAATTGAGACCACTAGGATGAAAGGTTTTAATGGAAGAATAATTACTTTATTATGAACTTTTACATTTACAGTAGACAGTTCAATACTTCTCTACCAATAAAAGCTATTTTAAGCATACTGGTAGGCATATTACAGCTGCAGTCATTTTAACAACTGGACATCACTAAAATTATTTCAACTTCTCTGACAAACATATCTAGATAACAATACAGTGAATCCGGTGACTCCACGCCTCAACGAGTAGGATTCAAGTAATCCCTACTTCTTTTGATTAATTCACACAGTTGTAACTAGGAAACAAGAGCCAAACCTACCTTTGGGCGCAGCACACAACAGCCACCAAGACTGGAGCAGAGATCAACCCAAAGAGCCGTCCTCCCAGAGAGCACCACATGCCTCCAGGCATCCCGTGCACAAGAGCAAGCAACCACTGGGGGCAGGTTGTGAGAAGCACCAATTGCACCAACCTCAAGCTTCTAGCAGCTCTAAACATCGGCCTTTAAATGCGAAAGGGGTCCACAGATAAAAGCAAACCTCATAATGTAACATTAAGCGTTGGACCTGGGATCTTCCTTGTGTCATCAAGGGAATAGTGCGAGTGTGTGTGGGGGGTGGAGATTGTTATTTCAGGAGGAGGGCAACTAGGGTCTAAATGTGAGTAGGGGAGGGTGAGTGAGGTGAATTCTTCTATCTGGCCACAAAATATATGAACAACGTAAATTAAGTGGAAATCATAACGGGTCTCTTCCATTAGTTACTGTACGATGCGCTGCAATCTTCTCGACAGTTATTTATTTTAATGTAACTGGATCTCCCTCTCTAAGACCATCACATGTACATAGATCCTAAAGGATGCAATCAGCGTGCCGCAATCATTCCTTGCATTCGTCTCTTGCTTCATCCCGGCTGCTGCTGACATGGTAGTGCATAGGGGCAAGCGAAAGAAACAGCAGCAAGCTATGGGGGACAAGTTTCCAGGAGGCTGAACGGGACATGTGGTGAATCATCTGAGATAGAGTAGTTTCGGACAAGTAGATCTCTGCACCATGATAGTGCCTATCACAGGTCTATACAACAGTGCCTGTCACACAGCTCCAGTGAGTCCATGACCATATGAAGCCACGCATAGCTGCTGGGGAGCCCCCTCAATCTCCGGTAGACACAACCCCCAGTCATCACAAGCCAAAGCAGACTCAGCACTGCAGCACCACAAGTGTGCGCCACGCAAGCAATAAAGACGTAGGGTCCGCCAGTCCGAATAGCCCGTAAATATTCCTGAGTCCTATATTCTGCACATTTCCCGTCTCTTCATCTCTTAGCAAAGTACTGACGCTGGAAATAACACGTGTGAGTGACGGACGGCAAACCTCGGATTTCCCTCCCCCAGCAGCACCCCGGACTCTGTATCTGGTATAGCAGCAGCTGCTAGATTACTAGAAGCCAACTGCAAACGGACACGGGGCATACACCAATACACAGGGCACGACTGGCAGGAGCTGCAATATCTCCCGGGTGGTGGGGAATCCTCAGCAGAGCTGTGCCATTTGCTGCTAATGCAATAGCGCTAAGAGGCCATCTGGCACACAATGCCAGCGCTCTGGGTTACTTACAGGAACAACACGGCTGCCTAATATGGTACTAGAAGAAATGATTACAAAATAACTCTACATTATTACCTCCAAATTATTGTGCTCAGAATAAGATTTTCCAATACTAGTCTAAATTAAATGTTCAAATAATTGTATTCAATTAAATTCAGATTCTTAAAACGTATCTAATTGAGGTAAAACAAGTGTTTACCACTAATTTCTACAATCCGCTCAGAGCTCTTACTGTTATATTCCAAGCATCAAGACACTTTGTAAATGCCACACTTAAAACCCCGCCGCCTGCATCAAATAGGATTTTACTAATTGAAGTTGGCTAAGCTTCCTATATTCTGTAGTACGGCTGACCTTAGCACAGGCTGCCTTTCAGAAACACATTACAGTACAACGGAGGAGCAGGTGAACTGAATGGACAGTTTTGTTTTCTCCTTAGGATTAGCAACGCTGAAATAGAAACCTAATATTTATATTACTGATTACATAATGACAGAAGTTATCTGTAACCAAATACATATGTTGTAATAAATTGTGTCATTCAATATGTCTGTGCACAGACTTGCAATCCACAAAAAAAGAAAATAAACATATTATCCTTATAATTACTGTATATTGTGTAGTGTGTGTAAATAATAAGAAACACTGCAAAGTTCGTTTTATGAGGTTGGCACATAGTACATCAGACCTGCAAATTTCTTTATGACATTACAAATCAGATTGCCAGGGCTATTATATCCGCAGAAAGCAGATCTGCACACGCTAGATTTATTGCACTGGACAGGGTGGAGATTTGGGGTACTTGACTTCATCTGACTACAGGACATCTCAAGGGTTTAGCCAGAAGTGGAACCAAAAAGCTTGTGCATATCCTGTATTAACCAGAAAAAAAAACACAAAGTGCCAAAATTCATTAAGGAGTTTGTTATATGGAATCTACAATCTTAATGTAGAGTCACAAATTTTATATATTTGATACCTAAAATAGAGCAAGCTCTTATGTCACCTTACTTACCCACATTAAACAATAGTAAGCATAAAATGAAATGAGCAGTATTTTAGGAGAAAATAGGAAAAATAAGGAGGGCTTAATGTGAACATAAGCAATACTGTGTGATGATCTGGTATGTGTTTACTCTTCCATATAGTGCACATAGAATTGTTTGTGCCCTAATCACTAATTGTTTCCATGTAACCTACAAAGTGCTGAGCCCAGAATCTCAGCATCACAGCATTACATTTCAGTTATCCCCCTTACGATATCACCGGTCACGTCCCTGTGCTTGTATGCATCTATTAGTATACAACAAACCAACCACTGATGAAAAGCAAAGAAAATATGATCTAACACCAAGGTCAATCCTTGTCTTCTCCTTATTAGGTCCACAGAGTGAAAATTATAGCACTCCTTGCTTATTTTTGCTAGTATATTGTGGTCAGTGATGGACATTAATATTTTTCAAAGAATGTGCAGCTTTTAAAATAATATAGTAAGAGACTGCAATGATCATTCCGATGTCTCAACAGGTCTTTCTAAGTGGTTACGCTCATTCCCAGACCTAACAGTAGACACTCTTCTGAAGAACCTGGATTCCTCTTGTCATTTGATACCAGCATCCATGTATCCATATATACTGAATTATTTTTAAATACTTATCATAGATCACATATTTCCCCTCACCCTAGCCTTATGATGGGCTCAACATACTGTCACCACTGTCCACTCTGTCATGAAAGGGATGAAGATTTATTCCATTACTTATGGAGATGTCAAATGGTTAGGGCCTTTTAGCTTAAAGTCAAAACTTTTGCCATCGCTAAAGTGGTAAATTATCTCCCCTTTACACCTCATTGTGTATCCTGGGCATCCTCCTCACGGGTCAACGTGTGACAAAAGGCAGTAGACACCTCCTTCTGGCCCTCAGTGCAGCAGCCAGAAAGACCATTCTGCAGTTATGGTCACAATCAGGGACCCCTCCCTTCAATCTATTTAAAGAAAAGCTATTTTACATATTCAAGATGGATTGCCTTGAGGTCTCACTTGCTAGTAAATTTAAAGTTAGAGGTTTCTTTGAAATGTGGGAGAGTTACATTGACTCGCTTCAACTGGACATTAAAGCACAGATTTACAAATGTTTCTCCTCAACCTCATAGTATGAATTGAGAATTGTTGTAAAATGGGGATACCTTCCCGCATGGCAGCAGTGGTGTACATAGGGCATATACTATTGTCTTCTAGTTGAAACGTTCAAATTGTTCTTATATGAGTGCCATATATTTACCAAAAATGGATATATATGTCAAACACTTTGTTGCCATATGGTGTTTACACAATTATCTTTCATAATCCTTAGCAGATATTGATTGCATAACATTATTTTATACACAGTCAACTAAATAATATGTCAATCAATGTTTCATTTTGTATTGCTTTGTTTCAGAGTGTCAGCAATAAAAACAATTTGAAAAAAATAGCATAGTAATGTTTCAGCTCTAAATATATCATTAATGAGCAATTAACAAACAAATTGTAATTTGAATGAAGGTGGTCAACATGCAACAATAATAATGAATAGACTACAGAGCAATGAGTAACACTAGTACATTAGGATCACTCAAAGCTTTTCCAACCTACATATGGGACATTTCAAATGTGAATACATTTGGGATGTTCCCCTTGTGGAAAACCTTGTGGTCTATGGCAGATACATAGATGATTTAATTTCTCTTTGGGATGGGGATGCCCATTCTATTTCCTGGTTTTAAGATCACCTTAATTCTAATCCGTATGATTTGAAATTCACCAGCATCTGGCACCCACAAAAGTAGACTTCCTGGATATCATCCTCACAGATCTATATGGGTATTTAGTTCTTAGAAGTAATCATTATGGTCCATAGAAAAATAATATGTCACAAAGATAGCTTATGAGAATTTACAGAAATTGCTTCTATGAAGCTCATTTTCAAGAACAAAACTACAGATTTGCTTAAATCTTTTCTGGACAGAGGATATCCAGAGGGATTACTTCAGAAAGCATTCTCAGAGATCTCTCAAAAATATTTTCATGTGCTATTACATCATCATCATCATCATTATCATTACGACAAATAAAACAACAGGAGGAGGTTTAGAACTGTAGTGGATGACAAGTCCATTCCATTCGTAAATAAATATAACTTCTACTATCTTAAAGTTAAGAATATACCTTATAAAAACACTCAATATTGAGATTGGATGATAGTTTAAAGATGGTTTTACCAGAGAAGTCAACTGTTAGTAAAAACAAAACAAAAAATAAGCTTGGTTCTGAGTTTTTTTAAGCACAAAAACTTAAGGAACAGAACCCACAGTCAGGGCAATGGGCACTCAATTTATGATTTACAAATTTAATGTGTCTTGTAATTGCTTTAGGAAAAAGTGCATCACTTGTTCTCATAATGCCCATGAAAGTAGAGAATTTTCAAATCTAATATTACTCTGACAGTTTACAAAGCCATCTATCCCAAGCTCTTCAGAGTGAATATGTCATGTACCTACTTGAATATAAGTTTGTTAAGCAATATAAACCACCTGCACACTTAAAACCAGATTCCTTGAACAGAGGAGGAATATTATGAAAAACCTTCCAACACACAGTGTTGCAAGTCCTGTTAATGTATGCCAGGATTGCAAATCACTAGGAATAATAATTTGGCAAATAGAACACATCAAAATGACAGTGAATAGAGGAGATAGATGGGATAATTTTGTCATAGAGAGGCACACTGGATTTTTAATATGGGGAGTTTGTACCCAGATGGGCTAAATGAGAAGATCATATTAAATTACACTGGAAAAGCCATGAAATGATGAGTGTGATTACTGGACAACTGTGGTGTCTGTGTTTTTCTATCCCCCCTCCCCCTGCTCTTTTTTCTACTTCTATTGTTTTCTCCCAGAGATGCTCTGCTAAGTAACAGCAAAATAGTGCAACACCCTGGATAGACGGGGAGCTTCATAGAGATTACCTGTCAAACTTAGAATGTAAGCTGGGTCACGTAAGAAAGTATTTTAAGAGTAGCATCATTAATTCAATGCTTTTGCTACATCACATATAGTGATGCAATTAACAGCTGATCAAAATTGGCTGTAGAAGCAGAATTTTAATCATACATATTCAGGTTGTGATACGACTCAAATGGTTTAGCCATGACTCCTCTCTCTTACTGATTTACTATTAAGTAGACTAGAGAAGTGTTTACCTTCATTACAAAGGTAAAACATTTTTCAGGATTGCTGTGCATGTATACATTTAAGGATATAAAAGACCAGTCTCTTTATTCTGGTATTGGGAAATGTGATGATACTTGCAAAATATAAGTTTAAATTAAATATAATACTATTATTTTGATTTGGTTATACAGACAGTGTGGGGAGTACTTTAAAGCAATTTTTTTAAGTAATTGTTTTCCTACATGGATTTCTCTGTGCTTCCTCATAAATATATTGTTTTTCAGATTTGTAGGCCATCAGTTCCTCATTTAGTGGGAGCAGAAAGTCATCCTGGTGGCATTTTTATGGTATATTTATTTTGAGAGTTAACCTTAAAGATTTATAAATAAGCTATCCTAGCACCATTTGTATGGATAGATTCTTTTGTAATCCTCATTATTATTATATTTTTGTATTGCTGTACCAGTCTTCCAACCTCCTACAAGTCATATCTGTGGATACATGCATGTGCCTATTGTGTTGCAATTACATGAACTTACAGTACTTGGCTTATGTCTGCCCACTTCTACTTTTCCCTGTTCTGCCTCTCCAGAGCTAAGGAAAACAAATGGGTATGATGTTTTTTTGTGCACAAGCACAGTAAAAAATGCTTATCTTATGCAAAAAAAACCTCTAAATTAATTCCTATCTGTTTAAATATCTCACACTTCTTTGTGACATTCATGTTAGACAATGTTGAAATATTCACTTAATATAAGCTTGAAATTAATATACTGGGCCTGATTTAGAGCAGGCCACAATTTTAAGGCCCGAACAGAAAATTGCAGCCTTAGGCGTGTATTTTGAGTTGTGCAACTAAAAATACATATATGCAACGTAAATGAATGAACTTAATTGACTTTGATAAGTAAATATGCAAATAGCCAATCAGACAATTATTTTCATGCTTTTTCAGCCAATCAGAGACAAGATGCGTATTGACCCTTTCATTCCATTCACAGCTCTGTATGGAGCTAGTAGTAGCTGTTATCTTTTTCTCCTTTATTTTTAACTTTTCATCCATTGGGCTATTGCAGAAAAGAATAAATAAGATTCTTTGGACACTGTTGAAGCTGTAAAGGAGGGCTATGGGGGAAATATTTATTATAACTAAAAGGACTGAAATCAGTGTAGTTTTTTCAATTCAACACAAGAATAGTTAGTCCTGGGGGATGAATGGTTTTTGTATGATCCGATTCTCCTAGGGAATTTAGCCCTGTTGATTGAGCTGAGGCTGATTTCACATTTCCCACACTGCGGGTTTCCCTATTATAGTGTGACCAGCTAGGCTGTTGCAGGGGAACCCCATACACATTTCCCCTCTGCTTTAGTGGTAACCAGCCCAGGCTATAGCACTGATTGAGGTTACTTATTTTAGGGAAGGGTCTTATTTGTTTATACATGTTGATGCTGTCATCAGTATCAGCATGGATCTTTACTTTAAAGCTTAGGGAGCTGCAAGTCTAACTAGGTGTGAACATCTGTACTGTACTCTTGTTGTACAACCTGCCCTCAATAAAAGTGAGTGTTTATCTGTGTGCACACTAGGGGCATTTTTCTCAAAGATATTTTTCATTAAAATCCCCTGAAAACTGCTGATAGCCACATATTAAAGTACCCCCTTTATTTATGACTAGGACATCTCCAAAATCTGCTGCTTTCCCTGCCACTTTGAATGCAAAAGCAGTCCCCATAGGTTTCTATGGGGAATGCTATTTTGCACCATTTAACAAGTTCCGAAAATGAAAGATTTTCGAAACTTGTGCCCGATAGCTAACGCCAGCTGAAGCATTATGGTAGAGGGATCTTCGGATCCGTTACCGCAACTTACCTGCTCTACCCTCCGGTCACTATCGCAAATGTGGCCACTTTGGGATACTGATTATAGAGGACATAGGAGACAGGGGTTTGCAGTAAAGAATTTTTATAAATACTCTTATTTTTGTGATAAGGATTGAAATGGATCGTATTGAAAAAGCGATGGTTAATAAATATGCCCCAATGCACACTACTAAAGAATCACTATTTATCAGGAAATTCTGTGTTTGACCATGACTATTTGTACAAATGGCAAAATCTCCATCCACATTGTGGCATTGTGGTTATGTCTGGAATAGTGTATGGTAGAAAAAGTACAAGCATCCATTCATAGTCCTGCTTACAGCCTCCTTAGAAGTATCGCCTTCAATAAATACAACTATTCAGTTTTGTCCTAAATACTGCCCGGTTAAGGTTCAGGTATGTCTGAAATTATTCATGAGAGTGAGGGGACATTGCAACTGTCTTTACTATATGTGTCATTTGTCTGTTAAATTGCTCTAGAGATTTATTTTTCCATATATAGTGCACCAAAAATGGCTTCCCATTGAAAGTATAGGCTAACATTAGTTTCTACCACCTTTGGGGACAGGTAAAGTCCTGTTGTGAGGAGACTAATGTTCTATGGCCCCCGAATGAAACAGGGAATGACCCCCCCCCCCCCCCACACACACACATACACACGCACAAATGTGCCTTGTCTACACCTTGAATCTCATGTAAACATCTAATCCTACAAAAACAAAGTCTTTATTTTCTATGTGGGTGTATAACCTGTTGTATTTCTGCACTTCTCTCGTACTCGACAACCCACCCAGATTCTCCAATCTTCGTTTTCACTCCTGCATCCACATAGCAGTATAGCTCTGACTGACAGACACAGAGGATTAACTGCAAGAGGCCTGAGACTGTTAATCAGGACCATGACACCTGAAGTGGGAAGGCAGAAAACTCAGCATTTAAACTGCAGACTCTGTCTACTGGCAACCTGGAACATTGGAATAGATACAAGCCATTATATAAACTATAACTTGAGCAAACCAATTGCAGTGTGATAAATTATTTTTGGTGTAAAACTATCCTTATGAGTAGTGTTCTGCTACTCAGGGTTTGTTATAACTTGGTTTAACCTTTAAAATGCATCTGCTTTTTATTTGTACTATTTAAATATTTTGCATCTTACAGACTGATTGAGCTATGCTAGGCCCACAAAATGCCAAATCCACTTAGGGGCACTGTTCTCACATACAGACTGCATGAAGAGGCAGGACCTAATATGGCATGACACATTTTTTACCATTTTCATGCAATGTGTATCACTGTTTGTCTGAAATAAGCTCAGTCCATCTCTACTTTCAAAACATTGGTAAAGGTTTATTGAATAAGTTTGCTGGTATAAGCATTGCAAATTATCGATTGAGCTTGTTAAAAAAAAAAAAAGCAGTTTCATAAGATACATTCATAGTGAACCTCATGTAAACACTTGAGAAAATCAAATATAAACAACTGACTAGCCTTTCTTGTGAGATTTAAAAAGCGACACATGCCTACGTTTATAGTTGAACTTATAATGATGCATGGATTTTATATTGTGTTTGGGCTGGTAGTTTGGTTTGGCTGGCATTTTGATAAAGGGCTTAAGTTATTTTAAGTAGGCTAGCTTTGTTTGGCAAAATGTGCCACGTCAATCTCTCTTTGGGTTATAAAATGGATTACAAAGACAGGTGGGAGATTTCCTCAAGATTCAGAGCGTTAAAAACTCTTAAAGGTTTAGGAGTTCAAGTTGAGGCTAAGAATGTAAACTTTTCGATTACCAGTTAGATCCTTGAGAAGTAAGATTATTCAATGTTAATATATTTGTTAAGCAACGCAACTGTAGGGCAGTACTAAAATTACAATTTAGAATAAAGGTTATGTGGGAAAATATTTGTGGTTATGGGAGATAAAGTCAAGAGGGTATGAGGGGGCAGAAGAGGGTTAAGAATATCATGATGCTATAATCTAAACGTGTTACTTTGCTATATCCATTTACCATAGGACAAAAAAAACACAAGAGGGGTAACTTAAGATACAAAATTGCACATCCTTCTGCCAAGTCCACCAGTGTTTGCACTTATCACACACATGTATGTACAATGTATCTACAATGTGCATTAGTTCGCTCATGAAGGTTGTCTATTAATATCTGCAACTCCTATGTACTTTTCTGTAATGGGTTACAGACAAACCTAAGCACTGTCCTAGTTTAAAGCTATGGCCAAACAGTTACCACTTGTGTGCCATAGAACTTAAGCTTCATTTAATCAACATATTAATAATTCAAATTGTTTTCCACAATTACAGCATCTTAGAATGTATATTGTGTCACCAGCATGGAAATACAAAAGCAATTTGTGCGGTGGTAAAAGTCTGGTAAGTGCCCATTATTGTAACACACTTCATATATGTAAACTTGGATAAGATCAGAAATTATTGTTGTATAAATATTGCTGTGTTGTTCAACATAGACACTAAATTAAAGACTTTTGAATAGATGCGCACTATCTATAATCAGCCCCCCCCCCACATTGCATATTAGAGGGGTGTCGGAGAAAGGACCCTATACTTGGGGCCATGATGTTATCTGTCACCTTATGCAGGACTTTGCTGTTTATGGGAGAGTAACTTCTGCAGCTCGCAGGACTGGAGAACTCAATCCACCCAATCATCTATTCGGATTCCATATTGTAGAGTAGAATGCTTCTATACATTGTTGTACAGTTCAATGTTTCAGGTAATGGTGAGGGTTCAGAGAAAACAACCACTGTTCAATTTGCTACAGGAACTTTTGACAGGATATAGAGGGCTCACCCCTTTAAACTCTTCATGGGCAATAAATATACAGTGTCATATATATTGCTTAGACTAAAAATCAATTTTCCATCATTTAAAATCAATCAATAACTAGCCTGCATTTATTGCTAAGGTCTGAATTTGTTCCCTTTCTACATGATTAATAAAAATGAATTGTAATATGAAAAAATATATATTTAATAGTATCATTAAGTGTTCATTCAATTTTTATACTTGCCATAATTTACATTTGTACTGCCTTTCGTGTTTGTATTGTATTTTGGGGTTATTAGTGCTAATTTGCAGATAAACAATTATACACAATGGAGGTAGCTACAAAGCACACCGGATATGCACCACAAAACACTTTGGTTTTTCACTATTGCAAATTGTTGTGCCATTCATTGGCGCATGCCTAATCTCATCTACAGGGAGATGACTCTGCAAAAGAGACGTGTGCATCCGTAAGCTGAGGCGTACTGTACAAAAAATGTAAACTTCACAATAAAATCCAACCTTCTATTCCTTTTATACCACCCTTTTCAATCAAATACACTTTTATTTTTTTCCCCAAATATACAAATGTATTGATTATATTAATCAAGAGAGTGTGGACACAGATAAACTTTATTACAGGTGGCAATCTCATGTATGAAATGTCAATGTGCATGCCTGGAAATGCAGTTCTCCACATAAGTGCAACACGGAGATGCAAAACAGCTCCCCATTAAAATTATTGAACAAGTCCTGATCTACTCCAATTCTGAGCTGATACAAAATTTCATTTGTGAGTTTAAATGACTGTACATCCAATTCGTGGCGTGGCACGCCTCTGTACCTCAGTAGGAACACCTCTAATCCACTCCAGGGGGTAAATGTATCAAGCTGAGTGTTTTCTGTCGGGTTTGAAAAACCAAACAGATTCTAGCTATCATTTATTTAGTACATTCTACAAGATAATAGCTAGGATCTGATTGGTTGCTATTGACAACATCTCCACTTTTCAAACCCCCCTGGAAACTCTCAGCTTGAAACATTTACCCACAGATAGTAGTAAGAAAATTTTTTAGTGCCCTGGGCGAGACAGGTCACCGGTGGCCTCATGTAAGTGGGAGTAACAATTGTTGAGTGGGTGTGGTCAACCTACTGTCGGGGTATGGCTAATGCTTTATAAGTGCTAGACCACACTGAAACCCCCTCCCTCCCTATTCTTCACTTTCTGGCTTTATGTAAAGAGTCTCTATAGAATCACAGTACTTTCAATGCAGCTATCACATGCTAGCTGTATAAAAAAATTAATTGGATATTGAAACAAACTCACTGAAACAAATTGAAACATAATTGTAATTGTGCCATCTTCATCACACTGTGCCCTCCATTACGCTTTTGCTCCTCCATCACAGTTTCACCATCACACTAATATATATATATATATATATATATATATATATATATATATATATATATATATATACACACACACACACACACACACACAATACATAGAGCATCCTAGTGTCAGCCGCACAATACAGAGCATACAATTTTGGAGAAGAGTTGGACTATATGTAGGAATTGTTCCTTATGTGCAATGCACCTCTGCTCCAAAAACATCATAGCACTAGGACATATGTTATCTTTCTTGCCTAACATTTCAGCACCATGGACAGTGGTTGTGGTCGAGCAATCTGTGGGCTTGATGTAAAGCTTGTGGTATGCTGAGTTAGAAGTAGCTGCAGATAGGTCTCTAGGAGACGTATCTGTTGCGGGTGCTCTCTCCTGGTGCAAGATCTGTGCTGATGACGACCAATAGCACAGACCTTGCTATATTAAAAAACAAGAAAATATTTTTTTTTTGTTAAATGTTGTACCCCCTGAAACAAACATCTTAACCAACCCTGGTGCTGCCATCTTAAGCTGGTACTAGCAAACTCCCCCCTTCCTAATTTACTATTATCAGCACTAGCCTGAGCTGATGGTAGTAGAGCAGGAAAACCCGCAGCAGTGGATGTGGGTTAATATTAAATTACTAAATGCCTAAATTATTTTTTCCCTGGTGCTCTACATGTCCTAACATGCCCAGGCTGCAATTAAGTGTTTGGGCATGCTGGCGCTTATAGTACTACATTATGGTTTGGAATTATGGCTTGGGAACCCTATTATAAGAGTTCTGCCTGTTGCTGCTCCCGTTCTGCTGCCGATCACTCTACCCAACTCCTGGGTATCAACTTTCGGCAAGGCAGGGAATTCAAATCCCCATTTCTCCAGGGTCTCTCTACCCGTCTAGACATGTTCCAGAATACCTTGGTGTCTCAAGCTACTACTTCAGCTTCTGCTCCTCATACCCAGATTCGAGTAACTCCTTCCCCTTCTGTTAGTCAACTCCAGATACCGAACTCCCCGAAATTTGTTGGAGGTCCTAAGGATTGTCAGGGATTTTTAAACCAATGTGTCATACAGTTTGAGCCCCAATGGAGAATTTCCCTACGGAAAAAGTTAAAGTGACATACATATTTTCTACATATTTTCTCTCTTGTCCAGTCAGGATTTGGCCTCTCCGTTATGGGAGTGCAAAGACCCCATGTTGCATAATAGCTCCACATTTTTGGCGACCTTTAGGAAAATTTGATGAACCAGGTCGAGTGTCCAGTGCCGCCTTCTGTATTTTATGCCTTCGTAAATGTTCTCTGCCCCTGGGGTAATATGCCATTCAATTTCGTACTCTCGCTTCTGAGCTTCATTGGAATAATGAAGCCTTAGTCGCAACATTTTGGTAAGGTCTCTCTGACTGAATAAAAGATTAATTAGCTACTTGGGAGTTAACTACTTCTCTGGATGACCTCTTCTCCCTCTGCAATCAAATCGATATTCAGTTTAGGGAGTGAAATCAGGAAAGGGAACATTCCCGTCGGTCTGGCACTCGCTTGCTCCTTGCTTCCAAAATCTCATGCTTCCTGCAGAAGAGCCAATGCAACTGGGCCAGTCCTGTCTCTAGCTCTGGAGGGAAGGGAGAGACATTGCAAGAATAACCTATGTCTTTAATGTGGGGAGCCAGGGCATATCCTCGGGAACTGCCTTATACGTCCGGAAAACGCAAAGCCTAACTGGAGAGGTTAGGTTGGGCACTGTCGGTTCATCTCCATCCGATTCTAGTTTTTCCAACAATGTACTTCTCTGGCATTCTAAGGGACAGGCCCTGCTTCAAGCCCTTATCAATTTAGGTGAAGCTGGAAACTTTATTTTAGCAGCCACAGTAGCAAGCCTCTCCTTACCAACCATCTTACTGGATCAGCCTATTGCCATCACTGCCATAGATTGTAATAAGGTGGATCTATCCGGGAACGTACCATTCCTTTACCCTTACAGATTGTGGCCCTTTATAGAGAATCTATATCTCTTGTAGAAATCCCTGAGGCTATAAATCCCCTAATCTGCGGACTACCCTGTCCACTCTCCGATACTGTATTGGCATTCGGCACAAGTTCTTTCCTGGGGACCTGACTGTCATCTCTGAACCCTTGGACAACCTACCTCAGTACACTTCCTACGCAGATGTCTTCTTCAAACAACAGGATTCTAAGTTACTACCTCACCGAGCCTGGGACTGTGGTATTGAGTTGCTTCCTGGTAAGGTGCCTCCTTACCAGGAAACAACCCCATTTTGTTACCAGAGTCTCAGCCATGGCTACTTATATTGAGGAAAATCTATAATATGGCTTCATTATAAAAGCCTCTTTGCCCACCGGCGCCGAGTTCTTTTTTGTAAAAAGCCATTAAGGTAAAAAACAGAAACCTTTTACCCTTAATATCGAAATGATTTCATCAGGTCAGAGGAACTTATATGTTTACTAAATTAGACCTCAGAGGAGCGTATAATTTCATCCAAATCAAAAAGGGGGATGAATTGAATTCGAGACGGGGACTTTGAATATTTGGTCATGCCCTTTGGGCTTTGTAATGCCCCCCACCATTTTTCAAAACTTCATGAATAAGATTTTCCGTGACATCCTACATCAGTTTGTAATCATTTATTTGGATGATATCCTAATATCCTTATATTCTTCCACGACCTGTCCTCTCACCGACAGCATCTACATTACTTTGACAGCATCAGTTATATTGCAAATTGAAAAAGTGTCTCTTTGAGAAAAACCAGCTTCCCTTTCTAGGTTATGTGATCTCTGGTTCTGGGCTCCAGATGGATCCAAGGAAGCTTAGGGCCATATTAGATTGGCCTCAACCAGTTGGCCTTATGGCAGTACAACGATTTTTAGGCTTTGCCAATTATTATAGGCAATTCAGCAATGTATTTTCTTCCCTCTTGGCACCCATTTCTGCCTTGACTCGTAAATTGGGGTAATCCCAAGCTTTGGCCTACTGAAGCACTTGAAGCCTTCTAGCAACTCAAAAGGGCCTTCACCTATGCACCTATTATTTGGCAACCCAGTACTTCTCTTCCCTTCTTCCTAGAAGTGGATGCTTCATCTTTTGGGGTGGGTGCCTTTCTGTCCCAGAGAAATTTATAAATTGGTGCAGCAGATGTGAAGCAGTGAAAGAGGAAGATTAGTCATGGGGCAGCATTTATGATGGATAGAAGTTGGAATTGATGGGTGAGAGGAATGCCAGATGTGGAGAAGTTCCAGTAGTTGAGTAGTAGTTGTCTATGTATCTGTACTTCAGGATGCCTTAAATTACATATTCCCTTGGGCAGAATATGCCCTGCACCGGACTGGCCATCTGGCATTTGCCAGAAGGGCTGAATGCCAGATGGGCCGGTCCGCGCGTCCCCTCGTCCGGCCGCCCTGCACTGAAGTGCCGCCCATCAAACCCTGGCCATCAAGCTGTAGGTATTACGTCATGACATTGCGCCGATGCAATGATGCCACTGGCGACCGCGTAGAGGTTAGGAGGAGCGGTTCCAGCAGCGCGGTTACAAACAGTGACGCACATTTAATAGCAGCCAGCAATCAAGCAGGTAATTAATTAATTCACAAAATACATTAATATTCCCTGCTAAATGAAGGGACTAAAATGTCCAGAAATCGTCATATCAGCAGGAAAGAGCTCATTATAGACCCAAGGTACCCTCTTTCATCTTTCTATCAGACGTGTCAATTTCGTAGTAATGATTGAGGTTTGCCTTTGGACCGGATATTAACTTTTATTATTGTGTGTGTCTATGTTTTTCACATTTTGTGTGTTAATTTTCTTACTCAGATATTTACAATTATTTATTATTTTTTTTGTTCCCTTTCTTTTTTGGCATGTAGTCTCTTCATTACTTATTTAGAGAGGATTAGGGATCTCTTTTCTATTTCCCCACATGTGACAGCTCTTTTTAGGACACATATATATAATGTTGTATAATAATAATAATGTTTTTAAAAAAATAAAAAATATATATAATATATATATATATTTTAAAACATTATGGTTTTTCTGCATTTTCACGGTGCTCCAGGTGATTTGAATAACAAGGGAATTGATCAGCGTGGGCAGAAGACAGTCATACTTGCCTACTTTTGGCTGACTCCCTCTGGGAGATCACTGAAGAGGGATGTAGGGGGAGGGTGGAAGGGGCGGGGTTTAGCTAATAGCCCCATTTTGGCCCCACCCCCAGTGACGTAATGCCTGTTTTCAGTCTTTTTACACTGGTAAAAAGACCCAAAGCAGGCATTTTGTCAGTGGGGGCGGGGCCAAAATGTGGCAATTCGCAAAGCTCTGCCCCCTCCACCCAGGGCCTATGCTAGGGTCCTTGGCGCCCTAGGCACTTTGTCAAAATCGGTGCCCCCCCGCCGCAGGAACACTTTGAAAATCGGCACCCCCCGCTGCAAAAATCGCCGCCCCCCCACCGCAGGAACACTTTGAAAATCAGCACCCGAAACACTGTCACTCCTCCCTCCTCCCCCCCCACGTCTTTCCTTACCTTGCCTGCATAAAGCTGCTCCTCTCTGCTCCGTCTCCTTCCCTCCACTCATTGACACTGTCGGGCCATGATGATGATGTCACACCCGACAGTCAGTGAGTGGAGGGGAGGAGATGGAGCAGAGAGGCGGCAGTGTTCATCAATAGCCTCTTGCCCCCCTCCCCGTGTATTTATCTGAACGCTGTGCGGCGGCCGTGAAAGGTATTGTCAGCGGTCGCCGCACAGTTTTAAAGTAATTTTCATTCTGTGGCGCCCTCCAGGCGCCCTCCAGAGCCCAGCGCCCTAGGCAACTGCCTAACCTTGCCTAATGGGAGCGCCGGGCCTGCCTCCACCCATACACATCTCCATGCCGGCGCTGATGCGGGAGAAATGCCAGCTCTACTCGGAATTCGGCAGTCTCATGAACATTCTGGGAGAGTTGTCATGTATGAACAAGTTTGTGCTGATGCTCCATGTTTGACTGCACCAGCAACGCCACTTTAGCTTGCAACAATATTGTGCACGGAGCCCACAGCAGGTGGGCCTGTGGGCTTTAAATGCCAAGGCTGATTTTTAGTCCCAGCCCGGCCCTGAATATGCCTATAACAATTTGGCCAATGAATCCAAAGATTCACATTATTTTACTGTATTGGATCAAATTCCATACTTACCAATTGTTCCTTCCTGCCCTTATATAGGTTTATTCTGCTGACAATGTTATGCTATTTTAGTCATTTTGGTAAGAAGCTTGTAAAGCTATTCTTAAGGCAGAACAAATATTTCCTAGCAAATGCCAGAGACCAGAGCCTCTTGACCTGGAGACAAAGTTTGTATTTTCACTAAATATATCAGATTGAAAGGACTAGCTTTTTCCCAGTGTTTATATTGCCTGCTATACACACATAATTGGCACTTGTTACCTGTTTTCATTCTAACCTACCGTCCTATTTGTGCCTTATTCCCAAAACTATTTTTGCTTTTCAATACATTGGTGAGGACTAAGTAGGTATTCCCAAGGGAATTTATAGGCTGCATTCCTAAATCCCTTCCCTTATCCCTAAGGAGCGCAGGAGGAACACTATTCATCTACTTTGATCAGATTGAAAGTGCCTTCTAATAAATGTTTTCCAATTGTTCCATACAAGATTCTAGAATGTATTAATACAGTATTTTACTGACTCAACATTTTCGCATATAACTCTTGAATCTTCTCATGTTCCATTGTTTTGTGAGAAGATGTGTCCATGGATGTAAATGGACTATTAATTTGACCTGTGGGGCAATGTGTTCATCCTTGGACCTGTAAACATATGAGCAAATTGGCATACATCAATGCACTTTTACTCCTACAGTTTGTAGAATTCCCATTTATATACTGCTTTCTGTTTCCTCTTTGGTACATTGATAGGTAAGTGAAGTTGGACACATATACTTATGTATGCCCAGTAGCATATGCGCCAGGTTGTATGTCAGGCATTCTTACATCCAGATATACTTACAGCCAAACGGGCCATGCGCACAAGAAAAGTTTTTTAACATTTGTTTTGATAATGAAAAACACATTTGCTATTAGGTTTCATTTAAATAATAAAAAAACCCTCTATAATATACAGTAGCAGGTATAATATCCCGTCTTGTGTCCAAATGATTGTAGCAAAAAATACATTCTATAATACAAAATCAAATAATATAGGCACGATCAATGAAAAAATCTTTAGGAGTGATTCCACAATCAGTCAATCAGAAGCTGCTAGCTAGTGCTGCTGACCATCATCATCATCATTTTGTATTTGCACCAGCCTTCAGGCACTCGTAAGTGACATGGCTACCGATATGTGTTTATGCGTCTCTTTGCCAGTCTGTCTAACTTTGCAATTATGTCAACATTCTCTTACTGTACTGTCTGCGTTTGCATTCCATTCCCTTCGTCGTTCCAACTCTATAAGGGTAAGGAGACACTAGTGTCAGATATGGATAAGTATGTATGTGCATGTGTTTTTTTGTCATGCACAGTACAAATTTGTGTATTTTATGCTAAGTAAATGGATGTGGACCCAATTCAGCATGAGCCCCAAAATGAGCAGAACAGAATTACAAAATGTGTTCTGCAGGAAATCAAAATGGAGCATTGATTAAGAAATAATTCAGTAAAATATACTTGTCAGAAGCCGTTCCCGCTGATCTCCTGTCAGATGGGGAACGGATGTCTGACCTCCCGTCGGCCGCTCCGGAGTCCTGCAGTCCTTCTGGTCCTCTCCTGTGCTGTCGGGCGCATGCGCCCTTTCCTCTGTCCCGTTGCTAGGCAACGGGACGCCGCTGTCTCCACTATCACTGCCTCCCTGTGCCCGCCAATCAGTGCCTTCTGTCCATTATTTAAACCTGACTCTGGCGCCATTAGGGTGCCAGAGTAACAGGTCCACTAGCCTGTGTTCCTGGTTCACTTGCTCCAGTTTCCCCTGTGTGATCTACAGTTCCTGCTTTCCTGTTGTGACCCCGGCTTGGCGACTATCCCATTATCTGAGTGACCCATATTGTACTGCGACCCCGGCTTGGCGACTATTCCTTTGGATTTCCCTTGGAACCGTATATTCCCGATTGGGGTGACACGGACCGTCTGACCCTTCTACACTACACCGGCAACTGGCTAATAGGACCACGACCTGCGTACCCTGTGCAGCGAAGTCCAAACCTCCTTGCGGGGGTCCCTGACGAACACCAGGGGTACGTTAGACTCCGCACCTACTAGTTCAGTAGTGCTAATACCGGTTAGTGTTTTGCTCTATTACAGTCCTCAAAAGGCCTACGGCCTGACAATACTATAGAGGTGTAAATTTTTCTTAACAAAAAATTTAACTCTCTGCGTATTTCTACTAATTGACATACAGTAAGTAGAATCTTGCATTTTACCTGCTCAAATTTCATTTTCACCCAAAGATTCCAATTGTGCTCTGCCTTAAAATAATGTTGTCCAAGAATAAAGTCAAATTGTGGTCTCCACTATGAGTTCTTTCAAGAAGAACTGTTGTGCTATAATATTAGATGCATGACGTGCACTACTTTGGTTTTCTTTAACTGCCACTAAATCTTATATGATTATAATGAAAGTGAGTTTACAATTGAACGCTGCCTTAAAAGTGAAAACTACAGTTCAACTCCAAACTTAAAAGTGTGTAAGACATGAGCGCAACAGCACATTGATTTCAATGTATAGGACAAAAGTGCTCAAGTCCAGTTCTCTCTGGTCCTACACAGGTCATACTTTTAAAGATACATTGAAACTTAGAATTGATTTTCATCTTTTAGGATAGACATGTCTATCTCACCCAGGTTGACATTTCCTCAAACTTCCCCTAAATACTCTCACTTAAGCACAGATGTGTTAATTCCTATCTCAGATAGTATAAGCAAGCCACCTGTACTGTAGCAGTAAGAGGTTTCACACAAATAATAATTTTACAGCATTCACACTACTGTATATAAACAATATATTTCTAACATTATTATTACAGCAACTGTAACAATTTGTTTACAATGCTTAACTTTAGATCTCATTTAACCTATCCAACTTACTTTCTAACAATATAATTGATGTTGTGCATTGTATATATAAGAAATATACTTGATAATATTGTAATTAAACAACATTTAATCATTTCAAGCTAAATGCTGTCATTCACTGATGAACATGGTGCTTGTGCACAGATCTGATGGAACTGAAGTTATTAAATGTCTCCAAGTATGTCTGACACCATTATGTACACCATAACAATATATGATTATAAAAGAAACCTACCTTGTGTCATAAATTGCATAGAGTCTTTTGTTTTCTTCAACTGCCTTCCTGCAAGAAAAGTGACACATTCAAAGATCTTGACATAGACTTTACAGAAAAAAAATATATATGTATGTTTTCTTACCATCTTGAGTAACATTGTCATATATATCCATTTTAGTATACTTGGCACATATAGGACCAGTGCAGCGGTGCACGGAGGATTGTGGGGGGGGGGGTTTCCCCCCGCCAACCCAAAAAAAAAAAACCCAGAGAGAGAGCTGCTGCGCATGCACAGCAGCTCCGTTTCGCCAGCGCTGTCCTTTATAGCAGCCGCGGCGCTGTGTAAGAAGCGTCTGCGGCAGTGCTGTATACAATACAGTACCGCCGCGGACGCTTCTTTGACAGCACCGCGGCTGCTGTATAGGACAGTGGCCACTTAGTTAGCGCAGGGGGGGTTTCTAGAGACTCAGAAACCCCCCCTGCGTGCGCCACTGCAGTAGTTGTCAGCATAGAATACTTAATAAAAGAACTGAGTGCTCTGAGAAAGTAAACATGTTCTCAAATACAGATGAGTGAAATTGTGGAAAAATTTTGCATTAATCAAGTCTTGCATTAAAACAGGTTATTTTGTAAAGGCGTGAATTTCAGGAAATACATTTTTCAATCACCATTGCTGTGTGGTGTAGCTGTAGTAGGACTGGGGAGATGTTAGGTCAAATTCTGCTTGAAAAACATGCTGAATTTGGTGAATGAGTTTAATATTTTGCGGAAGAGTTTTGAAAATTTTGTACATCTGTAGTCTCGGCGGTGCTTTCCGTTCCTTTAATTGTTAACTCCAAACTTTACACCATAACACCAAGCAGTGTTTCTTTCCCGGTAGCAAACAGAACACACGAAAACATTGCAGTATTTTGCAATAGACATAATAAACCACATTATACAATTAAAAATCTTACTTGCAATACTAATAAAATTATTTGTAAGTAGAAGTAGATGCAAACATGATTAGGATAAGTGTACAAGCTGGTGAGCCTGTTTTGAAATCAATAAGAAAACGTGAAAATAATTTTACAAGGGAAAGATAATAGAGGGAGGGTTACCTGAGATGAGGGCTAATAGATAAGTGATCACTGCTATTTAAAAACAAATAAGATTCCATAGTGAAAATACTATTATTGATTTACTTGTATAGTATAACAAAATAAATATTACAGGGAATATTTAATGAAACAATTATTTAGCTAGCAAATAAATATGCACTTCATGCAGAAAGTAGAATTAAAAATTGTCTGGAGAAGAAAGATGTCTGTTGTTGGTGAGCTCTGGCTTTTGTTTGTACTTATTCATAAGTTCTTCAGCACACAAAAACAGATTTCAAAAACAGAAACAATACATCTCATCACCTTTATTCATTGCTTTATTTACGGTTGGTTCAGACAATGCAAAAGAAAGTCCTGCAAACAAAAACTATTCCTGTGTATTTACTATGAGTTTGTTTTGTCCCCACAATGAATTGTGATCTTTGATCTTAGAATATTTTTTGTTAGATGGTTACTTTTTGGAAGACTACAATGGTATTTTATCCATCCTTTGTCTGATCATGGTTTGATGTAGGTAAAAGTCAGAAATAATGTAACTTTTCCAGCCTCATGCAAATTAACTAACCATTTTCAGATCTTTTTCAAAAATATTTTTAGAAAAGAGAATAACCACTGATACAGCGCTCTATGATCCTAAATGCAGCCAAAATCCTGATACAAGGGTATACAACCTAATTAATAACAATAGCAACAATATTACATCAGGACATTCAGAGCTTATAGGTTCTCATAAATAAACAGAAATATTCAAATGGACATAGGTGTATCAAACATGTCCATAGTAAAAGTTCCACTCTCATGAAGTATAGAAGATAGCTTATTCCACATCAAATATATACTGCTTCAAAATGATGTGCACCTTCCCTTCACCTGCGTGGTATTAATAAAAGATGGATTCCTACCAGAATTCTGGGTTGGATAGGCATATAAAACATAAGAGGAGCTCCTCCCGATATCCGGATTCTCGCAATTAATTCCACTTAAATCCTTTCCTCTCCAATACCAGTGTCCACATATAATGATGGTCAGAGAAAAAATAGACAAAATCTAGCGTGATATCGTCTAAAAACTTCAACAATTTATTAAAACTTCACATACAGAAAAGATAGTGTGTGATTGTTCCTACCAGAAATCAAGTTCTTAGCACATATAGGCAGGAGTCAGATGTAACAAATCCCGGGATGACACTTCCGCTTTAATGCCTTCAAACAGATAGCTAATACAGCATTCAACACACTGCCATGGATCAGTCTTATCAACCGTCTAGCGGTCTTTGTCAAGGAGATAAGACTGATCATAAATCCACAGCTATTTAAACCGGATGTAGCCAATCCAAAATAAGATCGGTAAAAATACATAGTAACACATTAAAATACATAAAACAACGCATTGCTATCAATACATATAATTCGTAAACATTTTAATGTTCTGCATAAGGACAACATTTTAACTAATATTCTTCCGAAAAAGCCCAAATTTGTATATAGGAGATCCTCTAACTTGAAGGACCATTTAGTAAAAGGTATACTTCCTGATATCACACCACGAGTAGGTCTTAAAAAGAACAAAGGATTTTATAGATGTGGGAGCTGCCTTGCGTGCAGATCCACTTCCAATAATAATCTAAAGAGCAAAACTACGGAATTTACAGCCAATGGACAAACTTTTGCAATACGTAAATTCAGTCAATGTCATTTATCTGATGGCTTGTAAATGTGGGTTGATCTATATAGGTAAGACCTCTAGATCTTTGAAAAAAAGAATGAGTGAACATATTCATAACATCAAAAAAGGCTTGGAAACTCATTCGGTGTCTGCTCATTTTAAAACACATCATTCCTGCAAAGAAAAAGATATTACTTATTTTTTGGGTATAGACTCAATTCAACCAACTTGGAGACATAAGAATACAGATACCTTATTGTCCCAGATGGAGATGAGGTGGATATTCCATCTGAATAGCCTTATCCCATATGGGCTTAATAAGGATTTTGAAATCAAGTGTTTTCTTTGAATGTCATCATCTGTGTAGATTTGCGGTTTGGGGCATCATATTTTGTGGAAAGGCATGTTGAATTGATGGCCATTTATTTTACCAATTAGATCCTTCAGAGATTATATATATCTTTATTTGATTACACTATAGAAACTAATAAAACATGCTGGTTTCTTATGATATGAATTCGCTCTGCATATCAGTCGGCGGCATGTCATATCCGGCACTTTCATTATCCTTACGTTCCATTGCTTATGATGCCTGACACGCATTCACTTGGTCTATTACTCCATGCCGATATGTCACATCCGGTTGAGCGGTTATGAAGCTATTCTCAGATACTATCGGCACGGTGGATGTCTAGGTGATTATGCACATAATTCTATCTTCTACCAAGTTTTAAGCGCTGTATTGATAGCAATGCGTTGTTTTATGTATTTTAATGTGTTACTATGTATTTTTACCGATCTTATTTTGGATTGGCTACATCCGGTTTAAATAGCTGTTTGATTTATGATCAGTCTTATCTCCTTGACAAAGACCGCTAGACGGTTGAAACACGTCGGAGTGATAAGACTGATCCATGGCAGTGTGTTGAATGCTGTATTAGCTATTTGTTTGAAGGCATTAAAGCGGAAGTGTCATCCCGGGATTTGTTGCATCTGACTCCTGCCTATATGTGCTAAGAACTCGATTTCTGGTAGGAGCAATCACACAATATATTTTCTGTATGTGAAGTTTTAATAAATTGTTGAAGTTTTTAGACGATATCACGCTAGATTTTGTCTATTTTTTTCTCTGACCATCATTATATGTGGACACTGGTATTGGAGAGGAAAGGATTAAAGTGGAATTAATTGCGAGAGTCCGGATATCGGGAGGAGCTCCTCTTATGTTTTATATGCCTATCCAACCCAGAATTCTGGTAGGAATCCATCTTTTATTAATACCACGCAGGTGATGGGAAGGTGCACATCATTTTGAAGCAGTATATATTTGATGTGGAATAAGCTATTTTCTATACTTCATGAGAGTGGAACTTTCACTATGGACATGTTTGATACACCTATGTCCATTTGAATATTTCTGTTTATTTATGAGAACCTATAAGCGCTGAATGTCCTGATGCAATATTGTTGCTATTGTTATTAATTAGGTTGTATACCCTTGTATCAGGATTTTGGCTGCATTTAGGATCATAGGGCGCTGTATCAGTGGTTATCCTCCTTTCTAAAAATATTTTTGAAAAAGATCTGAAAATGGTTAGTTAATTTGCATGAGGCTGGAAAAGTTACATTATTTCTGACTTTTACCTACATCAAACCATGATCAGACAAAGGATGGATAAAATACCATTGTAGTCTTCCAAAAAGTAACCATCTAACAAAAATTATTCTAAGATCAAAGATCACAATTCATTGTGGGGACAAAACAAACTCATAGTAAATACACAGGAATAGTTTTTGTTTGCAGGACTTTCTTTTGCATTGTCTGAACCAACCATAAATAAAGCAATGAATAAAGGTGATGAGATGTATTGTTTCTGTTTTTGAAATCTGTTTTTGTTTGCTGAAGAAC
This sequence comes from Mixophyes fleayi, assembly GCF_038048845.1. Lineage (NCBI taxonomy): Eukaryota > Metazoa > Chordata > Amphibia > Anura > Limnodynastidae > Mixophyes > Mixophyes fleayi. The sequence goes on along the minus strand of NC_134403.1, from coordinate 142,578,089 downwards.
TTATGAATAAGTACAAACAAAAGCCAGAGCTCACCAACAACAGACATCTTTCTTCTCCAGACAATTTTTAATTCTACTTTCTGCTTTAAGTGCATATTTATTTGCTAGCTAAATAATTGTTTCATTAAATATTCCCTGTAATATTTATTTTGTTATACTATACAAGTAAATCAATAATAATATTTTCACTATGGAATCTTATTTGTTTTTAAATAGCAGTGATCACTTATCTATTAGCCCTCATCTCAGTTCACCCTCCCTCTATTATCTTTCCCTTGTAAAATTATTTTCCCGTTTTCTTATTGATTTCAAAACAGGCTCACCAGCTTGTACACTTATCCTAATCACTTTTGCATCTACTTCTACTTACAAATAATTTTATTAGTATTGCAAGTAAGATTTTTGATTGTATAATGTGGTTTATTATGTCTATTGCAAACTACTGCAATGTTTTCGTGTGTTCTGTTTGCTACTGGGAAAGAAACACTGCTTTGTGTTATGGTGTAAAGTTTGGAGTTAACAATTAAAGGAACGGAAAGCACCGCCGAGACTACAGATGTACAAAATTTTCAAAACTCTTCCGCAAAATATTAAACTCATTCACCAAATTCAGCATGTTTTTCAAGCAGAATTTGACCTAACATCTCCCCAGTCCTACTACAGCTACACCACACAGCAATGGTGATTGAAAAATGTATTTCCTGAAATTCATGCCTTTACAAAATAGCCTGTTTTAATGCAAGACTTGATTAATGCAACATTTATTGTTGCAAAAATATTTTTAGGTCACATATTGAACCAGATTTACAGAAATCTTGGACACTAACAGTCATAGATTTTTGCATACAGTTTACTTAATAGAGAAGGGCTTCTAATAAACACACTTGATTATCATGTCACTGACCATATAACCCAAACTGACCTCTTAATGAGATGTTTATCCTAAAAGATCATATATTTTTAATTAACAAAGTGAATTTGGAAAAATTGCTTCAATAAAGAACATGGGAAATATACATGTTTGTGTTATGCTAATAGGGGGCTTTGGTGAAACTCAGATCATATTTAGAACCTTATACAGAAAACACAAACTAATACAGATAATTCTAAAGGGTTATGTAATGTCAGTGATCAGTGATGTAGTAATGTTTTAAATGTTCTTTATGATGTCATCAGTGATATCATTATGCCATTTGTCATATTATGTTATAATTGACATCATAAGCAAATGCATGGGAGTTGGGCCGATGAATGTTGCCTGAAACCTTAACAGCTATGAGATTTTAGTCCATGGTGTGCAGGGCTGTTTTTAGTAGAAAAGGGGTATGTCTTCTATAATAAAGACAAGACAAACAAAGGACAAAACACTGTAAGTCTGGTGCCTGTAGTTCTTGTGGTAATGAGGTCCTAAGAGGTGGCACTTATACAACTACTATAGGGCCCCATACGCAATTATTAGCACTTTTAATAATAGCTAAACCCAGGGCTAATCTGTGTGGGAATTGTTTTAACAGGGAACAAATCAATAATTCCACACCCCCTTTTTAAATGCAAAAGGCTCCAGCACTGAGAGACATATAAAGGATTTCATAACCACATAACCACCATAGAGTGAATTTTGGCCAGTGTAATGAGAGCCACAGATGTACCCATGACCTAACTGGCTGCAAAGAGCCTAATACATGGGGTGTTCCCTAATCAAAGTAACCAGACTCCAGACTGGTCAGAGCTGGGATGACCCAGAACATTGGGTTCCAATAATCAGAGTGCTTGTTTTGCCAAATTTGAGCGCACTAATTACACACTGTGACAGAACTGAAAGGTGCAGGGTCTTTTCCTAGGCATGTTGGCAAGGAAATAAACCCTCTGCTGGCTGCCATGATATAGGGGTCACCAACAGCACAATGTCCTCTAAATCAACGTTGCTATGCATAGCAATATTTAGAGCTGGGCTGGTGGCGTCTACTGGACAGAGGCAAAACAAAATAGGATGGCTCCCAATACCAATTACAGCCAGCCACAGAACTGAAAAGAATAGGTGCAGTGGTGGCTAGGAAAATAAATTCAGACATCAAGAGGTCACCAGCAGGGTCAGCAGAGGCAGGGTCTATGAGCCCTATGCCCTTTACACAGCAACCCTTTTACAAGGTGTATAAAAAAATGTGGACTCTTTCTACTAATTACCGCAGCACATTAGACAGCACCAGAAAGAGCAGGGACACTTTCTAACCACCCTGGTGCAGAGGAAACTAGAGAAGAAAGGATTACTAAGAGGGGACATCTATGCTACCTCTCTAGTCTTCCAGTGCATTGTACAAGGGGTCCATAAGGCAATTGCCCAATACACAAATAACCAAACAAAATACACATATACTTTCTTTTCTAATCTTAATACATATTTAGTTTTCTTTAACCATCATTTCTTTAAGTTTTCTATCTTTTTACTGACCTAACACACAATGTGGATGAAAGCTTCAGGTAGACAGAGGTGGCATAATTCCAATATTTTTCCTACACTTCTCATATATCTGATTTGTTGATAGTACTCCCCCATGTATTAATGGGGCATACAATAAGTGTATTGTGCCTCTTCTTATGATCTGAGTGGCCAGTTGGCTCAAACAGCATACCTACAATTGACATAAACTGGACATGTTTGAATGTGTTTGCAAATACATCCCTCAACAAGAAGCATGTACTAAGTTTTAGATCTTTATGATTCATCCAAGCTAGATTTACAAACGATTTAATGCCTTCTTGTAAGAAAGGAGTTTATTTTGCATCATACTATTTTTTGATCTGCTGTCCAAACACTGCCATGGATACTGCATGCTGTAATAATAATCATTAGCATTACAATACAATGAAACACAAGCATGTCAGTTTTCTGGCAGTTTAAACATTTCCATAATCGTTAGTGTTTCCTAGAAGATGAAAGAACAATGGTCAATAATAAATGGAAAAACCATATACATTTAGAATGATACTAAGTGTCCACTTTTTTTGTGCTGGTAGGAAAAATTATAATATAATATAATTATATTTATAGCAGTGTTGAGATATGCAGCTGACAAACATATAATTATATACAGTATATGATACTGCATGGAACATTTTATGAGTTATTACCTACACAATGCTCCAATGGTTTCAAAGTGGGTTCTTTTGTACCTTTTTGCATTTACATGTGTCACAAGATAACCAAATTCTCATCATAAACACAAAATAATGAAATACAGGTATGGGATCTACTAATTAGAAATTCCGAGTTTGCTGGATAAGGCTTTGGCGTATTCATTGCTAAAATAAACTCCTGACAACGCGCTCTAGTGTTTTCGATAGCAGCTTCTGATTGCAGCTTGTGGCTGCCATAAGCACATGTCAAATCTGACAATAAAATAATTTCTTAGAGGGATTATTACCTCAGTTTTTATTTCCTTAATGCTGCTTAGCACAGGGGAATGTATATATTAGTCATAATTTTATGTTATCATTCTGATTTTTTTTTCGGGAGGGGGGATTCTTTTCCTACACAGTTGCCAGTTCTCTATCATATTTTTGGTTCTCTCCAGAATTGGCTACACCCCCAGTGGCATCATATTTTCCCCAATGATGTCACAGACATTCCTTGACACTATGTTATGACTTTAAGCAATCATATTATGGAGGATTATCACATATCCATAAAATAACAATCTATAACAACAATAGCAGGAGATAAATGGATTATTTATTGTAAGGCGAATACAAACAATGGCATCTCTACAGAATGTTGAGCTCCCTAAACTGATAGCAGCACATAAAAACTAGATATAGGGACACTCCACACATGCATAAAGAGTAGAGATTATATTTTAAACCAAATAGCTTTGTGCTTGAAGTTGACAACTTTAGTGGCTGTCAGGATTGGGGACAGAAGCTGGAACAGAAACACTGTTAGACTCAGGTAGATGAGCCTTAGAGAAGGAAATGAAACCAAAGTACAATGGTATTGTCTGCACTTTAATCAATTCATAAGGCATAGTTTAAAAGTAATATAGCCTTTAATATAAAAGGACATGAACTTTTACACTACGGACATCTATTCAAGTTATGAGTTAGTCCAGGGTTTCTCAAAGTGTGAGCTGATACATGTCCTCTCTGGAAGTATCTCACACAAGTTCAAAAGATACTCAAGTGGATCAGCCTTTTGCACTAATTTAAAAAAAAATATCTAGAATGATAGCAGAATGAAGTATTCATTGTTTCATTATGAACATGATGAAGCTCTTATCAAGCACATACAAACATAAGGAGGTATTTAGTAAGAAAGTGTTGAGAAAACTTGGTTTAGACAGTTGAGTTTATTATAACTGGTCAACTGGATTACTGGAGTTAGGGACATGCAAATATGTACAATCTTCACCAACTCAACACTGTCTTTGTTGAGTTACTGTTAGTTAACACACGGAATCTACATTGTAAATTTGTGAATTGTCTCATAATTTTTAAACAATTGTGATGGACAACTGAAACACTTTTTTGTATTAATGCATGTCATGAATCTTAAAATTACTAGCAATGTAAAGCTGGGTACACACTACACTGTTTTCGCCCAATAATCGGCTAAAACAGCCGACATACGACCGTTTGTTCAAAACTCTAAGCTTTAGGGTTTTTATGAAATTAATTTTAGACATTTTTTTTTAAGTAAATTTTATTAAGGTTTTTTTTTTCCAAAATAATGACAATACAAGGCACAGACAGTGCATCAGTATTACAGAACAGAACATAAGAGAGCAAAAAGGACATTTCACATAATCTTGAAGTACCAGCTTCAACAATTTAAGCACAATAGTTTAGTGTAGAGTTAGGGGAATTGCCCGGAATGAGAGGTTATTGTTGAGATGCACCCTCTGTACCAATGTAGGGAGAGGAATGAACCAGGAGAGGGAAAGAGGAGTAAAAAGAGGAAGAGAAAGAGAGGATGAAAGAGAGGAAAGAAGGACATACTAGTAAGGGGATGATTAGAAAGGGAGAAAGAAAAAAGAAAAGTGAAGAAAAACTCGATACAAAAATATATTCATTAGATATTCAAATTATGAGATTTGTATAATAAATAAAAAGTTGTGTTATGATGAGGTAAAATAGTCTTGCCAAGCATACCATGTAGATAGAAATTGGTTAGGACGGTCATTTACGACACTAGTCATATGTTCTAAGATATATATTTGCCAAACATTTTGAACAAGCTCTGGGATTGTGGGACACTCAGGTTATTTTCATTTTCCAGCTATCAAACATCTAGCAGCGGTGAGAATATGGCCCGAGAGTTTCCAAACATGTTTATGAGTGTCAGGGGGAAGGCGGGGGAGATGAAAATAAGAGAGATGGAACAGAGACTTTAAATTTGTGAGTTTATGGATAAGATCAGCTACTTATCTCCAAATGATTTTGATTTTAGGACAGTCCCACCAAATGTGGGACAGGGTACCCCGAAGACCACAATCACGCCAGCAAAGTTCAGAAGTTGTCGGGTAAAAAGATTTCAGTCTGGAAGGGACTAAATAACAGCGAAACAAAAGCTTATAAGCATTCACTTTTATCTGTGCACAAATTGAGGATTTGGCAACTGCCTCTCGAATATCAGACCATTCTTCAGGATCCAGAACCTCAGCCATATCCTCCCAACGCAACTCATGTAGCTCTTTATCAGGTAGATTGCTATTCATCAGCAATGCGTAAAAAGTGGAAATTAGTCCTTTAGAGGACGACCTGTTAATACAGAATGACTCTAAAGGAGATGGACAGCAAGGAATTTGTGGGTCTATTTGGTTGTTGCAAAAATGACGTATTTGTAAATATTGATAAAAGGAAGAAGCCGGGAGATGGAGACAATCACGGAGCTCAGGGAATGTCGGGAAAAATCCCATAGGAACTATGTCTTAAAACAATGTTATATTTTGTCCATTGGGAAAAAGGTTTGGGGTTCATACCAGGAGGAAAAGCAGGGTTATTCCAAAGAGGGCACATTCGCTTAGGGTTATTTAATTTTAGACACTTTTTAATGCTGGGTACACACTACAGAATTTTCTGACCAATGTGTTATCCACAATGATGTTACTAACGACAGGAAAAAAAAAGTCCCGATCAGCATGCCAGTTCATGTGTACACACTATATATGTTTTACAAGATTTACCTTCAGATCTGTTATAAACATTGGCTGAAAAAAAATCATGATTCTGTAAACTTTATGGAGAATCTGATCATAAGTGCATACACACTGCAGGATTGGAAAGCTGTCATTCTATAGCTGAACGAGATTTATGGTTTGTCACATACTGGTTACTAGCTGGTATTGGCGCAGCCGTGCAAGGAGGCGCAGAGTCTAATGCGCCCCCAGTATTCACCAAGGACCCCTGCAAGAGAGTTTAGGCTTCGCTGCAAGAAGGTGCGCAGGTTGCCGTTCTCCAAGATGGCCACCAGTGTAGGAACAGAGTGGACGAAGAGTAGTCAATCGAAATGAGTCAGAACCAATGGGCAGCGAGGTACAAAAGGAGAATCCAAAGACTGGCCAAATATCAGGAAACCAGAACTGGAGGCAAGGTACAAGGCAAAATCCAAACTGAAGGTCAGAGGGAAGCCGGGTCAGAGCAATGTCAGGAACAGATGTAGGCAAATAGCTGGAGCAAGGTGAGACCAATACTCTGGCACCCTAATGGTGCCAGAGGCTTTCTTAAATCCCCCTTTATCTCCCCTGATAGGAGGCAGAGTTGCTGCGGTCAGGGATGCTGACCGCTGAGCGGAAGTGCTTAGGCGTCTCATTGCCTAGCAACAGGATGCGCCGGGTGCCCGGAAGTAAGGGCAAGCGTCCCAATGCTAGGCAGCGGGACGCGATGAGTGCAGAGACAGACGACCGCCTCTCGCACCAGAGTCAGTGCGGAGGCGGTGAATGGCCTGACATGGTTCTGCTGAACAATCAAATCAGACGATATGATGTGCTTTGAAACAATCCTCATTCATCGCTAGAGCGTACACACTAATGCAATATTGGGCCAAACGGGCATTTATCATTGGATTGACCCAATACTCGGCTGAAAACACTGTAGTGTGTGCCCAGCCAAACACTATATAGTATAATATAAAACATATTAGATGATGCAAGACTTTTCACCCTGTGTTTCTCTTTTCTCCTGAGCACAATTACTTCTCCCCTGTGTCTCCTTTCATTAATGTCTCCCATTTTCCTAAATCTCTCTAATGACTCTCCTGTGTCTCACTCCTTTGTCTTTTCATACTCCCCATGCGCCCCTATCCTCATACCAGGTAACTCCCTCTCTCACTCCCCATCTGTTCTCCTTTGTGCCTCACCCCTCGCTTTGCTCTCTTCCTTACTTTGTTCAGGCCTACTTACAGTCTTTCTTAACTTCATACACAACACATGGAGCCAGAGAGGTAGAAGCAAAATCTGACATCTTTGAAAAATGATGTACAAAGGATAAGTACTCACAGGCAGTAATGGATGGATGGCCTGTGTGTGTCACCTTGTGCATTTTACTAGTAACTGTTTGAGGAGGATTATAGATTGGTGACAAGGAGAAGAGTGGGAATAGGAAACAACAGTCTAGTCTACAGAGAGCTTGGCAAATCTGGTGGGAAAGGAATTGAAGAAGCTTTCAGGAGGATCACAGAGTGTATTTGGGACCAGAAATCCCTGGCAGGAAAAGAACATGAAACTGATCAATTGGTTCCAAAGCCAATTCACAGACCCACTCTTAGTTAATAACACTGAAGAGCTGCTGGTATTGGTGCTGAAGTTTTAACAGGAGGAGCACAGAGAATATGGCAGGTAAAAGAAGCAATGGATATTTGGGGGAAGGATGAGTGGGTAATTAATTAATTATGACATCAGTTATTAGAGTCTGAACATGTGGTAAGGTCATAGAGCAGACATAGGAACAGACAAAAACCCCTAATTGTTCTCATAGCCTGTACAGAGGAACAACATAAAGACATGGGCCTGATTCATTAAGGATCTTAAATTAAGAAGTATCTTATTTAAGTTTCCTGGACAAAACCATGTTACAATGCAAGAGGTGAAAACTAGTTTTCTGTTTTGCACATAAGTTAAATACTGACTGTTTTTTCATGTAGCACACAAATATCAACTTTAAATTTCAGCGTACAAATAAACTATCAAGTATTTGTGTGCTACATGAAAAACAGTCAGTATTTAACGTATGTGCAAAACAGAAAACTAGTTTGCACCCCTTACATTGTAACAAGGTTTTGTCCAGGAAACTTAAATAAAATACTTCTTAATTTAAGATCCTTAATGAATCAGGCCCATGTTTATTATATAAATTCCTCTGTGCACAAATAAGCAAAAAAAAATTAGGTTTAGAGTGACTTAAAAAGAAAGATTACATCCTGTCTGACTTTTTTTAATTGGAAGAGCTGATGATTGGAGAGTCAATATTTATTACATCTAGGGTTCAGTATTTTATTGCTTCAGGGATAAATCTCATACAACACATATTCTAGTAGATAAGTTAACAATGATCTATTATCTACTGAGGTCATTTACATTACTATGGAGGAATCTCTAATAAAAGTGGAAGAGATGCTGCTAGTAAACAAGAAAAATGCATCACTATGACTAACCTTGCAAATTATAGCAATACTGTGTTAAACTAAATATTTGCATAATTATGTTAATTGAAGTAACCATTTACCTTGCCATTACTTAATGAAAATAAAGGAAATCAAAGATGTCAAAGGACAATTAATGTAGCTATGCTGTAAACATTGAACAGTAGAAGCTTCCTCTCAGCTGTTAAGTTAATGTGGAGCTAAACCCACACAAGGATGGGCTACATTGTTTTTGATGTTTTATATTTCACAACCTATCAAATCTCCAATTACCAATAGATTTCTATGCTGAGCCTATGAAGGCTGTGACATTAGCAACATGATGCATTGTGGGGGGCTTTATACAGCATCTATGGAGTTTGAACAAAGATTTAGGAGAGGAGAGGAGAACATTTAACATTTTTCATTGGGGACCCAATTATGTCTGTGTCCCAGAATAGTGATTCCATTTTTAATTATGAATTACGCTTTCAGAATTACTTCAGTCTCAACAACAAATTAAGTACTGCTAAAAATAATGAAGATAATGGGTATATTGAAATAATAATATTAAAATTGAATTATGAATTAGTTTATTAGCTGGCTCTACATAAAAGGTTTATATAAAAGGTATCATGGACACCCACTGTAACTGATATGGCCACCCATGATTTAGAACTATTGATGTAAAGCATACATTCTATAGAGACATGAGTATATGTTTGATATATTCAAGAAATTGTATAAATTAAATTAAGGTCATTTACAGGTGACAGCAGCAAAGGAGAGTGCCTTGTTTAGTGTTGTTGCTGGTTGATGACCCATTGTGTAATAAAATTGCTTAGCTGGCTTTGTGCCTTGCAAATGATGCTTCCCCGTTACATGTGAAAACAGTCATGTCATAACACTTTCCTTTCTACCTTTTTGACCTTCAACTCAACTGTACAATTTTGTTTTAATAATGTCTTCCAAAGGATTACTTGATTTATCTAAAGTAATTGAATAGCCCAAAAAAGAAAGATGCCATTTTGCTGTCTTTGTTTCAGTCATATATGTAAAGTTGTAAGACCTGAGTCATTAAGGAGAGCAAAGCATAAAAAAGGAGTAACATTTGCACCTGGGCAAAACCATGTTGCAGTGGAGGGGAAGGTAAATTTAAAATGTGGGAACAGATTTATAGTTGGGGTAGGGCATGTCCTAGATCAACTTTAAATTTCAGTGTAGTAATAAAGCTATTAAGTATTTGTGTGCTAGATGAAAAAACAGCCAGTATTTAACTTATGTGCAAAATAATAAACTAATTTGCACCCCTTGCATTGTAACATGGTTTGTCCCAGAGAACATTTACTCCTTTTTTGCCTTAATGACTCAGGCCCTTAATGTTTAAAACATTGGTATATTAGAAGAAGACCTCTACCTAGGTCATGTCCTGCTATGATATAAAAACAATATCCCTTTGAATGCAGCCATTATAAGAATAGCCTTTTCTATTATGCACAAACGCTTAAAAAAAAACCTGCAAAATGGGAAACATCTTCAACTTTGTCTTGACACTGTTCTTAATGGAAAATGTAAGTGTAATCCGTGGTTAATAATCAAAGGGGTCAAATCCAGTAATCATGAACAGAAATACGTTTAAAAAAGACAGTTATAGTTATTTTATATACTACTCATCTGTCTACCTGTATTTAGAAATAACAGGTATGTATCCACCTGTTCTTTTGTCAGGCGCCAACTCCGCACCCCACGTAGGTGCCGAAGACAGTCCCTTCCGGCAGTCTCTCCCGTCCCATTGCCTAACGGGACTTCCTTCCGACCTCCTGCAGCAGCCCACATGCGCCGAATGACGTGTCCACGTTGCCTAGCAACGGGACGCCAGCTCCAACAATCAGCTGTGTCTGATCGCCGGAGATCACCTGACTACCTGCTTCCTTCCTCCGCTATTTAACCATGGTGCCAGAGTATTGGTTCCTACTCCAGCATTCCTGTGTTTCCATTGTGTTTGTTCGGTTACTGATTTGGCTTGCCTAGACTCTTCTCCTGGCTTCTCCTCTGTACCATGCTGCCGTATTGGTTTTGATCCCGGACTGTTCTGACTATTCTCTCGCCTATCCTCCATTGTACCGAACCTCCTTGGTTCCGACCCGGCCTGTCTGACTACACTTTCTACGCCGCACGGTGACTATCTGGGAGAACCGCGACCTGCGCACCTCACGCAGCAAAGCCCATAACTCCTTGCGGGGGTCCCTGGCGAACACCGGGGGTGCGTTAGACTCTGCGCCTCTCAGTTTAGCAGCGCTAACATCAGTCGGTGTGAATTCCTGTGATAACGTGACATTTTTCTTCTGTTCTGGAATGTCTACATTCCAAGTTCATCCACTGACTGTAATATCTGTCTACTTCCCATGTGTGTCCCATGTGTGTCTATAATAGGCCTCTAACATTATTTCCTCTTTATCAGTGATGCAAATTTTATAACTCTATACTAGTCTGGCTTTACAGTTTGCTTATTTGTTCTTGTAAATAAGCCACACTATACCTTGCAAGTCAGTCTACTGGATACAATTGTGATGTACTAACAAAGCGATTGAAAATAACAGTTAAACAATTGAATTGAACAAGCATTGACAATCTTAATCTGCTGTATCCGGAAACTGTATTCACCATTTTACTGTTCTGGGCAATATAATTTGCTGATTTCATTTCTCATGAGCTTAATCTATTTCTTAGACCCTTGCCACTCATTCACATCTATTAAACCCCAATCTTTATCCTATAATACTCAGTAACTTTTTTCCTGTCTTCATTCCTTAACTGTTATAATCTGTCAGTATAAAATAAGGCCTTTAAAAAGTAAACATCATCTCTACCTCTCAATTCTTTTGCTTCCAGTAGTAGATGCTATATCACTAAGCCCATCTTATCCCCTCCCACATCTCTCCTAATGCTCATTCTGATTCAGCACTATGGTCATCCATCAAACCTCAAATATATCACAAGTTCTGTCACTTTCAAAATCCTTTAAATGTACATTATGAAATACATGATCTGTCTCTAACAAACTAGCCTCCATCCATGACCTCTTCCTCTTAACATTCTTGCCAGAACATAAACTTGGCTCATAGAATCAGACACTGACTCACTTGCAGCCCTTCATGGTGCAGTCCCCACTTCATCCACACCTCCAGGATTGAAAAATGACAGTGTGCTGAGATTGGACTCTTACTTTTCCCTTGTCGCACATTAAATGTTCTCCCACCCAGTGTTCCCTCTAAGCTGAGCAATCTGTAAATGATAGAGTCAAACCTGTATCTTACTAGGAAACATCCTGCAGATTGTGAATGCAAACCTTTCCGGTGGAGCCCTCATTAGAGTGACCTTTTAATTCTTTCCTTTCCAGATTGCTCAGCTTAGAGGGAACACTGCTCCCACCTCTTCATCCACTTACATTCCGTCTTTTGAAGTTCATACTATCCAGATTTTCAACCCCATCTCTCTACATGTTTGTGTTAACTATCATCTCCTTGAACCATGCCAACTATTTCTTAAACATTTTTTAAGGCTTCTTATCAGGCTTCTAACGGTCTTCTTATCATCTGCCATTCCCACCATTATCTAGGGCAAATGTATCACCCTAATTATCCAAATCTTTCTTGTGCCTCAAAACTACTCTACTCTCCTCTCTTGGCCTCAACCAATGGATACACTGTTTTGACCTGACTTTGACCTACGCTGTTTCCTGACTTTGTTAAGTTTCTCATTGTTTAACACTCCTTTCCCTCTCTCAGACAATCACCTGGTCACCTGCAAGCTCTCCTCTACCACTTTAACATTCATACCCACAGAAATCTAACTTATTTAAGGCCTATATTTTTTTTAAAAAACTCCACTTGTCTGCAACAACATAATTTCCCACATTGTCCACTGCAATTTCTTTTCTTATCGGTATCCCCTAAGCAGATCTTCACCCTACAATTAATTTTGATTGCAACGACTAGAATAATAATAAATAATCTCAAAAATCAAAATATTGGATCTCATAATCATGAGCTTTGGCACAAACTTAGGTACAGACCTGCACAGAGGTGCAGAGGTAGGGGGATGAAGTCAAATTATGAGGGTAAAATGGCTTTTGCACTGTATGGATTTAAATGACCATTCTCTGACATTGAAGGAGAACAAGATGAACAATTTACTTGTTCTAATTCTATTTATTTACCTATGACATCAACATTTATGGTTGACATTTACATTTATGTTTAGTTTTCTTAATTTATATTTGTAATTTGCTACTGTTTTAACAACATGTCCCTTGAGGAGCCTGTTCATTTAGGTTTACATGTACTGTCTTAGTTTTTCGTGTTCATGCAGCCATTGTACTCATCCTGATAAATGAATCCAATAGTATCGCAGTCCCCAGAGAGCATCCTTAATGTTTTATTATTACCTTATTCTTACCTCAATCACTACAATTAAGACTTTCATTGTTTTATGCTAACCCTCTGTAATACACTAAGCTAATGACATGATGTGTTAAATATGTTTAATAGACATTAATAACTAACAATATATCAATTCAAGCAATATATAATACAACTAGACTGATCAGTTTTCAAAAAAAGGAATGTAAAGTATCCCAGTCAACCTTTGTTAGACATTACATTCTACATTTTATAGTACAATTGCTCCACCCTCAGATGAGTCAAAGAAATCACACGAAAATCAATATATCCCCAGTCGTTATTTATGAAATGTATTCACTGTGTCATGGAGCTGTAGCACCCTCTCCTGGTACATCTTCATATTGCGATTATGTGCTTTTTATTATTTACACAAAATCCTGACACAAAAGCTTCAATTGTATCCCTTTCCAAAGTGAAACGATCTTGTCTCTGTCTCCAAAAATGATTTTTTTTGTCATTTGAGAAAATTATTTACCATTATAATTTAAAGAAAATGAAAATATCTCCAAAGTGTGTGTGTGTACACACACATATTATATATATATATATATATATATATATATATATATATATATATATATATATATATATATATATATATATATACACATACATACATACACACACACACACACACACACACACACACACACACACACACACACACATATAAACTGGTTACACAAGTGTATACTTACAAGGGATGGATCAATTAAATCTAATTAAAATACACACAGGGCGCTTTTTGAAATATTTCATGCAGAGCAGACCAACTTACAGACTAGTCTTCATTGGCTTTACAGGATTTTAGCTATTGGCAGTTAATTCAGTTCTATTCATTAGTTAAATAAGTTTCTATTATTTATCAAGATCGTTGTGCTGAAATAGAACACAAATGCTCAACTGACGTTGTAGTCTGCTTCATGTAGAAAACGTTTATATAAAAGTGTACTTTAACATTATCCAGAAAAGCATGCTTGTTTCCTTGCTACAACCAAATGACAAAACCATAAATCAACAGAAGCAAGACAAAAAAAACCCCCGATAAACACTGACTAAGATTATGCTAAGGAAATGAAAAGCATAATTCAAAGTTAGCAGCCAGATCAGATGATGGATGCAACGTGGAGTGACAGACACATAGTGGAAACGCTTGATATATTGATTCCTAATACAATGAAAATAGTACATTATCTAATATTAGACCTTTGGCCAATTCCCCAATAACCTCTCCAACTCCGGACTGTGTTAAGTACAACGCCGATCAATATCGATTCTGCTAAACCAGACGCAGCAGTTGTGTTTATGGATGGGAGAAATGAGTTATATATTTCAGAGAAAACACCCGGCTCTGCTCCATGGCCTCTGTGACATGGCTGGTTGGTGCCTACTTGTCGGAATGTGGCGGTCAGTTTGTCCCAGCCGCTTCATTCTCCCAACTTCTGCATTTCTCAGGGGACCTCATTATTAGACTGGGTGGATTGGGCTGCATGCTCTCTGATCCAGCACTTTACAGAAATCCCAATAGTTATAGTGATTGGTGTCCGCGGCCAAAGAGAGGACAAGGACAACAGGAACGTAAAAAGGAAATATAAATCTTTTCTGAGAACACTTGTTCATTGATAGAGGGACTGGGAAGCTGTTCATTCCGGAGGGAGGAGCTGAGCTCTATCAGGACTGTAGGGGCCACCACCAGCCAGCATCCCCAGCATCGTGAGCTGCCTGCACTACTACTGAGGGTCCATATCCAAGGTGAGAACAAAATCATGAAGAACGCCTAACCAAGGTGACATGAAGGGTCGGGAATGAAGCACATCTGACATCATCTCAGGCCCTAATACAACGGCAAATAAAGCTCATTCGGTAAGCAATAGCTTGCGCTTCATTATTACTGCACAACTGTATGGTTGCTATGTGATTAGCAGTGTGAATGGCATGACTGCTTTCAGGAAGTGCATATGGGTCTTCTAAATTGTAATGTCTGCAATAAGTACTTAACACCTGCTGAGGGACAAGTCTGAGAGACGAGGTAAGGGCTGGGGAAAAATCAGCAGGAGGTTTCTCTGCACTGGTGCAGATTAACGTGGTGAACTAGTTAACATAGCTAAAGCCAAAACAAAGATATGAATGATTAGTAGACCCTGTGCTTAATAGCTGTGCACGCAACAGTACAACGAGGCTACTGTCCTTTCAGCAAGTGTTCCATTGTTCAGTCAGCGGAAATATAGTGTGTATATAAACGGGGGAAGCATCGTATCCCCAGCAATATAGGTTGCAGATTAAATGTGCGATTTAAGCATATATTTTACAGCAAAAGACTGCATCTGACCTTTGTGTAACAGAAGCTGCAGCTCCACTTATTGAAAGGAAAGCACTGCGATGATAAGGTCTTTTGTGCAGAGACAGTGTAATAGCATTTGTGGAGGAGGCAGAGATACTGTGTGCTCATAGTGGGACGGGGTGCAATTTTGCTATGCCATTGATTTGGATTTAGAAGAACCGTAGAAACTGGCAGGTCTATGTCAAAAATGGTGCACACATAATTGTAATCGAACAAGGCATCAGCACTACCCCAGTGGACAGCTCCAGTCACTGGTACAAGATGCAGCTGATTACTGAGAAATTAATCATTGTCAGGTACATGTCACAGTAATATAGCAGGAGACCGGGTCAAATTGCTCCTATTAAATGATAGCACGGGCAGTGTTAACCATATTGATCAACTGGCTTAAGCTGGTAAAAGAGATCAAACCGTCTTAATAAAGCAAGTTTAAATAATCTCATTGATATAATTGCAATAACCTTTTAATGCCAATCCTCTTTGAAAGAAAATGATTAAAAATCACTATATAAGATGAAGTGTAATGATGTACAAGTGTATATAGCATCTGTTTATCCATGACAATTTTATTTCTTATAAAATAACTGTCCAATTAAACATATAGACTGGCACAAATGCATAATTACTATATTGATTGTGATTATCAATATTGTGATGATTATGCTACTCTACATTCTTCTTAATTTCCTGTGTGCAATAATTTTGAAAAAAAATAAAAAAAATTTCCTAAATTAAGGAATATAATTTCTCTGATTCAAATTTTACAGTTGGAGTGGACAACATCCATAGTACATACATAGTAATTCACTCACCCATATACCTGCTGGAAATGGACTGTATATTCAAGTCGTCTACTACCCTGATAAGAAAAATACTTCTATCCTGTCTCATTGTCAGTTTGCCTGTTAAGTTCAGGTAAGTGTCACTCCCAACTATTTTTTATGTATCCTTCATACATTGCAAATGTATCTAAACGTAAAAGTAATTTTCCAATAAGAATAAATTCATAACAATAACTTTAAAAGGTTGTGTTAACCTAAACTCTATTTTAAACACAATACTTATTAAATGAAATGCTATTATGTGAACATACATCAACAATGCCCACTGTGGTCCATTAGATAATGACATCATTGATATAATGGACTACGTACACAGACTCAATGTAAAGCTAAGATTTACATGGATATTTTTAATTAAATCTTAATTTCAGTCTTAGTGGTTTCACATC
Source organism: Mixophyes fleayi (assembly GCF_038048845.1). Taxonomy (NCBI): domain Eukaryota; kingdom Metazoa; phylum Chordata; class Amphibia; order Anura; family Limnodynastidae; genus Mixophyes; species Mixophyes fleayi. The sequence goes on along the minus strand of NC_134403.1, from coordinate 142,561,443 downwards.
ACCATCTAATACAATATACGTAGCCTTAAATTGATATACCTATATTTATTCTGTATGTCCATTTAGCAATATAAAAGACTGTACAAAATTGGCACATTAAATCCATATAATTAACATATTAATATCTACTGAATTACCAATAGGAGTATTCAAGAGAACTATAACACATTAGAAATTATGGTCAGGAAACCATCTATTGTACTATTTCTGAAATGTAGAAAGTGAGACATTTACATTTCTTAATTAATGCAAATAAACAATAGTTAGATCCAATCCGTAGACACGCTAAGGCAGTGAATGGTACAATAAATAACATTCTCAACAGGTGGTGGACACTTATACAATGTACAACAGACCTTGATCAATGTACCTCCAAAGGAGTAAGAACAATGCCTCTAAGTGAAGTTGTTCTTCAAACTATCATACAAACTCTACATACTTCATTCAAAACCTTATGCGTACAAAATTGTCTCTAAATATACTCTACTACCTTCACTCTACTACACCCTCAGACAGATGTGGGCTGGCAAATTTTAGACCGGGGGGGGGGGGAAATCTCAACTCAGCAGCCTATTAGGAACATTTCAAAGGAAAAAAATGCAGGTGGCCCAGTGACCCAGCCCAAGGTAGCCCACTATAGATCCGGCCCGGGAGGAAAATGCCCACTGCCCCCAGCCCAGCCTGCCCCTGCCCTTAGAAGAACTACATTTACCCAGGAGGACATGTACATCTTCCAATTATCTACCTGAAAGTTTTTTTTTCTTGCATTTTGTAAGGTGCATGTGATTAGGGTCACAGCACCTTTCTGACATTCTTCATTTCCTGAATGCCCATGTGTCGTCAGTTTGAATTGAGTAGGAGTTGAATAACCTGTAGCTAACTGTTATTAGAAAGATCATATTCTCACAGTTTATTTCAGGACATTGTCTTATGGGGACCTTCCCACTTATGTAACTGAGTTAGTGACGGCAGCGTGGCATTGGACATGGGTATTGTTGTTAAATAAATAATGAAGGGAAGCAGGAAGCCACAGATTGAGAAGTTGAGAGTAGGATCACCTAATGCCACAGTACTGACAAGAATCTACTGGCAAACTGATGCAGGAATATTGGAGTGTCTAATGCAACTCTAGATTAAACAGAACTCATGAAACCTGCTAAAATTACAGTTTACACCACCCACATGTATTGGCAGCAATATACAAACATGCATACACAAGAATAGACACGTTTTCCATACTGTAAATTACAACCTGACCAATTTATTCTGAGAGGTGTTTGTTACGTATTAATGCCACCTTTCTGAATTAATTAAGTCACACCTCCATTTTAAACGTGGGCCCAATTAATTAAGTCACACCTCAATTTAATACACATATGTGACTCGAAGCCTGAATGTGTCACAAGAATTGATGGTTGACAGGAAACACCTGAAACAAGTTGAACATATGCTGTGATGATTAAGTGAACTATGATGTTATGGAAAAAACGAAGCAAATTATCTGTAATTCACATTGGTTTTTCCAACATATGTATATTTACATAAGATTAGGATTGTATAAATTCTCATATAGTAACTCTGATATGGACAAAAATAATAATGTGACATCTGTGTCAACAGGTGTGCCATAATAACACAAGTTTTTGGAACCATTGACAGATACATTTGCACACAGATACACACAATAACACTCTTGTGCATACAAAACCAATAATAAACGCATGTTTACACAAAAAGTCTCTGAGCCAGAACCAATCCAGGTTAGCTTTAACTCCCGATAATACATTTGCGCTGTATATTTTGTATGTATAGTAAGATGAAGTTGAATTATATTTTACAGGGAAAATAAGAAAACGTCTGTCAATCTAATTGATGCATTCAATTTAAAATAATGTGTCAAAAACTTTTTTTTAAAGTAATCATACTGTAAGTCACCAAAAAGATTATATTCCAAATGGTTTGTGAATTAATTAGGTCACAAAGTCCCAAAGTGACTCGCTATATCATATTCACTTTCATGAGCATAATATGTTTTTTGCTTGCATAGTACGTTATCTGGTAATATATTATGATAAGAAATGGCACATCACAGTTCAACAATTGTAATATGAATAAACATTGTTAATGCTCTATGGTATATGAGCAAGAACAGCTATAACAGATTAATTATATTGATATTACAATATTTAATAGGTGTATGTTTATTTTTGTAGTTCCAATTAATATTGTGTTTTGTAACGTAAGCAATACACATAGCAAAGACTAATCAAACTCGCTTGTATCTTACATTTATGAAAACACGTGAAACTATCAAATTCATTTAGATCAAAACAAATCAATGTTAGCATTGAGTGCTGGGTGCATCCATGGCAACAGGCTAATGGACAGAATTTAGGCTTTGTATTTTTTCCTTGCTGCAGCCAGGCTCTCAACAGTAATAACCAAAACAGAACTTAGGGTGATCTTGTTACCCAGACGTCTATTCTCCTGAATAGTACCATCTATTCTAAAATGGTAATGAAATATTCACTTGATTCTGTCAAATTCAATTTCATATATTTATTAAAAATAGACATATGCTACTGTTTATCTTCTTGAAGCATTAGTAAATTAATAAATTCAAGGTGCACATATTTAATAATGTAATGTAATGTTTATTAATGTAACAAATGTAAGTTTGCTGTGCTAGAACTTCACCCACATTGATTAAACTCTTCTTCCATAAAGAGAGGAGAATTGGAGGTGAAGTAAAAGAGACATCATTGACCACAAAGACAAATTACTTCCAATGTTATGTTAGTGGAAACGTGATAGTCATACATTCTACATTCTATCTAACAGTTGTGCAAAATCTAAGTTTAGCCAGATTAATCCAAATAATAGAAATGGAACACTTACCAAATAATGACAGCCCTGTAGTGAGCTAATCACACCTTCTTTGAAAAACTATTAATATGCCAAACACAATTTTGGCTATACATATATACACATATATATATACACATACATATATACATACACATACATATATACATACATATATATATACATACATATATACATACATATACATATTATATATATATATATATATATATATATATATATATATATATATACACACATACATATACATACACATACACACACCCTGTTGGAAATAAAGCTAGGGCACTTGTTCCACATGTTCACAGTCAAGTAGTCCTTGAAACAACCCTGTCCTTCGTGAGATGATACTCCCTGCACTACCTTGTAATTTCCCACTGTCTTTGTAGAATTTAAGCGGTTATGTATTTGTGAGATGAAGATTATGTTGGAGATCACAAAGCGGATCCCAGCTGAAGTCATCTCTAACTGTCATCTGCATTTAATAAAAATTAGAAAAAAAAAATATAGCCTAAAGATAGACTGCAGCTATATGTTTAATACTGATTGACTTCTACTACCTATACATTAGTGCCATAATACTTTCTAAAGATATCTTACACAGGTATGTGTGTGCGTTACATAGAGACACAGGACCTGATTCCGAGTAGAGCGAAAGCATAAGCATAACTAGCCATTGAAAAAGTTACATTCAAGTGTATGCATATAAACGTCATATTCAGAGTTGAAAATTTGTCCAGGGCTGACCGAGTAACAAGTGTGTTCATTTGACAGCAGACACCACTCAGACACTTATGTCCAACTTGCAAACATGTACAAAAAAACCTTTTATTTTATATGTTACAAATTCAATTGCTTTGAAACTTAAATAATCATTTAAACTTGAATAATCAAGCTAATACAGGAGGAACAACGTTCCAACATGCATAGAATTTTTTTTTAATCTTTGCTACAACATGCTTGGCAAATCCTAATCTATAACGAGTGACTACTAAAGTCTCAATAAGCCTCAAATCAATGGCAAATCTCTAATTACAACCTAGCTTGGATGTTCGTCATCAGCATCATCCACTACTTACACCTGTCCGTGACCACCCGTAAATAATAATCGCTTTTTCAGCCATATCTGTGACTAAGTTACACTCTGAATCAGTACACAATGGCTTGAACAAGCCTTCCTGTACATTGCCTATGTTAGACCACCTTTCCACCCCCCTTCACACCTCTTCATGTAAAAGCAGTCGGAAGTGGCAAAAGGTCACAGGTCTGAAGAGCTGCTGTTGCATACATTCACTTTCTGAGCATGAGCAGTGTGAAAAAATGCAATCATATACTATGCAAATGGGTGTAAGTCTCACTGTGAATCAGACCCACAGTGGCTAACATTGTAGTCTTACAGCTCTGAGGCCATGGGGTATATTTACTAAACTGCGGGTTTGAAAAAGTGGAGATGTTGCCTATAGCAACCAATCAGATTCTAGCTGTCATTTTGTAGAATGTACTAAATAAATGATAACAAATATCTGATTGATTACTGTAGGCATCATCTCCACTTTTTCAAACCCACAGTTTAGTAAATCTAGCCCCATGAGTTCCATTCTGACCAGGGCATTAACAGTTTTGAGTTTTTATGTTCTCCTTCCATTTACATGGGTTTCTTCTGGGTGCTCCTGTTTCCTACCACAAACATATTGGTAGGTTAATGTTAGGGTTTGTTTGTGTGATAGGGATTTTATACTAAGCTCCACTGTGATGTGAATGATTAAACATTCTCTGTAAAGCACTGCATACTATGTCCTCGTTATATCAAGGTTAATATGTATGTGTATTTTAAGCAACACCTTTGTATGATATGCCAATATCTCTAATATGCAGCTAGCATACCTGAGTTAAATTATAACATGTACTACATTTTTATATGACTATTGGGCTTTAAACAAGCTTAGCCTGAAGTGTGATTATATTTTTCAGTTACATGTTTAAGAAAAAATATAACTGATTCTTGTTCATTGTTTTGTGCAGTAAATTCTCAGTTGTTTTTACGTTAATTGACTGAAATGTGATGAAATATTATGACAGCCCTGTTTTAATATGCAGTAGAGAACTACAGAGCAGAGAATTTACAGACATCATAAAATATTTGCCTGCATAACCTATAGAATACATTGACTTGAAAGCAAGTTAAGATGAAATGACTTGCTCAAGGTCACATGGAGCTAGCACAAGAACTGCTACAACTTTAGTGCTTCAAAGCTACATGTTCTGCATTCCTCTACAGTGTGTATCAAAGCACGAAATGTAACCTAATGTTTGCTATCATCAGCAGTATTTTAATGAAAGCACTGTAGTAATTTAGTTAAAATTAATGAAGCATATGTAACATAAGTTTGTTTCAACCATTCTGATATGCTGCATTCAATTTTTGAAAATTATGTGCAATAATTTCCATACAATAAAAAGCGCATTGAATTCTTAAATTAAGGCAATGTGGTGAGATTTTGGAGAAAAGCAACTCTGTCCATCAAATCATCTTGACATAACATAGTATGTAGCACATGGTTTTGCAATTGAACTATAAAATTGATTAGAGAATTAAGAATATTTCTTTTTTGTTAATGTAGTATAACTTAGACATGTTTTATAAATTGTTACTACTTCCTCTGTATTTAATGGATTTTAATTCCTTCCACCACATATACTTCATAGTTGTATACTTACCAGGTCTTTACATTATCCTCTCCCTGGTCTCATGTCTTTATTTACCACTCTACATATTTCAACTATCTACAGCCTACCTTCTCTCTCCCTTGTTCAACACAAAGACGTAGATAATCCATAGCTGTCAACATGCTTAAATAATTACCAGGGATACTTTGGTGTTTAGCAAGTACATTTCAGTACGTCATGTGAAGTATGAACCAAGTAGACATTCGAGTACTATAATTCCCATCATATTATGTCTGCTGAACTTAGTTATAATGTCATTATTTTGCATTATAAATGCCCTGAAACAATAAATATAAATGTTAAAAAATAGAATATAATAAATCATGGGTATTGCATCCAGTATACAAAATAATGTTGACAACTATGGCCATTTCCAGGGCCAATCATTTCTAGAGATATAGTTTTAGAACCTGGAACTGCACTTAGAAAATAGAAATGATTGATAATTTAACTGTACACTTTCTACTCTGAGCTATATCTACTGTCATGCTTAGTGATTGTCACATTGCTATTGATGACCCACATTTACCGATGCTTCATCATCATCATCATCATTTATTTATATAGCGCCAATATATATATATACACAATCCTAACAGTTTAACAAAAAGATATGCATTGTTGAAAGTAATAATGTTGCCTTACACATGATATATTTAAGGGATCGCTAAACTCTAAAATTGAAATTTTCCTGTACGAACAATATGAAATACATTGAGAGCCGGATTCATGTTTAGACATAAGTCCAAAACAAACCTTATACCAATGAACACAATTGCATGAAAATCCTGTCTGAATGGAAATGACCATTGCAACTGCCTATGGCTTGAGAGGCTGAACAGAGAAGGGAAGGAGCGAATGAACGTAGGCCATTTACAGTATGGGCATGCCTAATGGGTTCTGACGCAGATTAGGCAGATTCAAATCCTTTGCTTCGCGTAAGTATGCCTTATTTTAGCAGTATCACTTGCAGCAAGCTACAGTGCAGGTATAAGTGCCGACTGATAGTGATGACTTATATGACATAGAAATATAGACTGTAAAAATGCATTGCATGTACAGTACACATTGAAAACATCTTAATGTATTTAATGTAAACAAATATATAAAAAATTAAATCTATATTTGTTATTAATTAATATACTGTTAAGAGTTGTTCATTTATTTAATTTTATCTTTTTTTTTTATATGTTCTGATGTGACCTTTTAGTGTACAGACCCTTGTGTGTATACTGCAGTCTGTTGTGTGTATCTATATTTACAAGTAACGTTTAGGCAGAGGGTACTTACGCCCCGATTCAAAACTAAATGTATTGTGAGATACGCTATGAATTGAATACAGGTTTAGCTACTCTACCCACAGTGCACATTCACAGTTCTAGCATATGTCCCATCACTCACATTCACATATTTTGAAGTACATGCTGTTAGGATTTTTAACCCGTTCTCTATGTGTGTTACTGTCATCTATCGCCCCCCTGGACCACAACAACAATTTCTTGAACACTTCTCTGCATGGCTCCCTCACTTCTTGTCCTCTGACATCCCCACCATCATCATAGGTGATTTCAACATCCCTATTTCTAATCCACGTTCTAATGCTGCTTCCAAACTACTCTCTCTACCCTCCACACTCGACCTCTCCCAGTGGATTGAATCCGCTACTAATCAGGATGGCCACTGTCTTGATCTTGTTTTTTCTAGACTATGCTTCTGATTTCCTTAACACTCCTTTCCCCCTCTAGGATCATCACCTTATTAGCTACTCAGTCACCCCACGTTCTTTATACTCCCTAGTGTCAAACTCTTCCAAGCCTCCTCACAAGCGCAGGAATATCAACTCTATTGATCTTCAACAGTTTTCCACATCTCTCCAATACCTTCTCTCCCCAATTTCTACATTCTCCTCCCCTGATCGGGCAATACCACACTTTCACCAAACCCTAGCAACTGCCCTTGATCAAGTGGCTCCAGCGACACTACATACTCCACATAGACTTCTTTGCCAAACGTGGCACACTAAAGTGACACGAACTCTACAAAAACGTTCTTGTAATGATAAACGTCACTGGCGTAAATCTTGTACCTCTAATGATTTCATCACATATACTGGTATCTACCACTCCTATAGAAATGCTCTGGAAACAGCAAAACAAACATACTTCCAATCTCTCATCTATGCTCAGGCTTCTAAACCCAAATGCCTTTTTAACACATATAAATCTCTTCTGAATTCTCCCGCCCCAAATCCTCCAACTACCATAAGTGCCCAGGATCTTGCTTCCTATTTCAAAGACAAAATGGATAAGATCAGACTTGAAATGGTATCATCTTCCTCGGCAAGCAATCACCTCAATTCCTTCGTAGCACCCTCTGACACTCTCTTTTCATTTGATCAAACAAATGAAGAGGAAGTTTCTACTCTCTTCTCATCTTCCTACTCAACCTCCTGTCATCTTGATCCCATTCCCTCACAAATCAATAGGTCCCTGTTTCCTGTGCTCATTCTCCCTCTAACTAAAAGCTGTAATCTATCTCTTTCTACTGGTATTTTTCCATCACTATTCAAGCATCCACTGATTACTCCCATTTTCAAAAAAAACAAAATTCTTACCCTAAATCTCTCACAAATCACCGCCCCATCTCTCAGCTCCCATGCCCCTCCAAGCTTCTCGAGAGAATTGCCTACACTCGCCTCACACACTTTCCTACAGCAAACAACCTATTGGATCCTCTTCAGTCAGGCTTTCGCTCTCAACACTCCACAGAGACTGCGCTGACCAAGGTTGTCAATGATTTGATCACAGCAAAAAGTAAAAACCATTACTCTCTTCTAATTCTCCTGGATCTCTCTGCTGCATTTGACACTGTTGACCCCTCTCTCCTAATACAAACGCTACAATTCCTAGGTCTTGAAGGCACTGTCCTATCCTGGTTCTCATCCTACCTATATAATCACTCTTTCAATGTTAATTTCTCTGGATCCACCTCTGCTCCGCTTCCTTTATCAGTTGGAGTACCACAAGGCTTAGTCCTAGGTCCTCTGCTATTCTCTATCTACACCACTTCTCTTGGAAAACTAATAAGCTCAGTATCATCTCTATGCGGATGATACACAAATCTATCTATCCTCTCCTGATCTTTCACCATCTGTGCTGTCTCGCGTTACTGACGGTCTTTCTGCCAATTCATCTTGGATGTCTTCTCGCCAACTCAAACTCAATCTTTCAAAAACTGAATTAATAATATTCCCACCCAAAAACAGAAGCTTTCTGCCTGACATTTCTATTTTTGTTGATAACATGACCACAAATCCCACCCAGAAGCTCGCTGCCTTGGTGTAATCCTTCACTCACAGCTTTCGTTAATTCCCCACATCAACTCTATATCTAAATTATGTTACATACATCTAAACAACATTTCCAGAATACGCACATATCTCACACAAGGCGCAGCAAAAACGTAATTCATGCACTCTTTATCTCCCGCATCGAATATTGCAATTCCCTCCTAACTGGACTTCCCAAAGTCAGACTTGAACCCCTACAATTTATTTTGCATGCAGCAGCTAGATTGATTTTCCTTGCAAACCGTTCTTCCTCTACTGAGCCTCTCTGTCAGTCTCTACATTGTTTGCCTGTATTTCAACGAGTCCAATATAAAATTATTCTACTAACATACAAGGCCGTCAACAAAATTGCACGGACATACATTTCCTCACTTGTATTAAAATATCTCCCAATTCGACACCTCCAATCTGTGTCTCTCTTCCACTCTCATCACATCCTCCCATTCTCGGTTACAGGACTTTTTTCGGGCTGCACCCACCTTGTAGAATTCTCTCCCTCGCACAGTAAGACTTTCCTCTACTCTTAAAACCTTCAAGCGTTCTCTGAAACCCACCTCTTCAGACAAGGTTATGATGTTCCTCAACCACCATCTTAATCTCCCTAGGTTACCCTATTAAAACCCTCTATACAGCTACCACAAGACAACAAGCCTCTGACCAATATTGCTACACACACAGCCCACTCAATACTTTTACCTTTGCATTCTAGCACTCATGACTTCTGTCCAACACTTCTGTCAAAAGCTCCTCCAAGAGTGCCGTCTTTGTGGGCTTGCATATTTAAACTATGTGCTCTGTTGTCTGAACGTACAACGTAAGCACATGTAAGTACTGTGCTGTCTTCAAAGCGAATCAATAGTACATGTTCTATAGGTCATCTATTCGTCCCTGTATCAAGTGTAGAGAACATGAATTGTAAACACATGTACAAATACAAAAGTGTAATTTATTTAATGGTGTGCTATGTGTAAATTACTTAACCAATGTTTTATCTACCTGTATGTATTGTCTTTTTGCCTGTGCTACAGGCATATATATATATATATATATATATATATATATATATATATATATAACCACTATATTTTCCATTCTGAAGCTACATCCTATAATCTCTTATAGGCAGTATAAAACATATGGACAAGCCCATAGGTTCAGTACACCTGCTTAGATCCTGCAGCTGTACCACACATGTCAACTGTCTAGGCCTTTATTGTCGGCTTATCAAGGAATGCCACCAAATAAACCAGAATTTCCTTTCAAAACACTTTTAATTTCCATTACAAAAAAATATTTTAATTGTCTTTGAATCTCATTCACAATATAGAATGCAGTGATTGATACATAACAAGTTATACATATATAAACTGTTCACAATAAATAACTCAATAATCAGAATTATACAGCATCCATATATAGTAAGTTGTCATCCCAATATAATCATATAACAAAAAACATACATAGACATTTAACCATTTCAAGTACACCTGCTGTACACAGGATACAACATGTATTCTCTACTGTGGTACTAAGTATGCCTTATAAATATATGTATATATAATGTGTATACAGAAATAGTTAAAAATATATAACCATAAATGTATGCTATATAGCCATGCTTGATGTTCTGAGATGCTTAACATATTCCTATACAATCTTCAAAAAGAGAAGAGTCTATAAATCCACAAAACTAAATTAAGATCAATTTTAATTCCGATATGTATGTGATTGTTTTTCTTTTTGTTGTTTAGTATGTTTATATCTTAAAAAATTTCAATAAAAATACTGGATTTAAAAAAAAAAAAAAAATTAAGATCAATTTAACAATATTGAGAATTTAACATTTGAGCTGGATAGAGTCATCCAGCAGTATTTTCTCATGCAAGGGATATAAATCAAAATATTTTTTTTCTAGTTTAACAAAAAAAAATAATCACATCAATTAATGTTCCCCCTCAATTCTTTGAGATATTCCTGCAACTTTGTCATATTTTCGACTATATTGGTTGCATCAATGAAAAAGCAAGTGGCAGCGCTGGTATGTAAAATGTATAAAATTTTATTAAAACATATACACAAACAAATGTGCTAAAAATGTAAATGGATATGTGGGACGAGCTGGGATACCAGAGCACTAAGTATAATATATATATAAGACTAACAATACACATTTTACTCATATTTAAGTCTATTTCCTCATGTTCACAATGTTAGCAGAGCCCTATTAAAGGGCTCATATATACTTTACTATTTTTCAATCCAAACAGGGAGAGAATTTCTGGGGGTGTGTCTGCGTAGTCAAGTCTGATCCAAAAGGACACTTTTGCCTTCAGAAGTTAATTACAAAACTTCTGGGGGGTGGGCTGATGTATCTGATTAGAGACCAATTGTTTTGATATGTAAATGTACTTAGCCTCACACTTCTCCTCTGACAAAAGCCATTACCTTGCTATAGTGGGGGGAGGAGAGACAATAGTTATTTAAGTAAGGAAAATGGTATATATATAATAATCAATTACATATATATATATATATATATATATATATATATATATATATATATATATATATATATATATATATATATATATATATATATCTTCTTCAGTCATACGCCAAGAATTCCTCAGACAGACCAAGAATTTTGAACAAACTTAGCATTGATCTTGTGACGAAGTTATGTAAACCCTTTGTTGCTGGCTGAAGAACTGGTAGAATATGTTTCAGAGGATTGTCAGATCCATCTGAGTGTTTGATAGCAGCAGCCATAAGTTGTTTTTTTTTCTGTTGACACTTCATCATCAAAGAAACTGAAACTGACCAGTATTTCTGAAAGATACTATTGATGGTTGTTAAATGCCTTTTTGGCTACCGTTGCAACTTCTTTTATTTGGATACACAGACAGTGCATATAACAAGGCAAGGTCATTCCTTGGAGCTTTGGAGCAGCAGTTGGTGATGAGCTCTGGAACGAGTATTTCACATAAATGGCAGTAATGAACAGACAAACATCCTGCAGATGATGCTAAACTTTGTCACAGTACTATATCCCACGAGTCTTCCGTGACTCGCTAAAGCCTGGCTGCTGTGGATTGTACTGGTTGTGGAACAGCCACATCTTAATGGAGTAAATGGTCCAGGCCATCCAGTGAGCCCGATGGATAGCTCCAGGAAATATGAAATGTACTCCACTTGGAGGAATGCCTCCCAAGAAAATTATGGTGAGTTGTAAAAGCTCACGGTAATCATCTCTCTGTTGGAATTTCTCCAAATGAGCAACTGCAAACTTAATGATATAATCTTTCCAGTGAGCAACCACAGCAGATGTCTTTTCATCTCCAATTGCTGTGCTGAATGAAACTTGATTGTCTTTAGGCCAAAAATCTTGGAAGTGGACAAAAAGCGCAAAACCGCAGCAAAATACAGAAAAATGTCTGCAGTCCCCCTGCTCTCCCACGGCCCCTCTACTGTTCTCAACAGTTGAAAACACCCTCCCCCCGCTATGCAGGCTTTGCCACACCCCAAGGCTTACGAACTTGGGCTTATTTTTTGGGTAGGTCTTCTATTATTAGCCCTATGAAAAATCATGCTAGTGTTTATTTTCAGGGTAGGTCTTATTTTCGGTACTAACAATGAATATCTCCCATATTATCACTCATTGACATGACTGCAGTGCATTAGGTTATTAATGCTTACTTCTATTTGTTCCTGAAATTATACAGCTTTAATAGAAATATTTATAATGCTTATTCTTAACATAAATTGTGTATTGGCAAAGTCACTACATCTGATATTGTGGAAAATTGTATAACATCAAACTTTGACCTTCTTGTGCAAGTAGAAAATATGCACTGAATAAAAAAATATTTATGATTCAATGTCAGTATACCAAGTGGAACCTGAATATATATATATATATATATATATATATATATATATATATATACACATACACATACAAACACACATACACAAGTTACTCCGTGCATGATACTCATGCATTCTAGTCAAATCAAGCTACTTAAGGTGTTAAAAAGGTTCTTGTCATGCATTTGGGCCATAGCCCAGGCCTCAACCACCAACCACTCCCCACTGTCACCCCCGGCAACCACCAACCACTCAACTGTCACTTCTCCTTCAAAAAATATATATATTTTTAAAAAATCTTTAGAAACACTTTTAACAATTAACAAATTAAATTAACAAATTAAAAACATCTTAGTATACCAAATTTCAGCCCTTTCTGAATTTTTTTTTCCACACACACTAAGAATTTAGTAGGTCAGTGTATAACTCCGCCCAGCAGGTGGCGCTGCAGCTTGGTTTTATTTTTTCCACACACACACAGACAGACTAACACACACCACTAGACATTTATATTATAGATATATATATATATATTATAAATATATATACAGTCAAGTCCATAAATATTGGGACATCGACACAAGTCACATATTTTGGGCTCTATACACCACCACAATGGATTTGAAATGAAACTAACAAGATATGCTTTAACTGCAGACTTTCAGCTTTAATTTGAGGGAATTTACATCCAAATCAGGTGAACAGTGTAGGAATTACAACGGTTTCTATATGTGCCTCCCACTTTTTAATGGAAAAAAGTAATGGGATAAACTAAACAATCCTACATCAAACTTTCACTTTTTAATACTTTGTTGCAAATCTTTTGCAGTCAATTACAGCCTGAAGTCTGGAAGGCATAGACATCACCAGAAGCTGGGTTTAATCCCTGGTGATGCTCTGCCAGGCCTCTTCTGCAAATGTCTTCAGTTCCTGCTTGTTCTTGGGGCATTTTCCCTTCAATTTTGTCTTCATCAAGTGAAATTCATGCTCAATTGGATTCAGGTCAGGTGATTGACTTGGCCATTGCATAACATTCCACTTGTTAGCCTTAAAAAACTCTTTGGTTGCTTTTGCAGTATGCTTGGGGTCATTATCCATCTGCACTGTGAAGCGCCGTCCAATGAGTTCTGAAGCATTTGACTGAATATGAGCAGATAATATTGCCCGAAACACTTCAGAATTCATCCTGCTGCTTTTGTCAGCAGTCACATCATCAATAAATACAAGGGAACCAGTTCCATTTGCAGCCATACATGCCCACGCCATGACACTACCACCACCATGCTTCACTGATGAGGTGGTATGTTTTGGATCATGAGCAATTCCTTTCCTTCTCCATACTCTTCTCTTCCCATCACTCTAGTACAAGTTGATATTTGTCTCATCTGTCCATAGGATGTTGTTCCAAAACTGTAATGGCTTTTTTAGATGTTGTTTTCCAAACTCTAATCTGGTCTTCCTGTTTTTGTGGCTCACAAATAGTTTACATCTTGTGATGAACCTTCTATATTCATACTCTTGTGAAGTCTTCTCTTGATTGTGGACTTTGACACATATACACCTACCTCCTGTAGAGTATTCTTGATTTGGCCAACTATTGTGAAGGGGTTTTTCTTCACCAGAGAAAACATTCTTCTGTCATCCACCATAGTTGTTTTCCGTGGTCTTCCGGGTCTTTTGGTGTTGCTGAGCTCTCCGGTGCATTCTTTCTTTTAAAGAATGTTTCAAACAGTTGATTTGGCCACACCTAATGTTTTTGCTATCTCTTTGATGGGTTTGTTTTGATTTTTCAGCCTAATGATGTCTTGCTTCAGTGATAGTGACAACTCTTTGGATCGCATATTGAGAGTCGACAGCAACAGATTCCAAATGCAAATGTCGCACCCAGAATCAACTCCAGACCATTTACCAGCTTAATTGATGATGAAATAATGAGCAAATAGCCCACACATGTCCATGAAATAGGTTTTTAGTCGATTGTCCCATTACTTTTGGTCCCCTAAAAAGTGGGAGGCACATATAGAAACCGTTGTAATTCCTCCACCGTTCACCTGATTTGGATGTAAATACCCTCAAATTAAAGCTGAAAGTCTGCAGTTATACTCATTAGTTTCATTTCAAATCCATTGTGGTTGTGTGTAGAGCCCAAAATATGAGAATTGTGTCCATGTCCCAATATTTATCGACTTGACTGTATATATATATATATATATATATATATATATTTATATATATACACGTATATATATGACTCTATAATATATATCCTTGCGCAACCTCTGCTTAGGGTAGAAGCAATGTAAAGTTCACATATGTCCATGCATTTCACTGTAATACTTTTGCTTATTTATATTATAGTTTTGAACTGGCTCTAATATTTTAGAGTTCTGTTATAATATAAAAACAAGTACTCACAAAGAAGAAGTTATACTAAGTAAATAAGATAAAAGGCAGGAAGGATAGACAAACAATTATCTAAGGCAAACTCTACAATTTGTAGCAATTTATAAAATTGATGACAACTACCATTTAGCAATAGTCTCACTTTGCAGTAATTCAAGTGCCACTAAATTTAACAGCCCAGGCAAGCTGAGTATAAAAATATTCTGTAAGCTACTCTACCAAATGATAAAAAATACCTATAAAAAACCCCACAAAAACAAGAACCTTGGCTACGTAGAACATTTTTACTACTATAGTTTTCGATTGTAAAGATATCTATAAAGTGATGCAGCTCTTTAATATTGTGAATCAATCCTACTCTGTATTAGTAAAGGAGAGGATAAACTGTAGCTGTTTTATTTACTTGGTTTTTATGTATTTATTTATACTTATCCCATCGCCAATTACATTTTTTCTATCAAAATACAGTTTAAAGGACCAGTAAACTTAAAATGCAAATTGAAAGCAATATCTATAGTAAAGTTTCAGAAACTATTTAGATACTTTCAATTCCGGTATGCTTAATAGAAGAATTATTGATGCTTTATGCAAAGGACTTTTGGTCTATAAGCCTATTGAAAGACCTGACATTACAATCAGAGCTTTGAGTAGCTGATTGTAAAGGGTAATAACTTATACTCAACCAGTTTACAGGATATTTTAAGTTTTAACACGGTCAAGGAACTTCCAACTATTGATATGTGGAGGATACAAGATACATTTTTATATTGGATAAACAGATATTTCCTCTAAACTATGTCATATTTAGTAGTGCCCACTAAATCTAATATTAGGTGGGCTAGTGGGTAGAATAATACAATAATTGCTTAATTGATTTTTTTCATTCTGCTTTTGCCATTACATATTTAGAAAAGGGTGCAATGTAATATTATGCTAATAATGCTCATTAATGAAATATATTCATGTATGATTTTAAACAGCATGTCCCAGATGACTACAGCTTCAATCAAAGAAGACACCAATGATAATATCACTATTTTCACCCGAATACTTGACGGTTTGCTGGATGGATATGACAACAGACTGCGGCCAGGGCTTGGAGGTACAAAAAATCCATTTGAAAGAACAATGTGAATTTATAGAGGGACATTTACAGGAAGTGGTGCACAAGAACAATATGCAGAAACCCATAACAGCCCCCTATGCCTGACAGGTTTTCGAAAATACTTGCAATTTTATTTTTGCTATTATTTCTGCCATGTAATTGGCGTTAAAATATATTCTTGCCAAGATGACAAGATACTTTTTAAATTGGATAAACTGATTGTCCCTTAGCTCAGAGATTCGTGTGTAATATATGTTCCTGCTAGTTAAGTTTTCATCATGTTTAACTAATTCACAAAGCTTTACACATCACTTAAAATATTTCAAGTGGATTAATCCCCTACTTCAGTTATGGACAACAGACGGCCCTCCTAGCTTGCACCTGAAGCTCCCTCTCGCTTTATTGTCAGATTTGGTTGTTTTAGATCGCAACTTTTGTTTGAAATGCCTGATATGTTATTACAGACAGATGTCTCTTCCTTTGATTAAGTGCATTGTTTTATATAATATATATATATATATATATATATATATATATATATATATATATATATATATATATATCTTAATACTGAGATTCAGGGCAATGTGAGTCCCTTTTGAAGGTTAGGGAACTGTCCATGCGGTCCCTGAAGTGTGTCAGGCTGCCTATCAGGGCAATACACACAACAAAGACAGTAATTTTGTGGGCTGAACCAATGTTTAGGGTCTTATGCCTCACTGATGTCACTGGTTCAGAGTAAATTGATAGGTTGCATTTTCTTAAATATTTGTGCAGCCCACAAACAGCAGCCTCCACCATCAGAGCATGAGGCCGGGATGGAAGATAGTACAAAAACATCACATTTTGTCTGGTACAACAAACTGCTTTTATTGCTATAGTTACGTGTTAGCCAGAAATGGTGCCAATTAAGCTGTAAGAGCCACTTTTTTCAACAAGGGTGACAGATGCACATGATTACCTAGACGCAGTATAGGCAATATGACAAGAAGATTGATACTGAACTGATGCTGCTAGCTGGACATTCATAAAGCAACCACTATAAATAAGACTGTCAGATGTAATAAAACATTTTAATAAATTCAATCAGGACATCGAGTGATAACTATAAGGGCAGGAGAATCCTCCCTGTTCAGAATACAAAACAGCCTGTTCAGGGGGCCCTTCAGTCTTGGACCAGGTTTATTGGAGTCCTGTGGACAGCTGCAGCATTACATAATTTAGACATTTCATCTATTCTTTGACTACTTGAATGCCAATACACATTATACATTTCCCATTTTTCTTGTTGAAAGAAGTGGGACATTGATTAAAGCTTCACAAGTTGCATTTCTCAGTAATATGCAGGTGACGCAAGCAGAAAGCAAAGCAGGTGTTAATCTAAAACTATAGCTCAAATAGGGTATCTGTTCAACATATCTGTCACTTGGAATACACTATGACAGGTTATTTAAATAAATATATATATATATATATATATATATATATATATATATATATATATATATATATATATATATATATATATATATATATAACATTTATAGTGCTCCATGTGTACCAAATGACATTTTATGTTTGCAGAAAATCCTGTTTGTGTTTCACAGCTTACAGGAGAATTATCAGCTTTGTTACCAGCTATATATAGTGTGATTATATGATATCAATAACATTAAGTAAAGAGTGTAACCTTTTTATATTTGCCCTGTTCTGTGAAGAAAACTGTCACAGTGAGAGGTGAAATATTGTTGTACCTGGGATGTAATATGTAGGAAGAGAGTTAAGGTGCAGTTTATTGGTGATTTAAATGCACCCCTGCTAATTAAAAGATACAGCCTCCCCCCCACTCTGTTCCCAAAACATGTCTGATCTGAGAGCATCACACGAGCCAGATCCCATGACAAAGAGTAGAGGTCAGTAACTGCCTATGTCAGGGGCACTTGTTTAAAACCTCCACACAGTGGCTATCTCTACTGATGTTTTCAATAACATATAAATATGTCAACAAAGGAAGTCACTGACTGGTCTTTACATCTCAAGTTTTAAAAATAAAGAGACAACTTAGCTTTTAGTTGGATATCAGCAGCTGACGTTTCGGAGAGAACATCTCCTTTCTTAAACCCCGTCCTCTTTGAATAGTCACCTACTGATGTCCAACTAAAAGTTGTCACTGTATTTTGAAAACTTGAGGTGTATAGACCAATGAGTGACTTCATTTGTTGACATATTTACTATGGAATACACAACTTGTTTTACCTTGGCAGCAACTTGAATGGTACTGCCTGTTTACACACACTATATATATATATATATATATATATGTGCACACACATAGATGAATACTCACACAATCCATTGTATGCATTTGACCCTTACCTACTATGATATGCTCATATATACACCAAAGCCCTCATAGCTCTCATAGTAAATTACACACACCTGCATGAGTTGCAGGAAAAGTAGCGATCACAGTTGCAAACTCTTGAAAGTAGTACAGTACACAGTAAAATCAGTGCATTTTTTTATTAGAAACTTTATGGGAGGGGGGTGTTCAGATTTTTTTCAATATCCAGTGGTTAATGATTTATGATAGAATCAATAAGGACTTTGATGATACACTCACAGAAACGGGCAGACCATATTGCTAACTGATCGTACAATATTGCTGCTTGTTGTGGCATAATTTTAACAAGCTGTAGTAATTGCCAGAGAACGTATCTGGCTAGTCATCAATTGGTTATTGAACACTCCTGCTATTGCTATATTCACAGTCAGGTTAGGGATCTTGTATTGAACAATACTCACATCTGTAACAGGAAACAAATGTTATTGCTGCTGCTATAATCAATTAATTAACAAATTTATGGGGCTGGGCAGCCATTATATTTAGAAATGGTCACGCCCGTGTTTTGGTTTTGTATTCGGTTTTGGATCTGGATTACCTTCGTGTTTTGGTTTTGGTTTTGGTTTTGCAAAACCGCCCTTGCGTGTTTTGGTTTTGGTTTTGGTTTTGTTTTGCTATTTTCGAAAAAAATACAATTTTTTTGGTCTAAAATAACCTAATTTAGTTCTCCACCAGTTTCTTAGATAAGTGAGGTAATTCTAAAGCTAATAAATTATGAAAAAAAACAGTTTAATCCCTGGTAGGCCGTCCTTAATTCGAACACTTGTCTGCAAATTATACAGACAAACCTGGTTGTCTACCTCCTATATCTTTGATTATTGGCAATGTAGCCATCGTCTTTGGGTGTATATTACACCCTACACTTGTACTTGAATATTAAAAAAAGCAGCCTGCACAGACTGTGGAAATAGAAAGTAAAATTAAATGGACCACGGTAGTTTGGTGACTATCTATGCCCCACCGCCCTCCACTTGTAGTTGAATATAAAAAAAGCAGCCTGCACAGACTGTGGAACTAGAAATTCGAATATACAAAGAAATGGACAAAGTCAGTTTGGTATCTGTCTGCATCAGACCCCCCCCCCCCCATCCACTTGTAGTAAAATAGAAAAAAAAGCAGCCTGCATAGACTGTAGAACTAGAAATTCGAATATACATAGAAATGGACAAAGGCAGTTTGGTATCTGTCTGCATCAGACCCCCCCCCCCCCCCCATCCACTTGTAGTAAAATAGAAAAAAAAGCAGCCTGCATTGACTGTAGAACTAGAAATTTGAATATAGAAAGTAATGGGCAAAAGCAGTTTGGTATCTGTCTGCATCAGATCCCCTCTCCACTAGGAGTAAAATAAAAAACTATTCAGCCGTTATATAATCTAGAATATAAATAGAAATTGAGAAAGGCAATTTGGTATCTGTCTGCATCATAATCATCAACATCCTCATTAGCGCCCTCATCACCTCCACAAATCTCCCCCTCATCCTCTTCTATTTCCAAAGTGGCATCCTCAATTTGTGTATCAGCGGCTACACTTGGGCTGTTCAGGTACACATCAGCAGAACTGCTGAAAGGGCCCTTCTTTATGGGTACACTAACAGAATGCTCACGATTAGACATACCACTGTTGGATGGACTCTCCACAGGGATTGGTGTCATTTGTGAATCAGAGCAAACATTCTCCTCTAATGCCTTACTGTTATCTTGCAGCTCGGCTTTGATGTGTAACAGTAGTTGTGCACCAATTGTAGGCTGGGTAACTTTTTGGGATCTGCCACTAATAGCCAAAGGTGAAGGCCTCATTCTCTCTTTGCCACTGCGTGTGTAGAATGGCATGTTGGCAATTTTTTTTATCGGCACTTAACTTTTGCTCAGTTACACTTCTTTTTCGCTTCAATACAGTAAATTTTTTGGGGGTTTTTGGTTTTTGCACTGATTTGGAAACACTCTGTTGTTTGACATCGCCTTGGCCAGATGACGAACTGGGAACACTAACATCAGGACTGGTGACAGAACCTGGTTGCTCATTCTGATCATATGTGGACTGCTTTGAATCCATTCTGAGCGCAGACCACTGGGGAGTGCTAAAAATTAGTTGGTAGATACTGCTGACAGATATGACTTTTGACAGCCAGAAATATTTATGCACCATTAGGGAGGACACCCCAAAAGCACTGGGGAGTGCTAAAAATTAGTTGGCAGATACTGCTGACAGATATGACTTTTGACAGCCAGAAATATTTATGCACAATTAGGGAGGACACCCCAAAAGCACTGGGGAGTGCTAAAAATTAGTTGGTAGATACTGCTGACAGATATGACTTTTGACAGACAGAAATATTTATGCACAATTATGGGGGACACCCCAAAAGCACTGGGGAGTGCCAAATATTAACAAAAAATAATAAACCTCTATCCTCCTCTCTTCTCTAGCGATTTTTGTTAGAGCAATTGCAAGAAGAATATTGGATTCTCTGTCCCTGCTCTAATCAGCCTGTGACTACACCCTGCTCTCTCCCTCTGTCAAATGGCAATGGATTGCTGTGGAGGCGTGTATTTATAATGTTGAAGTATCGCGAGAACCGAGCCCCGAGATCCGACGACGTCACAATGACGTTCGGCCTCTATTTGGATTCAGAACGGGCGGGAGAGTACCGAGCTACTCAGCTCGGTACTCGGATAGGCAAGGTTCGGGTGGGTTCGGTTCTCGGGGAACCAGACCCGCCCATCTCTAATTATATTTGAGGCACTTCCTTTGAGAAGCAGGTCCTTCTTGACCTTCACAGTTGCACAGTGCTAATGATGCCACTCACCAAAAGATCACAACGCTAGACCCATAAAACTACTATATCACATGGTCACCATATTAAAAAGGAGTTATATGCCGTGAGCGGAGGTATTTGCATTTGGGGTAGTTGCTTACCAAGCGCCTCCACCACAAGTCCAAATGGTGACTATGTGAATCATACAGTATATGCCATACATGTCATATCATGATGCTATATCAGATTCCAAGAATTAAATGCAAATCACACAGAATGTTGTTTCTGTGCTAACAATAAGACCATATATTGCAGTTACATAAATACTTTTCTAGTATTTTTTAATGCAAGTATTTTTTTCTGAGTAATGATGCAATTTTATAGACTATATTTCCTCATTCCATAAAATATTCAGTCTTTTTCTGTCATATTCCACAAGCCTGCAAGAGTCCCTTAAAGCTTGATTATTTTTTTATCAATTATGTAATAGGCAAGTTGAATCAGCCTACTGAGAATATAGACCTCCTGCTTACATCACTAGGGAGCTCATTTATATTCATAATGCTTGATATGAAAGTTCTCCTCAGTACTATCGAGGAAGATATCATTATTACAGTATTGGGTAAGGAAAATATTTGTCTGTTCATTACTCATTACTCTTAGTGTAACTTTAAAAACAAGAAGCATTCCTTGCAAGTGTTACTTAGTAGAATAAATCATGAGGATTTTTTAGAGTAGTTTTATTTCCACAAGATCTGTTACAAGCACAAGGGGTATATGTGTGGGCAACATAAGAGTTTTTTGTGATTGTACTGGAAAACAACACAAATGTATTGCATGATTCCTATATTGGCTGATCTAGATTAAATTACATTTTTTTAAACATTACCTATCATCATCATCAACATTTATTTATATAGCGTCACTGATTCCGCAGCGCTGTACAGAGAACTCCTTCACATCAGTCCCCATTGGAGCTTACAGTCTAAATTCCCTAACATACACACAAACAGACACACACACAGACACACACACACACACACACACACACACACACACACAGACACACACAGACAGAGAGACAGAGAGACAGATTATCTAGAAATGTCCCTCAAATGCCATAGGTTTCTTAGGATTCTGTTTGTTTGTTGTTTTGGCTTGACAATGGCTATTGTCCAGGGCTTACCCTAAAAGTATCAGAAAGTCCAGTACTGTACTGCAGCCAAATAAGAGTGTGAACAAAGTATGATTACCGTAGATCTCTTTCGAAGACATTTTATGTTATAGTCTGCATCCACCTACAAATATAAATGTATGAAACACACTAGTTAAAAGGTCTGTGTTGCCAAACTGTCCTGTCGGCAATGGCATATCTATTATTATTATTATTATTATCCTTTATTTATTAGGCGCCACAAGAGTTCCGCAGTGCCGTACAATGCACAAACAGTAGACTAAACAAGGTGACACATTACAAACGGTTAACAAAAAATACCAAAACTTCAGAGACTCCAGGCAGGCTAATGCAGTAAAGACGGAGCAGAAGAGCAGGTATGGAGAACAGAGGGAAGAGGGCCCTGCTCAAATGAGCTTACATCCTAAGGGAGGCTAGACAGATATCTATCCCATTTATTCATGCTGTAAGGAACTGGGTGACAAGGATATTTGTGTGAAGACACATACTGTATATTGCAATATACAACTTCTGGGATGTTCTTATAAAGAGATTCATCTAGCTTACAGGGCTAATTTTAATAAATGATTTCTCTAATTGTTTGGTGTGACATGGGAACTTTTAATGGCAAGCAACAGTAGCCTCAATGTATAGGTACTTTTTATTATTGCATTTTATTTCATGGCAATTTGTTTTATTCTTTTTCAGAAAATCCTTATTTGAACTAAAGCCCTATTTGCAAGTGATTATTCAAATTTAACTTTAATTTCTGAATGTAATAAACCTGCCACATTACGCACATGATATAATAATGCTTTGTGCTGAATATTGCACCTTTTGGTGTTACTGGCTTTTTTTGTAAAATAAAAAACACAGTATGCAAATAGTTTATAGGTGTGTTCTCATTGGTTAGAATAAAGAAAATGTGAGATGCACAATGTAAAACTTAATATTGGTAAAACTTCATTCCATAGGTTTCTGTACAAAGACAAATGCAGAGTCATCATTTCTTTATTTCTTTCAGAGAGAATAACTCAAGTAAAAACAGACATTTATGTTACAAGCTTTGGACCAGTATCCGATACAGAAATGGTAAGCTCAAGAAAAACTAATAGTAAAATAATATTATAATAAGAGCAATATAATAATAGTGCAGTATTATAAAACTGTTGCTATTACTAATACTACTAATGATAATATAATGTGAATGAGTTCTCTGTACAGTGCTGCGGAATTAGTGGCGCTATATAAATAGTTGATGATGACGATGATGATGATAATGTATATTACGTAATAATACGTACAGTAAAACATGCATTGAGGAAAGATCACGCAATACTATATAAAAATACAATATACACTTACAGTATATACATTAGCACTATGAAATGCATATTTGTTAATTTGGAGCTAAATTAGGCTTTCCTTTAATATTTGAAATAACAAACACAACATTTTGCATTACAACAGTGTTATGTTAAAGTGATGGTAACCGAAAAATGAGTGGTAGCAAAAATTATTCACATAATCCGATCTCAACTCTGACCAGTTTATTGACCATTGTAAGTCTATAGACCTCTTTGGTGGTGAGATCCTTAAATTGCACAGTGCTCCTAAATTTCTGTCAAATTGCATGGGTTCACAAAGCAAGATGGGGGTATTTGTGGAGGAAAAGAAGGTTCACCAGCCAATAGGATTTGTATGGAGTAAAGCCATTTGTTGGAATACAAATATGGAGCATACGTTCCTAATTTAAAGGAGTAGAGAAAAAGCGAGATTTCATGGTGTGAGAATATTGAAATGAGGCACATTTTTATTACACAAAGTCATTTCCACATTGTAAGAGGATTTGAGATCAGATCCTTGTAAACCTAGACACATTTGTATTTTGGAGAAGCGTTTCCTGGGTGCAGAGTTAACGCGCTCCTCGCAGTGAGCTGGGTGGACCATCTAGCTGCACCACTATAAAACGAAGACGTCCTATGGTGCATCTCCAGGGCACTCTAAAATTATATCCACTGAAAGCACTTCTGACTTAATGTATATCTTCTAGTGCACTGGATTCCAAACTTTTTCTGTTCAAGGCACCCTTAGGGTCTCCATAATTTTTTGAAGGCACCCCTAAGCCAAAATAATTACCAATTAGTCCCCCGCCTTGCTTACCACTGGCCCTGGCCGAGGCACCCCTGTGAGATCGCCGAGGCCCCCCAGGGAGCTTAGTCACACAGTTTGGGAACCACTGTTCTAGTGTATAGTAACCAAAAAGCAATTATACATAGATATATTTATGTGTTTAAACATTTTAATAATGGCACTCTTCTGTCAGTATCTGTGAAATTGTATTTTTAATATGTTGTCTATTTGTATTTTAAAGCCAGTATGGATGTTGTTGCTAATACAAAGCAGGCTTATGTAGAGGCTCAAGTTTTTTTTCAATGGTATTTATCTCTACCATAATTAGAATTTAGTAATTATTTCAGGACCATAATTAGGGATTACTGGGCATCCTAGCAAAACCTTTAAGATCCTCTCTTGCTTTCCTCCTTTTCTGCTCTCCAATATAAAGTGTTGGCAAGCAAATTTATACCTCCCAAGCACACCAGCCTATATTGAATGGCCCCATAATATAACTCCAGCTCAGAAGTCATCACAGACATGTGATCCTAAATACAAGCAATTGTACGGTTTTATATTTGGATATCATTTAGACTAAATGTGTATAAAAGTTTTCAATGAATGGGATTGATCTTATGATGTAATAAATATATCCATAGATGGGATTTGTTAAGAGGACACTTTTTGACTGAATGACTACATTTGCCAGCAATGAATGTTTGATATAATAATATACTATGGGGTCAATTTAACAAACTGTATAACAAAAATATGTCGCAGGACCTCACTCAATTTCTAACCTACTTTTCGCTTGTTACCAAAGTCATCATCATCATTTATTTAGCGCTACTAATTCTGCAGCACTTTACAGAGACTATTTGTCACTTAGATCAGTCCCTGCCCTATTGGAGCTTACAGTCTAAATTGTCTAACACGCACACATACACAGACTAGTGTTAATTTTGATAGCAACCAATTAACCTACTAGTATGTTTTTTGAAGTGTGGGAGGAAATCGGATTATCAAGCGGTAACCAATGCAAACACGGGAAGAAAATGCAAACTTCACACAGATAAGGCCTTGTTCGGGAATTGAACTCATGACCACTGTGAGGCAGAACTGCTAATTATTAAGAACTCTATGGGCACTGCGATACTAGGGATTTAACAAGCAGTGAAAAGCTTTTCTTTGTGCTGCAAAATATCACGATCTGCAGCGATACATAAGGAGTGGTACCACTGCATAATAATAAACAGACATGGTACTAATGTTACTGTATATGCATCGCTTGCTTGCATGTATGTAATGTAAGTAAATCTATTTTGAAGATCTTTTCTCCTTTAATTTGAAAGCTATATAAATCTAAGCTGTTGTCAATAAATGTAATATTTTGCAGGAATATACCATTGATGTATTTTTCCGTCAGAGCTGGAAAGATGAGCGTCTCAGTTTTCAAGGACCTATGCAACGTCTTCCTCTTAATAACTTACTGGCCAGTAAAATATGGACACCTGACACTTTTTTCCACAATGGTAAAAAATCAATTGCTCACAACATCACAACACCCAATAAACTACTGCGCCTTGAGGACGATGGCACATTGCTTTATACTATGAGGTAAGATATACTTTTATCATTATCTGTGAATTGTGGTGCTTTCCAAATGCATACAAATGTGTCATAACAGTGCTATCCTTTCATGTTTTGTGCTATAAAGTATCTATTTAGGTGTGACACAAATTGTTTTATGAAGCAATGAGTAGAATCTATTCTAGGAGGGAAAGTACAAAGTAAACTCCATTCTTTTGGCAAATTTATAATATAGACACTAGTCTCCCATTCAGACCCTATTCTTCCTGTTTGAGGCTAGCTTCTTCTGCATACAAAACCCACCCACCCATATCCATTGAGCAATAGTGCAAAATCAGGTG
This sequence comes from Mixophyes fleayi, assembly GCF_038048845.1. Classification (NCBI taxonomy): domain Eukaryota; kingdom Metazoa; phylum Chordata; class Amphibia; order Anura; family Limnodynastidae; genus Mixophyes; species Mixophyes fleayi. The sequence goes on along the minus strand of NC_134403.1, from coordinate 142,534,725 downwards.
CCAACATCAGTGTGTTACATTTTTTGCACTGCATCTAGCCCTTGTAAATAGTTTCCAAAATTCTTTTAAATCCTTTCTCTTAAATCCTGACTTCTTACCAAATACCAGGCAATGTGCTACCCTATAAATAGCTATGGGGTACTTTCTAAATAGGTTGTCAGTTTATAATATACATTTTTTATACAGATTTGATGCTATATCCAACTTACGGTATACAATCTATTGTATTATAAATTCCCCAAAAATTGTACGTTCATCCATAAATGTATGTCCCTACTTGAAGACTCTTCCGAATTGTAATTGAAAAATTAACAAATGCTATCCAAATAATAGCAGTCATGTAAGGAGGAATGAATATAAATGTAAACACTTGGAAATGTGTGGATCATTTAAAAAGAAAACCAGGAAACAGGGTTTATGAGATGATGTGAGGAACAGGAATTAGTGGAGGGTGTCATGAAATGAGCAATGGAAAGGTAAGGCAATATGATCTGTCAAATAATAGGTTTCAGTAGTTGAGTAGGATAGAATGTTTAATTGTTTGTAAGTATCATGGTTTTCCCAGGACTATCCCAGTTTGTGCTGCTACAAAATATTTAATTGGGAGCCCTTTCACATGTGCAAGAATCCCTGTGCTCTGTCTCCATATGCCAAAACTGCAGCCAGCTCCACTTGCTGAGATAAACTGCCTTTTAATGTCTACACCAGGTTTACATATCTCCCAATATTCCAATTTTTGGAAACAGGACGGGACAGAGAAACGCGGGGCGGGGAGTGGTTAAGAGGTGACATGAACATGCCACAAAGGCAGCCTGGCTAGCACCTCTGAAATGCTAGGTCACCCTCAGTCACCTTTCTTCCCCAAAATATACTTGTACTGCCGCAGTTGCATGCGTCACCTGTTCACTGCTATTCCTAGCTGTCCGTACAGTGCGCCTAAATCAGTTGGGGGAATGGATGCAGAGAGTTTCATTACATTGTGATGAATGAAAAAAGTACATTAAACTAGAACATCACTGAGGAGTAAAATAATGTAAATTAATAATATGGTGATAATTTCAATTGTTTGGCTGCAGTTCTTATATCACAAGAAAGACAGTTGCCGATAAATACCAAAAACCTTGTATACCACGGTAATGTAAGTATATTTCTGAACGCAAACTTTCCATTTAGTAGACTTATTAACTAAATTTCCTAACTATATCTATATAATATTTCTTAGTAAATAGTCATTTCATATTGTACTTCATTTTATACCACATAAAAAAAAAATCGTTAAAAATATTTTAAGAACTAAAACATCTAAATTAGAAACTATGTTAGATCACATAAGTAATTTCCTGGTGACATAATTGTCTGCATTTTCCCATGCATTTATCTTCCAATATCAAAAATATTCTAGTTATCTTTAGACACTCTTAACAATATGCCCCAGTGGTTTAAAAGGCTGATTAGTACATTATACGTCTGTCTGAAGTTTGGTGCAGTAATACATAGTAATAGAAATATAAACTGCATGTTAGTGAATGGGTAGATGCCCATGATCATTTCTTAGACTACCTAAGCAAATATTACCTATTATCAGGGCACTTGTGCTGTTATGTGTAATAGCTTCATTTCAAAGGGTAAAGGGACGGGGAGAAAGATGGGCCTACGTAAGTCGCACTAGTGATAGAGCATATCCCGTGTAGTTTAAATTATTATATTTTATTGGATACGGGGTGCTACCATTCCTTAGAGAGGTAAATGAAAATTTGAAAAAAGAAGGGCTTCATAGGTGCACAAATGCTCTAAATCTTAAAAGGAGTATGGAACACTTAAGACGTAACTTTTATTACTGACATATCAGCGAAATATAAAATAAAATGAAAAAGGTTAAAAACGTGATGTGTACTTAAAAGTTCGCTGGATGCTCCACTTAATCACATTGATCAATAATTACATCCTTATTCTAGATCCTATTGGTATATATAACAATGTGAAGTTGCCCGATGGATCAATTATCTCACCACGTCTGGTTTTGATAATATAAGTGAATGATCAAGGGTATAGTCAAAAGTTTCTATAATTAGCCATTGGTTTATAAACTTCCCTCCTGATTGACTAAATATTGCCCTTAGCTGTCTAGCTATCAAAGGATCAATGAGGCACGGTAATCTAGCAAGTATTCTGGGCTGATCTATATAAGGTGTATTGCTAGCTACCTAATGTAATCTCCATCTAACTTTGGGTCTAATAGGAGCATAAAAAGGATCTGAGGATTTTTAAATGGATAGTGAAGGGCATCCAGCGAAACGCCGACGCGCGTTTCGCTATGTGTGCTTAGTCGTAGCCACGACTAAGCACACATAGCGAAACGCGCGTCGGCGTTTCGCTGGATGCCCTTCACTATCCATTTAAAAATCCTCAGATCTTTTTTATGCTCCTATTAGACCCAAAGTTAGATGGAGATTACATTAGGTAGCTAGCAATACACCTTATATAGATCAGCCCAGAATACTTGCTAGATTACCGTGCCTCATTGATCCTTTGATAGCTAGACAGCTAAGGGCAATATTTAGTCAATCAGGAGGGAAGTTTATAAACCAATGGCTAATTATAGAAACTTTTGACTATACCCTTGATCATTCACTTATATTATCAAAACCAGACGTGGTGAGATAATTGATCCATCGGGCAACTTCACATTGTTATATATACTAATAGGATCTAGAATAAGGATGTAATTATTGATCAATGTGATTAAGTGGAGCATCCAGCGAACTTTTAAGTACACATCACGTTTTTAACCTTTTTCATTTTATTTTATATTTCGCTGATATGTCAGTAATAAAAGTTACGTTTTAAGTGTTCCATACTCCTTTTAAGATTTAGAGCATTTGTGCACCTATGAAGCCCTTCTTTTTTCAAATTTTCATGTGTAATAGCTTCATCGGTTTTGGTGGTAGATATTAAACCACAAGAAGCTTTTAGACTTAATCAATTTGTTGGTTTTATTTCAGAACTTGATACTTACTGCAACAAACAGGCAGTATGACAAGCTTATGCAGTTAATGTACTTAACACTATTATAGTGCATTCATATATGCAGATGGTAGTAAGATTATATTGTGGGCAATTTCAGAGAGCAGGTTGCCCATATATATTTCTGCCTCCACACACTTTATATATCTATAAATAAGTTTTCACAAAAAGTATGCAGCTCCAGTTATCACGTCTTTACCATTCAACTTTCACTAGAAGAACCTGATGCGGATGGCTGGAGGCTGACCCACTTCCAATCTTCACAAGACCACGGGGACACCACTACGCTCCATATTAACAATGAGATAATGGAAAGGAGACAAAATTATTTCGATTGATTCTTCATATAGTTATTTTAACACAAATATCACAACCCCAGAAAATGACACCAAAATGCTATTATATAGTTCTTTCAAGTATAGGAGTAAGGAGAAAGTATACTTTACTCAAGATTTAGAGTGGTTAAAAGACTAGAAACAATGGTATGGCTTTATTTTAGTTCCATTTATTTAGCAAATGAGAATTGAGTTGTCACCCACTCAAGTGGGCCTCCCTTTTTTTCAGCACTAATAAATGTAAGCATTTTGCATGCATCTATTAACACTGTCCTGCATGGGTAGCATGATTCAGGTTACTCTTCCATGGCTAGTCTCTTCATCCCCCACATAAGTAATTCACAGAATAGCACCATCAAATTTCTAATTCTGAAGATCTTTTACAATTTGATGTATAATAACTAGTAAAACTAATGCACAACTAACATAAATACATTTAAAACAAGTGATTTAAATTGATAAATAAAAACATTTGAAGGTAAATGTTAAGGGCCCACCTGGTTTCCTGTTGCTGACCATTGAACATTTACCTCTTTAAAATATTTAGGGGCAGATTCAAATAGTAATAAAATCACTGTACATTGTCCCGGGATGGCCACGAGACACTGCGCTGTGATTTTTTTTTTAGTGGAAGTAACGCTTACTTTTGCTCATGCCCCATAGATGTGCGTGCAAATGTAAGCGTTATTTTTTACCATATAAACGGTAATAAAGCGCGGCCGCGATGTTCTCAGCGTATAGCTGAGGAAAAGAAAAAACTGTGACCAATACATGCCAATGGCACATTGAATAATAACAAGTAATTCCATAATTTCCCAGTTTTTTGCATTGTGAGAAATATTTTCTCCTTTAAAATCTGTATTGACATTTCTCTTTTATTCTTATAATATTGTTTCTATGATGGAGAGCTTTAATCAATTATTGTATAAACAAAACCAACAGTAATTTCATGATTTATTTATTTTTGCTATTCTTCTACACTAGTTCCTTTTATCAGATTTTTCATTGGTTTAGTCATATTACTTTGAAAGTCTGTCTAAACCCAATAGCCACTATTTTTCTTTTGTTCATTGTATGCTCAAGGCTAAACTCTATTTTTACCATAACTAAATTACATGATTTTCCTATAAACAAGTCTGAAAAGATCTACCATCCACTTATTGGTTAGAATGTTAGATAATTGCATATGGCCACTGTAAAATGTTTAATAATATTCCTATTATATTACAGATTACTATTTATATACATGGTTTGCTTTCCAAATATACGTCTTTTTCAATCGGGTCTTTTTGTGAAGTTTTCATCAGAGAAGAAACCTCTTCAGGCGTTTAATAACTAATCTTTGAGAAATAATCAGCAGCCCTGCAGAATTTATGTTACATTACAATGATATAAAATCAGATGCAGCAACCATTTAAATGACACATTGTCATCACAATTTTATCCCAGCATGTCATTAATATATTACCATTTAGCATCACGTTAAAGTATCTCCTGAAATGATTATTATTTGTGTGTAGCACTGACCACCTGGGGGGTATCTTATTGCACACTGAAAGTAATTCATTAATAAGATTCAGCATTACAGTGTACAGTAGATGCATCTGGACCAGAGATATGGCACTTGGGTGAGATAAGTTGAACTTTGGGTGTAAAACGGTGCTCTATTTTAGGGAAACTTTGGTAAACACATTTTATGCAAAGCGTTGTCTACTAGCGCCACATTGAATGAAATGGAAATTTAACGTCTGCTCCATCTGTATACATCATACTTGCCAACTCTCCTGGAATGTCCGGGAGACTTCCGCATTTTGCCAGAGTCTCATGGAATCCCGGGAGAGTGTGGCAATCTCCCGCATGTGGCAGAATTCTGCCCACTTCCTAGTGAAGTGGGCAGAATTAGGTCCAAAACGTCGCGATTCACCCGGAATCGTGGCATTTGGCCCCGGCCCATACTGTCAAATGACGCATTTGCGCCATTACGTTACGGGGCGGGGCCAAAATGATGCAAATTTTGCAGCCCTGCCCCCATCACACCTACCTCCCTCGGCAGGCTCCCGGAAGCCAACTTAATAAAGTTGGCAAGTATGGTATACATATTGTGAGTAGAATAGAAGAAAAATTACTTGTAGCTACCAGCTTGGGGAAAAGAGGTTATGCTGACCTAAAAGAGCAATCTTCGAAAAAAAAAACAGCAACACCTACTGTGAGTGAAATGTACAGTTTGCAAAAGTATTCCCTAACATCACTTATGGAGCAAACTAGCTGAAAGAACGTTAACTGTTGGACTCTGCATGTGTTTCCTCTTTGTTATCCAATTGTGGTTATTCATTCAACACATCAATTAGGTTATAAATAGGAGACACCTATCAGAATCCTCTCCCTTGGTAAAAATGAGCAAGTAACAAAAGTATGGCAAATAAGCCACAACAACGACCAAAAAACAGATTTCTTATTACCTAGTATCTGAAGCAGCGTCATAACTGGATCTGATTATCAAAATAGGAGCCACTACTGATCTTGACAGTTAAATAAATCTTAGTGTGGTCTTTGCTTGTAAACTATCGACCTGTATTATTTAACACTATTTAGCTTTACTTTTTATTATATACAGATCATTAATAAGTTGTGAGAGCTAAAATTGAAACTGAATATGATTACAACAGTTTTGTTTTGCTATACTTGGCTGTATGTCTTTCTCCACTAGAGGTCTGCATAAGCTCATCTAAAGGAACTGCTTGACTGTATTTTTTTTAAAAAAATGTTCCACATTTTTATGGTACAAATTGTAACAGATCGTAATTCTAAGCTATATAAACTAGTAGTTTATTATACGCACCATATTCTTTATTTGATCACCTCTACCAATGGATTATTCCATTTAAGAACATTTTCAATGGGATGCTTTCCCAGAACATTGTTATTACATCTAAGAAAAAAAGAGAAAAATGAGTTCTGTTGCTGGAGGCACTGTTAATCCATTACTGATATTAGAACAAGAAAGTTAGTATAAATCATATATCTTCATTATTTAAAATCTAAAATAATTTTAATAATGTCCGACCGTTTCTCTTCCCAAGCAAAATATTGAGTTAAAATGTTTGAGAACAAAGTATAGAAAATTCAGTGAAATATATTATTACAGGGGAAAGAAAAGATCTTGGCCCTTTAGGTCCTTATTGTGTGATTGGTATAATTTTAAATAATAGCTATGGTAAGTATTTCCCAACAATTTTATTTTATTACAGGGTTCGTACTTTGTTAATTTTATCACTTAGAATTATGATGATGATGATGGAATCTAAGTTATAATCTTAATTTTTACAGAACACTGCAATATTTTCTGGACTAGTAACACCTCGGAATGGTAGTTTGCTAATTGTTGATACATATTTTTTTTTAGTAGAATCTTCAAGTCTAGATGCTTGAGCTGTCCAAGTATCTCTTGAATCTCTACTAAATTTCAGAAATTTGACAGTATTTTTGTAATTTTTTTTTGATCACTTTTAACGAATTCGACCATGTAATGTTTGCAGACAATCAAGCTTACACTTATACCTGTTAATGCAAAGAAGTGGCCGATATCACCAAGCAGTACAGACATATAAACTGCATCCTTATGTAGCACCGACGTCTAGACATGGTTTTGAATTGTGTCAAACATCAAATGGTAAACCACAAAAACACGAACACAGTAATATTGAATAAAAAACAAATGGTAAAATCCATTTGTATTATTTATTTATTTAAATACTTGATAGCTTATTTGTACACTGAAATTTAAAGTTGATATTTGTGTGCTACATGAAAAAACAGTCAGTATTTAACTTATGTGCAAAACAAAAAACAAATTTTCACCCCTTGCATAGTAACATGGTTTTGTCCAGGAGACTGAAATAAGAAGTTTCATAAGTTAAGATCCTTGATGAATCAGGCCCATAGTTCTTAAACCGAGGATCAAGCACAGTCGCCAAAATGTAGTGATCCGATTTCAAGATTTTGATAACTCTTGGATCCTCGCGAAGCGAATAAAGTACTTGATCTACAAGTCCGACATACTTAGCGTAATTGCTTTGTTTCATGTCCTCCTTCAGTTTCTCAAGCTGCTTTTCCAAAAGTCTCAGTGAGACTAGTGTCTAAACTCACTTCACAGGTGACTACTTCAAAAGGTTTCAGCACCTTGCACAACACGGAGAGTATTCTCCACTGTGCTTGACTAAAATACATCCCCCTCCTTTCCCAATATCAATGGCTTGTGGAGTAAGCGTGGATGGCTTTTTGCTGTTCCTCCATCCGCAGAAGTAAATACAGGGTGGAATTTCACCTTGGCACCACCTCTTGCTTCAGTTGGTGGCAGGGCAAATTTAATTGCTCTTGTAGCTGCTGCAATCTCCTACACATTGTTGCCGAATGTCGGAAATATCTAGATATCTAGATATTTTACGGGCCACAGACAGCACCTCTTGCATGTCCCTGTCATTCTTAAAAAGCTCAGCACCACCAAGTTTATTGTGTGAGCAAATAAGGGAACGTGAGGGAATTCACCCAGCTGTAATGCTCTCACAATATTGGTTGCATTATCAGAAATGATATTTCCTGAGTAGAGTCCAAGTGGAATGAGCCATGTTGCAATGACATCCCTTAGTTTTTGTAACAGATTGTCACCTGTATGCCTCATATCTGTGGATAAGTGTAATGTGGGTAGAATGGCATTTTGTAGCCCAATAATTACATTTGTGCGAACCTTCTGGTAGAAGTGAGGAATAGCTTTTCTAGTGAAATGATGTTGTGATGGAATTTGGTAACGGGGACACAAGACCTCAAATAACTGTCTAAAACTAGCTGCATTAATAGTGGATATTGGACAAAGATCTAATACTAGCATAGTTGCCATGTGATATGCTTTGCAACTGGATGACAGCTTTCATACTTGCTTCTTCTTGTAAAGAATTGTTTAATAGTCAATTGTTGTAAACTACTAGTAGTCTTCTTCTTGGTCTGCTTCTGGGATGAAGATTCACCCCCAGCTGCAGCAGCAGCAGCAAGAATTCTTCTGAGGAATCCAGGATAGTGGAGGAGTTATATAGCTTTATTAACTGGGATGCAGGACTAACTCCGATAGCTACTGAGGATATTAATGAGGACTGTGTGGTGGGGGTAGATTGCTGGCGTCGGTATGTAGGTGAGAGAAGGGACCTAGCTGATGATGGACTGCTTGTTGTTATTTTTTAGCATAAGTTTCTGATTTTTCCAACAACTTGCAATTAACTCGCTTCAAATGGCGTAACATAGATGAGGTTTCTAGATGGTTAAGGTCCCTACCTCTACTGACTGTGGCTTTACGAATGCTACAAAAGACTAGACAACTGTTGCCAGGAATTGGGTAAAAATTATTTCAAACATAAGAGGTGGATTTTTTGGTCTTATGTCCAGGCATGACAATGGCCTTCTTCTTATCACGTGCAAGAACTGCTTACACTGGTGCAGGACTTACACAAACAACATCATCCTCATCAACATCCTCATTAGCGCCATCATCGACTACACAAATATCCCCCTCATCCTGTTGCAATTCCAAAGTGCATTCTCAATTTGTGTATCACCGGCTACACTTGGGCTGTTCATGGACACATCTGCAGAAATGCTGAAAGTGGGCCTTCTTTATGGGTACACTATCAGAATGGTCAGGATTACACATAGCACTCGTGGATAGACTCTCCTCAGGGATTTGTGTCATTTCTGAATCTAAACATATATTTTCTTCAAATGCTTTACTGTTTTTCTTCCAGCTCGGCTTTTACATGTAAAAGTATTTGGACACCACTTTTTTTTAGATTCCGAATGACAAGGTCTTGCTTGGTTACGACTGACCTTACAAGAAGATGCCTCAGTCACAGTTGCAGAACTAGCACTAATAGAGAAAAGTGAAAGCCTGATTCTTTCCTTGCCACTGTATGTGTAGAATGGCATGTTGGCAATTTTTTTTTCTGCAGATAACTTTGCCTGGATTACAGTTCTTTTTTTCTTGACCAAGGTGAAAGGTGCTTTTTTACATTTTGGTTTCCCTGACTTATAAACACTATGCACTTTAACATAGGCTTTACCAGATGACATAGAAGGATTACTATCATCATGACTGGTGCCAGCAGCTTCATGAGGCTCCTGGTCTTCTGTGTACTGCTGTGAATCCATTTTGATAACACTGTACACTTTGACTGCAAATTCAGAAGACCAAGCCTGCCAGCCCTAGTCTTTGTATTTCAGCAATGACAATTACCAGTGGAGCAATGAAACTCTCCTCTTTGTGTGTTACCTATATACCATAGTACAATGTGACTGCAGATTTACACCAAGCCTGCCAGCCCTAGTATTTGTATTTAATCAATGACAATTAGCAATGGAGCTCTTCTCTTTGTGTGTTACCTATATAACACTGTACATTATGGGACTGCAGATTTAGAATACCAAGCCTGCCAGACCTATTATCAATTCTATTTCAGCAATGACAATTAGCAATGGAGCAATAGAGCTCTCCTGAATGTCACTATAGACTTTGAAGAACACTGCTACCCCCTCCTCTTTCTATTCTACCTATGATACTGCCCAACTGCTCTACAGACTGTGCTACCCCTTCTGTGTCCCTCTGTGAAATGGAACTTATAGAATCCAAAACTCACGAGATCTGAGATCAGACGATAACATTTTGCCTCGTTTTCAATTCTGAATGCGTGCAAAAGTACCGAGCCGAGCTTGGAGCTGCTAAGTTCGGGTGTGTTCGGTTCTTGGGGAACCGAGCCTGAGCATCTCTACTTTAATCCACTTTTTTTTCTGAATAGGAAGTGTTTGCATCTCATTTCACAACTATGGCTTTGGTTGTAGTAGTGTTCGAACCAACATGTGAAAGGGGGTTCTACTCTTTTTAATAAATGAATCAGCTAATCACAATGTTTTTGAATAAGTTTGCTGGCAGCCTGAACTACTTGTTGATTTTCATGAAATATGACTGGCACAGGGCCTTTTTTTTGTTTGCCAAAATTATTTTCTTAGCATGAACATACCAATGATTTTCATTTGGCACATACAGCGATAACATTAAAACCATAGACATGTGAAGTGAATAACATGGATTATCTCATTACAATGGCACCTGTCAAGGGCTCGGAGATATTAGGCAGCAAGTGAGCAGACGAGTGGGTCAGAGCATCTCCAAAATGGGAGGTCTTGTGGGGTGTCCCTTAGTTTTCAGTGGTCCAAGGAAGGACAACTGGTGAACTGGCGACAGGGTCAAGGGTGCGTGGGCTAGCCTGTCTGGTCTAGTTCCACAGAAGAGCTACTGTAGCACAAATTGATTAAAAGTTAATGCTGGTTATGTTAGAAGGGTGTCAAAATACACAGTACAGCGCAGCGTGCAGCGTATGGGGCTGCGTAGCCACAGACCAGTGATAGTGCCCATGCTGACAACTGTCCACTGCCAAAAGCGCCTAAAATGAGAACATGAGCACCAGAACTGGACCATGGAGCAATGGAAGAGGGTAACCTGGTCTGATGAATAACGTTTTCTTTTACATCATGTGGACGGCCGGGTGCATGTGCATCATTTTACCTGGGTAAGAGATGACACCAGGATGCACTATGGGAAGAAGGCAAGCTGGCTGAGGCATTGTAATATTCTGTGCAATGTCCTGCTGGGAAACTTTGGGTTCTGGCATTCATGCGGATGTTACTTTGACACACACCACCTACCTAAACATTGTTGCAGACCAAGTACACCCCTTCATGGTGACAGTATTCCTTGATGACAGTGGCCTCTTTCAGCAGGATAGTATGCCATGCCACACTGATAAATTTATTCAGGAATGGTTTGAAGAACATGGCAAAGTGTTCATGGTATTGACGTGGCCTCCAAATTCTACAGATCTCAATCCGAATGAGCACCTGTGAAATGTGCTGGAAAAACAAGTCAGAGCCATTTAGGCTCCACCTTGCAACTTACAGGACATAAAGGATCTGCTGCTAATATCTTGATGACAGATACCACAGGACAACATTAGAGGGGTCAGAGATGTTTTGGAGCACCTACACAATATTAGGTAGGTGTTTTTTTAATGTTGTGGTTTATCGGTGTAAATAAAGACCTTGCTTACTGGGTGTAATTATTTAGAAGTGGAAAAGATTAATTTAGCAATAGTGCTAGATGAAAATATAATAAACCATTGAATTGCTCTAAAAGTTGACTTGTCACCTGTGGAGATGTCTAGTAAATGTACTGATTTATCCCAACCAGAAATAAATTGACTACAAAATGAACACGCCTTTGTCAAATCCATATTTCCAATCTAAACATAACAAAGCACCAGTACTGTGTTTAAGAAAGCAGCAAAAGATTTCAATGCTAGTTTTCACCCATAACTAAAACTGCATAAAATTATTAAAACTAGTTACACAAGCAGTCAAATTTCACTTGTCTGGTGGCCACTAATCTTTAATGTAAATACATTTTTCCTTATGCTACTTTCACTCTCACTTCCACCAACTTCAATTTAAAAGACCTTGATTCAAATGTGCAGTTAGAAATTTTCAACTTACGTTTGGCATTCACAACGATAATTGCAGTTCACTTTCCAGGTTCACTGTTCACATACCACATTCGCTTTAAAGTTAGTATTTTTAAATATTTTAATTTTTAAACATTAAGTCACATTTTTAAATAAAAAATATTTTAACATTTTGTTAATAAGAACTGCGAACACTACCACATTTGATGTCCAAAATTAAATACCATTATAATAAATCAATTTAAGCTCAAATGTGTTCGAGCGAATTCGATCATACACAAATCATTTTGCTCACTTGTGAACCTAATTCACGATTGTTGAAACTCTTTGATTTCCTAAAATTTCGATCCGTTTTTTTTTTAACAATCTAACATTTAAGAATTTTCGATGAATATTTCTATTTTTTTTTATCAACTTAATGAATCAGTTCAACAACTAATATGTGGCCAGTTTGAGCATCTTTACTAACCTATATTTATTTTCTTTTTTTCTGAACAATTTGTACTAGTCACCTAGTACAAATTAAAGCCATGTGTAAACTTGGATGAGTGATGCAGGTTCAGCATGACTATGCATTTCTAGCCCATTTGCTAATTTAGTTGATCTTGCTCAATGATGGCCCAGCACTTAAATTCTGCTCCTTACGCTTAAATATTGCATAATGCATATTTGGGCCTACAGCTATTTCTGCATGCTAGTGATGCTGTGTAATAAGACTAGATAAATATTTATTGAGAAGAGTGAAGGAGAAAACAGCAGCCCAATTTTATTTTGACTGCTAACTTACAGCTAGCCGATTAGAAAGATTAGATACAACACTGTGTGTAGAAGAACTCTGCAATTAATAAATTATCCATACTTGTTTTATGTATTGCAATTAGTAAACACATAACTGCATTAGGCACCTGTATGGCTGTTTATTTAGTCTCTGGATAAACATCAAGGGCCAGTATTCTCACAAGGTATCAGTAGAGAAAGTTCTCCACGCACAATTATCCTGTAGAAAGACATGGTTGGCAACTCATAATTGAAAGGTGGGTGTCTGCTAAGCTGTTTTAGTCACATAAAATTTAATATCTATTCACACATGACACCTAGGTTGGTGATAATTATAATCTCCCCCACTACTTTCAAGTAGATGCCTTTTGGTAATTATGTAAATAAAAACACTTGGGGGTATATTTACTAAACTGCGGGTTTAAAAAAGTGGAGATGTTGCCTATAGCAACCAATCAGATTCTAGCTGTCATTTTGTAGAATGCACTAAATAAATGAAAGCTAGAATCTGATTGGTTGCCATAGGCAACATCTCCACTTTTTCAAACCCGCAGTTTAGTAAACCTAGCCCTTGAACTTAAAATGACAGTAAGAAAATATTTAAGTTATGAGTTATGCTCCAATGAACATTACTGTAGGTGAAAAAAGGGAAAAGCTGAAATTAATAAGGGAAGGTGCACCAAACGGGGCAATTTACCAATGTACTCTTTTTGCCAATATGTGATTTTTAGTCTACCAAATGTTGTGCAAAATGGCAGTGTCAGGTAATGGGGGCATGAACCAATATATATGCACATGGTGTACATATACTGCCATTGCATTTGTGCATAAATGTCTGCACTGCTTGTTTTTTACTTTGTTGCAATAGCTAGTTTCACTGTATATTTGTGGTAATATAGGGCCTGATTCATTAAGGAACTTAGGCAAGAAATTTCTTAAGTGTCCTGAACAAAACCATGTTAAAATGAAAGGGGTGAAAATTAGTTTCCTATTTTGCACATAAGTTAAATACTGGCTTTTTTTTTTATGTAGCACACAAATACTTGATAGCTTATTTGTACAATGAAATTTAAAGTTGATATTTTTGTGCTATATGAAAAAACAGACAGTATTTAACTTATGTGCAAAATAGAAAACTAATTTTCACCCCTTTCATTTTAACATGGTTTAGTCCAGGAGACTCAAGTAAGAAATGTCTTGCCTAAGTTCCTCAATGAATCAGGCCCATAGTTATTAAGTCTGTAATGCCATGGGAGGTAGCAATATTAATAATTTTGTGATGTCAGTAGTGCAAAGTGGTGCATTTACCCAACTTACAATCAGTTTTTGCATACATTATATTCATTTTAATGACTTGATTTTCTACAGCTAATCTGGTCTATGTGTTGCAAGATGACATCTGATTAATTCTGGATGTCTGAGAAAGAGTAGAGAAAATGTTTGTTAGTAGTTACTGTATATAGATGCTACAGATAAAGTGATATAATATAGATAAACTCTGATTGTGCTTTACACTCTGAGCAAATGATACTCCAAAACCATAGATTTAACTCATTTCGAAAATTGCTGTAATATTGTAAAAACTGATTTCTAAATTCACCAGTATTGATATAATATACTCTCCTCAGAATGTGGGTATGTGTTTTTGGCACCGTAACTTGAGTGCAGATATGGGAACAGTACTCTCAGAAAGACCCGAGACATGTCCAGCAATGTCTCCTGTCACTGATCCTGTTCTTACTTAAAGAGAATAAAATGAAAGAAACTGTAGTTTTATAGCAAATGTAATATAACATTTATTATATTTACTACATACTATATTGTGTGTGTTGCATGTATTTATTTATGTTGCCATAAAACATTTGTAAAGAAATGTATATTCTAATATATACTGTGGTTAATGCTGTATATTCATTCATGTGTAATTGTTATTCAGCAACCTGAGAAAAGCTCTATTTATCGAAGGATCACCACTAGCAGTGCTGTCATCGGAGGTATCCCCCACCAGCGAAAAGATTTGCCAGGTCAATTTAGCGACAGCTTCCCCATGCAACAAGTGGAACTGAAAGACTACGTTGGGGCTTCAGTTTTACTGCACATTTGTGAGCTGGCTAGTTGGTTAATGCTTGCACATATCCTAAAGACCTAAGTTAACCCTTACCACATACGGCCAGTATTGCTAAGGCAACTGAGTATCACATACATGTAAGTGTGTGTGTCTTTTTCACATATATTTTATATGTGTAAAAGATAATGAAAAATTAAACAACCCTACTGTAAAATATATCTACCGTGCGTAGCTAAAATGCAATTATTGAGTTTTACCATAGTTATACAACACATGCACACATAATTATACTTTAATAATACAAAAATAGGTCCTGAAAACCTAATCTCAAAAGTAATAAAAAACATTAATGTTTAATAGAAATGCAAAAAAATTTTCCTTTAACACTCACTAGATGGCAATAAAGTATTTCTGATGGCACAAAAAAGCATATAAAACCTATTGCGGACGTAAAGAGCTTGTTTTTCCCCCAATAACTTCTTGTTAATGTTTACATGTTTTTATTTTTTTCTAGATAATAGATGCTGTCTAGTCGACCTGTATACTTTCCAAATGTATAGCTCCAACTATGTAAATATTACAGTTTTTACTATTGATCAAGAAATCCCACCAGTGTTGATCGTTTACTAAAACTTAATAGTCAAAAATCTCAGCATGATTAGATGCATATATAAGATTCATATACACCTATAGATGTAGATAGATTACAAAAAGGACCTACACTTTTTGACAAAGCATATAAAATCAAATAAACTTTAGAAACATAAAAAAACAGTAAAGAAATTACACAATGTCTAAAGGTGGAGAAATGAAATGAATTCGGAAGATAAATCCGGAACCTAACAAAGGGAGCATAGTGTGCACCATTAAGAAAAATCCACCAATCTATTCAAAGAGCAAAGTCTCATCTTTGAAATTAGGTCTCATCTCATCTTGTAACAGCTGCTATACAGTTATATGTTCAATAGCAGAACAGTTTCTTAACATATAGCAAAGTCTTGAAACAGCCCACTGAGTTATATATATATCATATCTCACAACTGTCCCAATTTTGGCAGGACAGTCGCGATTTGCACACCTCGAAAGGCATTCGGGGGCTTACATGAAAGTGGGTGGAATTTCATTCAAAGTGCGTGGATCAGGAGAGGAGTTTGGCGGATCTGGGACAGTTCTTATTTTGTCCTATATTCTCATGTCTAAATGTTGAGTGTTTTTTTCATTCAATAGACGATATTGCAGAGCAGTCTGTGCATTAAGATCAAAGAACAAGCCGGGTCAGCAGAAGCAACCAAGTTGCTTTAGGCATACTCGTCATATGAAAAAGTAACAATTAAAGTTGAAAGACAACTATCCATGGGTAATTCAAGACATTCAAATAACAACTTAAAATCCATATGTATTTCTCCACATTTAATATATTGTTTCGGAAAAAGAATAGTAAGTAGGGGTTCTCGCTTCCAGGGTTTCAATTTCTGTATTTGCTAGTCACCAAGCTTATTTGATTAGCCTCTACTACTAATGTTCGAACAAGCAATAAGCATCAGAACACATAATATTTTTATATAATAAAACATCTTATTGGACACATAGCTGATAAACAAAGATTTAAACATTAACACTTAAAACAAAAGATTGTATTTGTCTCCATGAGAGCAATAATTGTGTTGCAGAAGTGGCAGATGTCTTTGAAAAGAGCTGCACATTTACACACAGCACTAAGCCACGATTAGGGAAAATAAATGCACAAGGAACAAAAACTAAAGTATAATAGCAACTTACAAGGTAAAATTGAACTAATCTCAAAGTCTAACTGATGGTCATATAGAGAGTATGCAGATTGTAAATAAAAGTTTTAAATGTACTTAACAGCAAGGGTATTGTCTGATGTGTAGAAAATGTAAAAATGTATTTGAAATGACTTTCTCTCCCAAAGTGGCAATCGCTGTTTTCTTTGTATAACAAGTTATACAGTCAGACGTAGCTTACTAAGATAAAGAGCTCACTAGATGGCAATAAAGTATTACTAATAGTTTATAAAAAAGAACCTGAATCCAGCATATTGTGGAATGAAAGACTTGTTTTTTCCCCCTTAACTTCTTGTTCATGTTCAAATGTTTTTAATTGGTTTTCAAAATAATAGATGCTGTCTAGATAACCATTATAATTTCCACATGTAAAGATACCACATAAATATCAAACACATCATATATATTTTCCATAACATAAAACAGAGCATAATTAGAAACCAAGAACCTACTACTTGTCACTATAAAAGCTCCATAGGGCATTGCTCAAGTCAGTTTCTAGCATAGGTTTGTCCATAATGTTTTTAAGTGGCCTTTAATGTAGATTCTCTCTTTCTGGGGCCAGGAAGAAAATATGTTTTGAAATAACATAGAGAACCACCTGTTGACACATCCTAATATCATCTACAACTATATTGCATTGATATTCATTATAGAATATTCACTTCACAACTATTTATCCGTTGCTGACAAAAGAATTGAAAGGTCACCTATCTGTTTTAAGTGCAAATCAACATAGGTTTATAGCCAAACAAACAAAAAATGGTATGTGGTCTTTATATCTATCTGTGGTGCCCAGGAGTAACCAGCAGTAGTAAACACATTTTACGTCACAGTACCCATCACATTATGCTCAGCAGTGTCCAGGGCCTGCTTTTGGGGAGTATTATCAGTGTCCCATGCTTGAGCTAAGAAGGGTCAAATGCATATCACTATGTGTAAAAGTTGGTGCTGCACATGCTATCTATGGGGGTTTGAACAGCAGAACCAATAGGAAGTGCAAGCAGTAAATTTGCAGCTTCCTACTGGTCCATGGGATCATGTCCTTGTCTAACAAACATAAGTGTTAACCTGCCAAATAAACCGGAACCAATTTCTCAGAAACTACTTCAGTTTGTAGTTCCTGGGGCTCCACACTAAGGGGAGTGAAATATGTGTTACATTTAGGATAGGGGGGTAGTGGAAGGCTGGCTGAGTTTGTTAGGCAATAGATATGACCCTTTGTGTGTCTAGCTACACCCCCTCCATTGGATAAGGGGTTCTGCAATGGATCACGCACAATGCTGGGCATTTACAAAGGCCAGCACTGGCAGTGTCAAACACATTATGCATAGCAAGTAGCTAGATATTCATCTGTCATTACCATTCCTATTTTTTTAATAAAAAGGAAGACTGTCTTAGTTGAAGGCCCATTTTTTCAAGGCAGCTTTGATTTTGGCACTAAAAATCTGTAAATCAGAATGTCTGTTTCCTTTACATTCAGACTCCTGATGTACCTTCAAATCCTGGTTTAATTTATTGCAGTTGGCACTCAAGGCATGGCTTTTATGGAGTGATTAACCTTCATCTCATATCTACATCCCAGTTTTCTGTTTCAGAATGATACAGCTTAGTCACTTAACTTACTTCCAACCTCTTAATAAGCAAAGTTAACTTGTTGCTTGTATTAGACAAAGAGTTAATGAAACTGATAACATTACTCCTGCCTAATCCCTGTGCAGTGCAAAACATTTTCACTTTTACTGCTACATGACAATATTGTAACTTGTGGATCTTTTTATAATTTCCCACCCAGGCTCATCTCTGTTTAGTAAATCATACCTCATACCAATTCCTTGTCTCACAGAAGAGAAAATAATACAAATAACTAACAGCATGTTCCTGCTATGAATAGAGAGCCATCTGGATAGGAAGATATAGCACTGTAAATGCAGTTCCCCTGTTTGCGACATTCGCAAAAAGCACTAGAGGACTATGTAAGTGCACAGAGCTGATGCAGTGTGCAGTATTGTGATCATTAGTCTCAGACAGAAAGCTTTATCTGTAGTGTGTTGTAGGCTAACAATTATTGTCTACTTATCTGGAGATGTGGATCTGAGGGGTGGATGGAGAAAGAGCTCTCAGATACAGCCTAAATGTAGCCTAGAAGTAAGGGAAAAAAGAACATCATATAGGATATATGGGGGACTATTTGCTGAAGATTAATTTCTCTATAAAGAAAAATTAACGGCCCAATGCTAAGCAGCACTGTACCCTGCCAATACCCCTGTCCATGGGTACCAGGGAAATAAATTTAATCTTGTGCCCCCCTTCTATTAAATAATCCATGACTCTTCCCTCTTATATGAAATAAAAATGTATTGTGCCCCCTTATATTAAATACGATATAACTACATTGTATGCATTATTATTTAATATATTATGACGATCCTAACATTTTTCTCATCTGTTTCAACCATTTCTTTTTTAGTGGCATTTTTGCCATTTTTACGGGTGAGTTTACAGAGTGCATCATTTAGAATTTTTATGTATTTTCATTAAAAAACAAAATTTGGGTGACAATATTTATGTGGTACTTTTGAAAAGTTTGCAGTGTTTTGGGAATGGAGAAAATCACAGGTGGTAAGGTGATTTGACCTCTCAGAGTGGAGAGGACTCGCAGAAGTTGAAGAAGCAGGGCAGATATATGGGGAAGGGGGGGAATGCAGAGAGTAAACCCATGGCATTCAATTTATCCTTTTAACAAACTTCTAACCCCCACCACAAAAAATAAAAGTTTCCTAGAATTCATAAGAGCTAGCATTATAGTAGTCGACAGGGTCAGGACACAACTAATCTCACGACAGCTAACAAATACTGTCCAGAAGCCATGGCTAAAGGGATTGAGGTCAGAGGAACACCTCATATTGGTTGTAGTACAGCATGGGGACAGCAATCAGAAGAGGCTAATGAAGATAGTAGACTACCAGCACCATAACCAGAGATGCATGCAATAATGAGATCATGCTACTGAGATGTACATCCCAGACAGCTATACCGCATGGTGGTATGAGTAGAAAATTTCAAGGAAAAAGTTCAGAATTATTTTTTGTTTCTCCCATGACCATTTTCACATAACACACCACAATATAACTACAGTGCCAAACAATAGACAAAATATTGCATAGTGAATTCCAGAGCACCTACTGCATTCCTTTTCAGATGTTTAGGTAGACAGGGTCAAAGGGAAACAGAAAGTCACATTTGGACTGTCAGTGACAACTTCAAGGAAGAACCAGGGATATTGGATGGGTCAAAGTAGTGACAGGGAAAGGCCTAGCCTGACACTTGACCCTGTATGCACAGTGACCCTCTGAGGAGAAATAAGCACCAAGGTCTTCTGCCTTTCACCAGAATTAACATTCACGACAGTAGAGTTAGCCGGTCATATAGTGCAAAATGGGCAAATAGTGCCTGGCCTGTTCTCCATCTCCCTTTATTGTTGTACTTCTCATATTAAAATATTTCATCACCCAAAACGAAATGTTCAGGCCTTGGCAGGTGGAGATAGTATCCATAGGAGATGGGTGCTACTTGCAAACAAAGTGCCACACCTAAAGTGGTTGCCAGAGAGCGATCACCATCAGCAGGAAAGTTTTCGCTATTATTATTATTTACATAGTTCCACCATATTATGCCGCACTTTCCAGATAATATAGAATCATTCACTTCAATCCCTGCCCCATTTGAGTTTGAAAACACATACACACACTAGGGTCAATTTTTGTCTGCAGCTAATTAACCAACCAGTATGTTTAATCAGACTGTGAGAGGAAACTAGAGCATCCGGAAGAAACTCACACAAAGATAAGGTGAACATACATATTCCAAACACATAGGGCCATGGTTGGAAATGAACCCATAGCATCAACGCTGAGAGGTATTAATTCTAACCACTGAGTTACTTGTTACTGTGCCATACCCATCCACTATGCCAATGGAACGCATTGGAAGTAGAGACTAAAAGTTAATCTCTATGACATTACTGCCAACAAACCAAATATATATTTTTGTGAAAAAGCTCTCAGAAAGTCTTCTATTATTGGGATTGACTAACAAAATGGTATAATAGACTATTAAGTAGCGTTACTATCAAAAAGTGGTACACCGCTCTAATAATTCAGTGGCCGTGTAGCTACATACATTTTCTACTTTGACAGCTTAATATTCATATTTATTTATATTAATAAATATTTGTAATTAGTGCTAAATATAGATTTTTTTTTTCCCCTCAAATTATTTTTGTTTGTTTGCAAAACATCTAAACTAATGACACAATGGATATTCAAATTAAATTTTAGGTAGATCTGTTCTAACACTCAGATTACGATACCTCCAGTCCAGGGACAATCAAAAGAATGCCCCATTAGTTATTGTCCTCGAGTTATTACAGATTCTAACTGGGATTGTGAAGATCTTGGGTAACACCACAGTTTCTTTCCTTAGGTTATTGCAGTAAACTCAGACATAATTACACATATCTTTTTAAGCAACCTAAATTACCTGGGTATACAATGCACAGCAAAGGGAACACCTGTCTGTGTTATATGTCAGATTGAGTGTTTATTTCCCAAAATATAACTATGGAGTCAACTAGAAAGTGCCAAAAAAAAAGCCTGGGGTCGCTATTCTCTACAGGTCATAAACATTATAAATTTTTTTACATAAGACTATTTCATGCCATTTATGCACTAATGTACATCAACTAACTCTCAAGCAATCACTTTCCCGATCAGGCAAAGTGTTTGAATCTAACATCATAGAATCAAATCAGCACCAAGCAGGCAACCAGGAGACCCATTTAGTTTCATGCCACTGAAGGGAAAGTACATTACATTAAGAATGGTAAATGGATATCCCCCTGGGAAGTCATAGACTGCCTAGAGGATAACACGCCTCAGCTTCAATTTAGTATTTTTAATTCTCTTCAGCCTTGCTGCCTGATGCATGCCACTTTGAAGAGTTACATTAACATGCAAACAATGCTGTTTAGTATTCTTTAGCAGACAAACTAAAAGACAGATATTGAGGAAACAAACAAAAGGTATAAAATATATTGGTTCTGTGCTTACAAAAGAAGACAGCAGAAGAGATTAAAAAATAAAAACAAAGTATATTGAATTTGACTTGTGCACGCAAAGTATACTTATTTATTTATAGCCGATTTAATTTGTTTTGAAGTAAGCTTGTAATTTATATTTCTTTTCATATTAGTTTATCATGTGCAGGTTATGCAAGCGATAGTACAAAAGGCGGCTTGGGAAATTATTGCCGTTTATTTGTATTGTATGGAATTCTTAGCTTGCATTTGCAATAAATTCATGGAAAAACCAGCACCAGTGAATTATACCCAAATGTAGTAAAATAAAAGTAAAAATGTTGCTTGTACAATCTCCACTAATTTATGGTCATTTATATATTTTACAGTTTGGAATGCATTATTACATATGTATATATATATATAAAATAATAGGTTGTGAACAGCATTTACCGCTTTTCATGTTAGCTGAAAAAAAGGCAACAATTTATATGCTGTTCATTTTCCAATAATAGAAAAACAGTATCTGCAGCACTTAGTCTCAGTATGTAGTGTGTTTTATTAGATTCAATGTGCAATACAAGCTGTGGGATTTTCCGCGTCCTTTATGAAGTAAACAGCAGGCAATATTGAGCGAAATACGTTCAGTATTGAACATTACTTTTTACATTGTCTTAGAATAGTTCAACTGCAGTGTAAATAAAATGCTTTACTGCACGGCGCATGTGCAAACAGGTCAGTCTAAATTTAGACTAACTAACTAACTAACTAACTAAAGTAACTAACTTGCAATTGCAGCAGACTATGGCTAGATCATAGTTGCCTACTCTCCCAGAATTTCCGGGAGACTTCCAAATTTTTAAGAGCGCTCCCAGATTCCGGGGAGAGCAGGGCTACCTCCCAAATCCTACCCGCTTCTTTGGTGAAGTAGGAGGGGGCAGGGCTAGTTGTGTCATCTTTGCCCCACCCCCTGCTAAAATAGGCCAAAATTGTAATTGTCTTGCAGTCGCCGGAGCCTAATGATGCGATTAGCTTGGCCATGCCCCCAAGACATAGCCAACTTTGGAGACCTACTGGAGGGGTGATCTCCAAAGTTGGCAAGTATGGGTATGGGCTAGATAGGCAGATCAGTAGCGTGGACGTGTAAGAATAACACCCCCCCTGAAGATGGCCTAGTTATCTCCAGATATACATATTAGGAGGTGTATTTTTAGGCTGTACCTAAGGGCTAGTGTAAAGATATGTGCTGAATGTGTCAATAATAATATCAGCAAATATCTATATCTAATGCATCATAGGGAAGAAAACATTATAACTAACATAAAAACATCCCCAAAACTCCTATTACCCTTTTTTTCATACAAACGTAAATTCCCTGTGGACTTCTTCAAGGATGTTCTTCCTGAAGTAATCCATAGGAAAAGTAAATAAAACATCCCATCAGACGGAACTTCTAGCAGAGAGACAGCAGGTTTCTAGAGGAGCTGCAATGAGAATTTGCTTCTTGGTTCTCTAAGGCATACAATGCACTATCTTCCCCATTCTATGGTGTGGCAGAATTTTGTGGTGTCATGTAATTAAACAATAATACTAAGATTAAGATTTTTTTATTGTGTCTTTACAGTAATGGCTTCCTGTGGCAAAGTCCATTGTAAAGAGATTGATAAACAGAGTATTTGGTATTATTTGAATGGCTAATAATGGAGACATTAGTAGTAATGTTAATGAAGCAGTGTAATCATTCAGCATTACTGGGGAAAAGATACTACTGTACATCACATTTTTTTGAGGCATTTGTTCATGATAAACCACACACTGCTACCATTAAATGTAAAGGAGAACAGGAGTATTGCAGCACAATTTGGTGAGCCCATCACCCCTCCATCTGTAGGTCTATGCTCCCCTTCTGCATTTCTATCGTTCATTTTTATATACACTTTGCAGTTTTTGGTCTGTTAACTGTGCAAATTTGTAAAAATGTCACTACTCAATATCTCATTTGAAAAAAAACCTTAATTACTTTTAATTATCTTGTTTTCTCTTGAAAAACTGCTTGTTTGTCCCTTAGAGTTGAAAATGTGCATAGGCTGAGAATAAGATGTCCCTAGTAGCTAAGTTCCAATTACATCCAGCTCTGAGAAAGTTTGTCTCTCTGGTTCTTGAGTAAATGGGGCCCATGGAAGATGAAGAATGGGGATTCCAAACTGCAAAAAGTAAAGAATATGCCTGACAATAAAAGGACACCCATCAGACCTCTAACTGGGTGGTTAGTTAAGGGCAGAAATTCAATGTTGTTGGAGCTCTTCTTTAATACTGAAAAGGACATACAGTATGTTATATATACCCCTCCAACACCCTTCACATAAGTTAAACTCATAAATTCTGTGGCACATTTCATAAAATATTTACTAAACTAATATTACATTTAATTCATATACATTGAGATGACCCAAACCCCAACCATGGCACACAGCATAGAACCTGCAAAAGTGGGGCACTTAAGACAAGGGGGTCTATAATTAAGAAATTTTGTTGAGAGATACCCTTTAAAAATCACCTGCTTTACTGTATACAATGTTTAATTTCACATGGCCCACCTACTATTACAGTAAGAGTAACGGTCCCGCCATTTTGAAACAGAAAACCAGCATAAGCATGTGACATAAGATTTCAAACCTATAAAATCCACTTTAAGGTTCCTCAATACAGTCAAATATATTAAAATTTTCTGTTAATGATGTTAAATTGTGAAGATCAGAAAACAGAAATCTAGGCAAATAAAAATAGCAAGTTACAGATGTATAGGATAAAACGAGGTGCGGTACTGGGAAAATCAAACACAGGGAACTTGAAGCAAGAGTCACACTAATGCCAATTTGTTTGTTCTTGTCCACACAAGTGGTCAGATGTGTCAGGTGCATAAATACCAACTGATATGTTTTCTTGCAAACAGAATAGGTTGCTAACAGTTGACAATATATAACTAAATCATTAGTTTTGAACATTTTCTTTGTAAATGTTAAAACCAGAGTTACTGAACCCCACTCTTAAGGGTCTATTCATTTTTCGTTTAACTTTTCTTAAATTTGCTTAATCAAACAAATATTCTTGGTCAGTAATTATTAATCTAATATTATTGATATACCGTCAACATATTCAGTCGTTTATGTGTCAGTGCTGTGCCCTAGTGGAGCTTAACATCTAATTCCTGTACCACAAGTACACTAACACAAGGCTAATTTTGTCATAAGCCAGTAAAACTTATGTACATGGGGAGAATATATAAAACCTCACAGTAGCATGGCGTGTTTAAGTTCACTCACCGTTCAATTGATGCTTGAATGCATTGTTCATCTAAAACCCTTCTACTCCATATATATGTATATATATATTATATATATATATATATATATATATATATATATATATATATATATATATATATATATATATATATATATATATATATATATACACACATACATACATACAGTGGTCGAAATGTAAACTTAGAAGTGGCGTTATAGAAAATGTAATGAGAATGTAAGTGAATGGGATTTTATAGTATAGTTTTACAATGAACACATTGGGAGAAGTGGTGGTATGGCCCTATACACCCCCCACTTTGACCTCTATATATATATCTATCTAATATATAAATGCTTAGTGGCGTCTGTGTGTGTGTGAAAAAAAAAACAAGTTGCAGCGCCACCTGCTGGGCAGAGTTATACACTGAGCTTCTAAATTCTTAGTGTGTGTGGGAAAAAAAATTCAAAAAGGGCTGAAATTTGGTAGGGCTCAAACTCATTTTCGTGAGGTAATTTTACCTCATGAACACACATGTGTAGAGGCGTGCGTTAGTGTGTGTGTGTGTGTGTGTGTGTGTGTGTGTGTGTAAAAAACTATTTTCTCAGAAAGGGCTCATCCAATTGACCTGAAATTTGGTATACTGACATTATTTGACAAAAAAAATAGAATAGTCAAGTCAGTTAACTTCCATCATCCCCCCTTCCCCCCGTGGGAGGGGTAGTAAAGGCTAAATTTACGAGTTGAAGGGTCAAACTCATTTTCGTGAGGTAATTTTACCTCATGAACACACATTAAAAAGGCCGCTTGCGTCGGGAACTAACACTCTTCCCCTGAGGAGGCCTGGGCTAGGTCCAAATGCATGACAAGAACCTTTTTAAGACCTTAAGTAGCTTGATTTGACTAGAATGCATGAGTATCATGCACGGGTTAACTTGTATATATATATATATATATACACACACATACATATTAATAACATTGTTGAGCGCATCAAGCATAGTATGTTTAGCCATATTTGGTGCCAAGTCTAATATTCTAAGACTCAGACATAAGTGTAACCATGTCT
This sequence comes from Mixophyes fleayi, assembly GCF_038048845.1. NCBI lineage: Eukaryota > Metazoa > Chordata > Amphibia > Anura > Limnodynastidae > Mixophyes > Mixophyes fleayi. Next base: position 142,508,709 of record NC_134403.1, on the reverse strand, counting down.
GGTGCCAACTGTAATATGCAACAACATATCTGGTGCAAAGTTTAATAAGTAATTGCACAACTGGTGTCAAGTTCTAGAGCAATAGCTAAGTGCCAGGGACTTAAACACCTTCACCAGGTCCCAGGCACCATTTTCCTCGTTCTCTTCTCCAGCTAATAGGTCAGCCCATTTCCTTTAATCTCACTAATAAGATAAAACAATATATTTAATCAGACAGAAAGAATCACCTTTCTGTAATAACATATCAGCAAGCATTTTAAACAAGTATTACAAGCAATAACAAACAAATCGGACAAATCTAGAAGGAGCTGGGGGCTGAAGGTGAAGGCTCGGAGGGCCGCATATGCTGATCTAGCCACGTCTGTTACCCATCACTGATCTATACCGTTTTATCATGTTAACCAGTATATGACTTCTTGACAACTTGCATAATTACAGAAAAATAGGTGCATACTACCAAAAAATAGGAAGGAAAGGCTTTAGTGCTGCAAACAACACCCACTGTTCAATGTCTTTTCGTATTTGTAAACCATGGCGTGATACATCAAATATGATGCAGATCTGAGATTTGAACTGTAGCAACAAATTACATCCATATTAAAAATAATAATAACAAACTAGTAGACATAATTTACTTTACTGAAGTTACGATTTTGTTCTTAAAGCCGATGCAGTATTGTTTTTTCTTGTTCTATAGTATTCAAAAATGAATTTCAGGTGCTAATCTATTTATATTATATACAATGTAATTTCTTTTATATTTGAAGTGTTAAAAGCTGGCCAATAAAGTGTTGAGCATTCTTTGTAGTCTAGTTATTAGAAATAAATTTGAAATTACTTTTGCAAAATCAAGTAAAACCCAAAGGTCTTTCAAATTGTGTGGTAGAAAATCTAGTTTGATAGCAAAAAAAAAAAAGTATCAAACCACACTTGTTTTTGCCTTTGGTGTTGTTGCTGCACATTTGCAGGTACCCTCGGTTTTAAAAGAATTTTAGGATACATTCATTTCTCTGCACAGCATATAAATATGGTAGCACTGAGATATTTGGCTCAATGATAAGAGAGCTGTCCTCTGGGGAATAAGTGCTATGGGAGTAAAGGCTGTACTTTATATGAAGAGATAGACAGATAGAAATTCTCTCATGTTAATGTAGTTTGACAGCAATGGGAGTTAACAGGTAAAGTCTGCCACATCTGTTTTTTCTAGCTGTATAAGAATCTGAAATACTTTAAAATATGATAATTTACTATTGCACTAGCAGAATAGCCAGTCCTCAGGATTCTTATGCAAGTAAGTATGTACAATGATTGGACTGGTGTTTAAATCTGTTTTTTTTCCTAATTATTTTGACAGACTGACAATTTCTGCAGAATGCCCCATGCAGCTAGAAGACTTTCCCATGGATGCACATGCGTGTCCTCTAAAATTTGGAAGCTGTAAGTTAATATTTATATATTTTTATAAATCATAGCTCGTGTACAGGTTAGGAGTGCTAGGGTTTAATGTGATTGTATAGGTTCAATGTGATGTATAATCAGCTGCTAAGATCTAAAAGTGCCCTTCACTTTGGAGTATAAATAGAAACAGATTGATCCAGCGCTATATCATAGTACTAGACTAGCTCTAAAAGTCTTGGTGTAGTTCTCATATCATGTTCAAATGTACACCAATCAGCCACAACATCAAAACTACCTGCCTAATATTGTCAAGGTCCCCCTCGTGCCACCTAAATAGCTCTGACCCGTCGAGGCAAGGACTCCACAAGACCTCTGAAGGTGTCCTGTGGTATCTGGCACCAAGACAGTAGATCATTTAAGTCCTGTAAGTTGCGAGGTGGGAACTACATTACTCTTACTTATTTGTACAGCGCATCCCACAGATGCTTGGTGGGATTGAGATCTTGGGAATTCCGATTCCAAGTCAACACCTTGAACTCTTTGTCATGTTCCTCAAACCATTCCTGAGCAATTATTGCATTGTGGCAGGGCGCATTATCCTGCTGAAAGAGGCCACTGCCATCAAGGAATATCATTGCTGTGCAATGTTTATGTAGGTATTACATGTAAAAGTAACATCCACATGAAGGCCAGGAGCCAAGGTTTCCTAGCATAACATTGCTTGGAGCATCACACTGCCTCTGGCAGTTTGCCTTCTACCTATAGTGCATTCTGGTGTCATCTCTTGCCCAGGTAAATGACGCACATGCACCTGGCCATCAACATGCTGTAGAAGAAAATGTGGTTAATCAGAATAGGCCACATTTTTCCATTGGTCCAGTTCTGAAACTAACGTCCTCATTGTAGGCTCTTTTGACCATGGACAGGGGTAGGCATGGGCACTCTGACCGTTCTGCGACTACACAACACCATACGCAGCAAGCTGCGAAGCACTGTGTATTCTGACACCTTTCTATCATAGCCACCATTACCTTTTTCATCAATTTGTGCTACAGTAGGTCTTCTGTGGCACTGGACCAGACAGGCTAGCCCACGCACCCATGACCCTGTCTCCAGTTCACCATTTGCCCTTCCTTGGACCACTTTTGGTAGGTACTAATCACTTTATATTGGGCACACCCCACAAGACTTGTCATTTTGGAGATACTCTGACCCACTCGCCTAGCCATCACAAATTGTCCTTTGTCAAAGTTGCTCAGATCCTTGCCCATTTGCCCTGTTTCCAACATGTCATCTTCAAGAACGGACTCTTCAATGCTGCCTAATATTTCCCCCCTTGATAGGTGCTATTATAATAAGATAATAAATGTTTTTCACTTCACTTGCCAGTTGTTTAAATTTTGTGGCTGATCGGTGTATATTGTATTTTGTAACCAGATAATACCAAATTATCTAGTTGCAACATAACATATACTGTATAGCAGCATGGCTGCGGATCAAACCTGGGCCTGTTGTGCAGATATATGGATTATATCTTCCTCATATGGAAGGGTGATGAAACATCTCTGATCATGCTCATAGATTACTTGAATAACAACCCATATCACCTGAAATCCACCGCAAAATATAGCAAAACAACTATAGAATTTCTAGGCCTGGAAACCTACACACACATAACAACAGGTTTGATACGAGAACATACCACAAACATGTAGATATAAACAAATATTATTGCTACCAGTAACCAACATCCAAACTGACTGTAAAACATCCCAACACCTCAGTTCAAAGGGTTAAGAAGGAATTGCTCACAAGCACGTAATTACAGGACACAAGAAGAATGACTGAAAGAACAGTTCACAGAAAAAGTTCACACAAAAAGTTATATGATCCAACATTGATAGATAGGGCATTCAAAGAAACAGAAAACCTCAGCAGGACCAAACTTTTAATGTACAAAGACATAAAGGATATCACAAATTACAATAATTCATCACACAAGATTAAAAACCATATTCAAAAAACACTGTGGTTTTCTATTACATGATGAAGACCTCACTAATTTTCTACCAAATAAACCAGAACTAAAAATCATGAGGGACACATTAATGACACCAAGCACAAAGACATTTGTCTTTTACCACTGTGGCCAATACATTGACTGCAAAACAGGGGCACCAAAAATTTACCATATTCAACTCAACAGCAACATGATCCTCATATGAAGTGAAGAATGTTCTGACATATGACACACAGAAGGTAAATTATTGTTTAGAATGTCCCTGCTGCCTTCAGTATTTGGGTCAAACAATCAGACCCCTAAAGACCCGAATAGGGGAACATATGAGAAACATAAGAAAATAACTAGATCACCATAGTCTATCTAACCATTATAAACATGCATCCAGCAGCATCCTGAAATTGCCCAATCACATCCAAGCTTGGAATCAATATAAGCTTGGGCTAGGTAAGTACTGCATTCTCGAGAACATGGAAATGCCTTGTTCTGTAAGCCTATTTCATATTTTGCATGTCAAAATTACATTTAGGAAGCCAAACGATCTACAGACCATCTAATTACCTTGACCTGCTGTCAGGTGCCATCGGCATCGACAACCACCACTCTCTGTTCAGACAACCAACTGAGCCACCACCAGCCCTCATCCCTTCCACCACCACTAACAAAGACATTATTGAGTGACACCAACTAATTATAGACAATTATTTTTATGACAAGTCAGGAAAGTTCCATAAACAATAATTACTTCCACATAAGCAATCAACATGATAAATCAACCAATAGATACAATACAATTGGGTTTTATTAGATGTGGACTATTTTACTATGGAGGATAAGATATATGTCATCCACCTACATAGACTATACCTCTCTCAATCTGACACATATTCTAGTTACTACAGCTAATCTTGTTGAAGAATGTGAACAATTTGTTATCAATGTTTTTAATATGTTTAACATGTTGCAATCCTGATATCCACATGGACTTATGTTGCTGCTTAAAGAGATCATTAACATGGAATCAGCAAGTCCATGTCAAGATATATTACATGTAACTTGGTACATAAATTCAAGACCAATCAGGAACTGATGGACAAATTCAGGAAATCTTTCAACATATGTTGATACAATGTGATTATACTGTTAGCAATATACCTGTATGTTACCCGGAGCCAAAGCAAACCTTGAATCACAGAGAGACGCTTGTTACCATAGGAACGTTTATTAACACCCACCTCGGCATCTATTTAATACAACCCTTATGCATATACATATAATTAAAAAAAACCTGAAGAAGTCAAGCCTCAAAGTGACTATATACATTGGGATCACACCCCCTCATATCACTGGGACACCAGACATAGTACAGACAACCCTGTGTGTGTTCCAGGCTGGAACACAAATGGAGAGAGTGGAAATACAGTTAACAAACTGATTTTTATTTATTTTTTGTTTTTCAAAATTAGGAAGTACAGAAAAAGAGACGGAACTAAATCCCAGGATATATAGATAAGTACATTAAATACATTACAGATAAGTTTAAAATAACAGCACATATATTTTGCATATATCAGTCTAGGGCAAAGCCATGGGGATAGTCCAGATTGAGTTATTATCATTGTGAGGCAGATTCTGTATCGAGAGGAAGGAGCGGGAAGGACTAGGAAAGGGGAAAGAAAAAAAAAAGGGGGGGGGGGGGGTTTGTTAGTATAGGGTTGAAACAAACTGATTTATTTATAGGACTATAGCCATATTAACTATAGGACAGTAGTTTAAGAATAATACTGTTGTCATTTAATTTAGTGTTTTTAGATTTTAGTACAGCCATACTTGGCTCCTTTCTTTTTATACATGCATGCCTACTAACGGAAACTACGGGGTAAGCTGTTGTTCCTTCTTGGGTTTCAAGAACAAAGTGTGAAATCAACATGACCTGAGTGTTCTAAAAGTACTGTGTTTGTTTCTTTGTAATCACTGTAGAATACTACATTTGAAACTGTGTCCTCAGAGTTAACTATCCATCTCAAAGTGTGAAAAATCAGAGAGCCTGGAGCAACTGGGTAGAAACTTAGATATCATCTGTTGAATAAGAATTACCCTTTTATTGAACCACTTTATGTAGGTTTACGCTAATATTTACCACCTCAACTAACTTACCATATAACCTGCATATTGTTTTTTAGTGTATAGATATATTACCCAGGATTACATTAATATATTGCAATTTATGCAGTATTTTTAAGTTCTAGGACTGCACAGACAGAGATTTGTAGAAGTTTAATTTACTACTTAAACTTCTACAAGTTTAATTGCTAATTAACAACATATATATTTGTAATAACTTTTCTCAATGATGTTTAAAAGTATAAATTTAAGCACACATATACTATATATATATATATATATATATATATATATATATATATATATATATATAGTGCTTATGTCATTTATATAACTATATTTGTTTACCCGATTACACTATTTTAAGATAAGGACAGGATTTTTACAGCAGGATTCCACCAATACCTTTCTGGAAATTTTTCATCTTATGGGTTTAAAAATACTATATAACACACCAAACACATTCTTGTTGTCTTCATATTGTATGTAGTATTTATAGTCTAGAATAATGGTGCATTTGCAAGCTGAGAAATCAAAGGCAGTATGGCATTGTTCTGGGGCCCCACAAGAGGTGGTTCCCAACAGAATGCATAGCACATCTGACAATCAGAGGACTTTAAAACAGATTCTGGGTTAACGACTTGGAGTTCTGACCACAGTTTGAGCATCTCTGATTTAGAGTAGACATTTGAGACTTTTAATCCAATAGGGGTGTTTTTTCATGTAGCACACAAATACTTGATAGCTTATTTGTACACTAAAATGTAAAGTTGATATTTGTGTGCTACATGAAAAAACAGTCAGTATTTAACTTATGTGCAAAACAGAAAACTAATTTTCACCCCTTGCATTGTAACATGGTTTTGTCCAGGAGACTGAAATAAGAAACTTCATCATTTAAGTTCCTTAATGAATCAGGCCCACCATGTTTTGCAGGGTGCACCAGTGCCAATGTAGGGCCGGATAGGTGTGTTTTTCACAAAGCCTGACCTGACTATCACAACATTGTGTGGCTACCCCCTTCCCATAGGTGACTTTTCATGTCAAACAGTAATTCCAGTAGTTTTATAAGGGTTAAAAATTCAAAAAGTGTCTATATTTTATCACAGTCCAAGAATGCATCATAGTTGTTTTTAAAAGACACTTTCTGAAGAAAATTAAGCTGCTTATGGTATACAACCTAAAGCATATTTGACCAGACAAACGTTTTCACGCCATTTAATGTAAATTAGACGCTGCATGGGGTGACATTTCATTGAGCATTGAAACACAGCCAGCAAGGGTAAAACAGCCTTGAGCGGAATAGGTTCTGAAGCCAACACCACTCCATAACATGATCATTTTCATTGCTTCAGTAATCCAGCTTTGATGTTATTGCATGATTGTAACCAATCTGTACACTGTAGCGCTTTCCAATCTGACCTGCAGTGTGACTAAGTAATTCTGCTCAATAGTACATTACATATTACGGTACATGTGTCATAATGTCATATAACTATGTATGATTTAGTGAAAACTTGAAAATAAATCTAAAAAGTTAACATCGCCAAAGACAGTAAATTCTGGTAGATTCACGCAATGATCTTTAGTGGTGATCACAAGCCAAGATGATATTTGTTATTAAATCACAGTCACTGCTGTAAAAAATGTTGTATAAATGTACAATTTAATTTTTTTTATTTAATACATGATTTACCGAGACTCCACTTTGTGAATAAACAAAACAACAGAAGGCATTTATATGTGATAGACATTGCATCTATAATGTAAGAAGCGTGATCTATGGGGATGTTATTTTGATTTTGCAAACATGCTTCAATTTGAATATAGGTCATATAGTCCAAGGCCTAGGGTGACAGATTTTCAGAGGAAGTAGGCTGCTTCTAAACTTATTTTATATGCTTCTTCTGCTAGGAGAGGAAATATGAATGTATTAGAACACCAAATGAAAAAGATGTTTTTTTAAATATTGGCAGAATACATTTATTTTATAAAGAAGTTTGTGATGGAGGTTAGGGCATGAAACAATGCAGCAACAAAGAGCAACAAAGCTGCCTAAAAAGGTAAACAAAGTATAAATTGGGGGAAGATGTAAAGGTGAGAAGGATTCAAGTAATGCTGATTTATTTATATATGACAGTACTTACACATTATTTTGGCTTTTCCCGTTTCTGCGTACTTTGCTTTCTTTTGCTCTTTCATTAGTTTTCTAAATAACATGTACAATGAATTTGCTTCAATTCTCAAAGTGGCAACTCAGCTTATAGACAGACATGATAAATTATTATTAAAGGGTAATAACATTGTCCCAGACCCTTATATTAAATCTTCACTACCACCTAATAAGAGATGCTAGTGCAGGGGCTCCCCCATCTCATCTGGAGACTCGAGTGCTGCTATATACAGCCATTTGTCCCAAGGCAAATTAATTTTGTAAGCCATCTTTAAATGACAATTGAGGGGGATTTAAGAGCAGAAGGACCAATCAGAAGCCACAATCTCTCCTGCTCACACCCTCCATTCTTGTTTTTTAGCCAATAGAGTAAGGGGAACAGAGGATCCCCAATAAAAAACAGCTGCACAGAGCAGCCCCTGGGTCTCCAGCTAGGGGGCGAGATGGAGCCCCTGCACTACCAGCTTCTACTAGCAGTGGGTTCTCTGCTTTTATTATTTAAATAACAAAGATGCATATCTTGATCAAGAGCTTGACTATGTTTCAGTGGTAGAAACAATATTTTACCTACCCTAGACTTAAGCTAGTTTCTCACAGTCACTTAGGGTTGGATTCAAATCCCATCGAACAGCAGCCAGAAATCACAGTGACCTCTAGCTGTGCTCATATCCGGGTAGTACGGTGACGGAACATCACTGATTTTCCTGCACACCTCTATGGGGTGCGAATAAAAATCAGTGAAGTTACATCATTGCGGACTGCCTTCAGGACTGTTCCAGAGGCTCATCACACCGAATTGAATCCCCCTTTGTGCTCTCACATATTCAATATTAGTAATTTGCAAATGACGTCCCACAACAAAGCATCGATCATAGAGTATTCCAATGCTCATGTGACACAAAATTAGCATTAAATTGTTTGTCATTTGCAATATTTGTTCCCTTCCTAATGCAAAAATATTTGTTTTGCAGTTCATGTTCATGGCATTTCTTGTTGAAACCATGTATATCTGTTAGACTATACAATTTCTCAATTGAGCACAATTGTAATCACTCCAACCAAATTAATGCTCAAGACTCCTGGATTTGATCGCATCCACGTGATTAGCGATCATGTGAAAGTTTCGATGATCACTGCTGCTCTGAAAATAGAAGAAAAATTGGTGATTCCTTGAAGCCGACACAATACCAATAACATGTGAAAGTTACTGGGTAAAAATCTGGTTCTCTTCTGAGCTTCATTTGGAATACAAAGCAAGGAAAATATAATGCCAGCAACCTGGTTCACTGATAAATAAAATGGATCCAACATATAAGGATTCAGTTATCCTTATTTATTTAGATAATTCTGGCAAAAATATTGCATGTGGTTTTGTGAAGACTATAGCCATATTTAGACCGATCACATAACCCGTTAATCTTTTTCACAGCAAAGAGTCTTCTTACATACTTCCTGTACACAGACTCTGTGACCTAAATACACCAGGAGCCGTTAATATTGAAATAAATAGTTATTTACTAGCAAACTGTTTTTGAGTTTCGGCGGCAGGACATTAAGTAGTTAAATAGTATGAAAAGAAAATCAGAGAGCAAAATCAAACATGACCCTAAGGATTGGGGCTGTGCAAATATTAATCTAGTTACATAGCTTTTTAGCTTGAAAAAAAGACATATGTTTGTTTGTCAAGTTGAACTATTCATCCTCTAAATCCCTAGTCAGTTAATCCAGAGAAGGGAAAAAACAAACATAATCCAGCTAGTTCTAATAGGTAAAAAGATATTTATTGTTTCCATACAAACTACCTGACTACTGCCTGGATCGATAGATTGTTATATGATAATGTCTCTTCTTTAGTTAAATGGAGATCTTGCATAACTATCTGTTGCACTTCTCTCTACTCTCTCCAGTTCCAGGACAATTTTTTGTGAATTACTATCTCAAAATGATGATGAAGAGGCCTCATTAATGCTTGATAATGTAGTAAAATTATACTTTTCCATCATGACTCTATGTCCTACTTAATACAACATAAAATCATGCACTGTATACTGAACACTAATATTGCCAATTCTTTAAAATCTAAATATATCTGGATACATTACATATCATGGATTTATTGTGATACATGCCTTATTCAAGGTGCTAGTTGCATGCATAATTTAAGCCATAAATGCAAAAAATGCAATTTATCCAAATTGAATCGCATCTGCCATGTCACTGACCAGCTAATTAGCTTGTCTTGCATTTTGTATGTATTGCGCTACATAAACTTATGTGCATAGACAGAGAAACTCCATACTACTATATGCGTAAAAAATGACACAAAATTAGTGTTAAAACAGAACCTGGACTACACGATTTATAGTTTTAGTCCAGCTAGAGTATGTGCCATCAATATCTTCCACCAGCCAGTTTTCTATATTAAGAATTATCTTTAAATTATTTCTTTGAGACATAGGGCTATATTTACTAAGCTGCGGGTTTGAAAAAGTGGGGATGTTGCCTATAGCAACCAGATTCTAGCTGTCATTTTGTAGAATGTACTAAATAAATGAGATCTAGAATCTGATTGGTTGCTATAGGCAACATCCCCACTTTTTCAAACCCGCAGCTTAGTAAATATAGCCCATAGTGTCAAAGGCTTTAATAAAGTCTAAATATAACATATTGCTGAATAAGAAACCAAATGTCCAGATATATATTAAGCATTATCCATTTATTGCAATAAGGTGTGCCCAACTGACCAGATAAAGCCAGTACAAATAATTTATACCCTTCTATTCATCTATAGCTAGTGTCCACAAAGAATTCACTAGGTAACATTACACATCTGAAGAAAAGTTTTGCTGCTGGGATAAGACATCTCCCATCCTCAGATATTTATGTTATGTCACATACACACAGAAAAAGACTTTACCAGTGCTGCACACTATTTGAAACATTCCATTATCCATATCACTACTAGGGCTGAAAGTAAGTCACTAACCCTTTAATTGCCTGAACAATACATATCCACAACCGTCTCAGTGTCCAAATTTCTCCTCGCTCCCTGGTAAAATGCAAGTAGATTTGTTTTACATGATCAGACTTTCAGAAATCCATGTTTACCATTTATGGTTAGATTATTTTGAAATGCATAATTTTAAATATGGTCAGTAACAATCCCTCAAATATCCTCCCCAATGCGAATGTTATACTCGGTGGACCATTGTCAGATTTCAAGCCAACTAGTCAAGGTGCTTAATTAATGCCCTTTCTAATGAGACTTCTGGCAACCATACTTTTGCATTGGTTTAGGTGCCTATAGCACTAGGATACTATGAATACACTACACCCTATTCCTTAGTACACAGAGAGGAAAACATTTGTAAGAACTCTGCAGTCTTATTGTCCCTTGTGCGCAACTTCCCATTTTAATTTATAGGAAACCAATATGTTCAGTGTTTCCTCATTTTCTTCTCTTCCCACAAAATGTTGGTGTTAAACTGCAGATTTACATTTTTGATATATCATCATGGATATGGAATGATTATGCTCCTTCATACCCCCCCATCTCCCAATTGTGTGTCAATGACAACCAGGAGCCATTTCAGTTCCTGGCTCAGCAATGTGCACAAGTAGTGGTAAAAACTGCAAGCTGTTTGCACAATACAAAAGCAATGGAAAATGTTGTTATTCCAAAAGCCCAAAGAGATGTATCCTTACAATTTCGGACCAGTAAGTGGTCAGGTATCTTGCACTGGATAGCTGAATCAGCTACTCCATGCAAGGAATTATTCTAAGATCCATGGTGAAGAGTATCTGTTAGTAATACTGCTATTGCAGTTACTAACAGACCCAGATGCCATTGAAGTGATTAGTATTAAAAATAGGGGAATCCTATTTGAGCCTCTGATGACTCAAAAAATATTATTAATTATATTATTATTATTATTATTATTATTCTCTACTTATATTGCCCTAGCATACTCAGTAGTGCTTTATAAATGGGAACAAACACAGTAAAATAAAAGGACATAACAAAGTAACAAAGAAGTAAGAGGTGCCCTGCACACAATCTCTCACAATATACAAAGATCAACAACAACAAATGAAAAATGAGTTTAAGAAAAAACTCTGTATCTGCTCCTATAGCTCTTTAAGACCTGGATTTAAAGGACACAAATAAGGATTATATCCTTTAAGGATTAGACATTTCAGGATACATTTCTAAGATTGCTCTGAATATGTAAACATGACAATGGGAAAAGAATGCTATTTGTGCATGTTTCCCCTAGCTAATGAGCATGACATAAAAAGTTAGCTATTTCAATATGTTAAGTAAACAAACATGTAAATCAAAAGTATACATTTTTGCATTTTTGTTACAATATTTGTCATTTCTAAAAAAGCAAAAAACAAAACAAACCTAGTATTGTTATTCTCTCTTTTCAGCAGTTTCTTTTTTTTGTTTTGCTTTGAAACAAGCTACATTGGTTTCATTAATTCTGTTTTGTTTTCATTCCCTTAGCTTAAAGGAGACCCAGGGCAAGTTTAAAAAAACAACAAAATAATAGTTGTTTAAGCCTTATAGTTAAATAATCAAAAAGGGAGTTAAGGGAACAAACTTTGACATGCAGTAAATAAATAATGGGTGAAACAAACAATTGAAACAATGTTTGCCTACATACCCACGTACATTTAAAAAACCTTATTTTAGTGCATGTTAAAACGCAATAAAAGGCATATAAACCATGTTACACTTATGTACACATTGGTTATGCATGTAGAGATTAATGTATAGTGCTCAACGTCAGTGATGTGCATCAGGTGCACTGAAATAGAACAAGTAGTGTTCTATATACCGTGATGTGTAGCAACTTGAATGGACATAAAGATGCAAAAATGTATGGTCTCACATGCTTTTATTTTCACATGCAGTTAACATCAATTAAAATGCACATTGAAGTCATATTTTTACATCCACTGGGTACTTCGCTTTAAAGTGTGTCCTACCATTCAAATATCCGGAATACCAAGTTGTCAACATTTGTTACTAAATATTTTTATTAATATTTATTAAACACAACACAAGGTTCACTAAGTATAATGTTTGTAGCGGCATATTTTGGAGTAATGACACTTTGCTTCACCGTGACTGAGAACTTCTATATCTCAAAATGCGACAGAGAGAAAAAGAAGCCAACCATGTTTCTCCACCAATACTGAGGTGTTACCCACTTAGAATTATCTGGGGAAGAGTAATCACAGGAACTTTTTGCTTAGAATTCAAATTACGAAAAGAGATAGAAAGTTTCTTAGGTTAGTGATGCACTACTATACTATCATATTAAAACACACATTTTTTTTTAAATTAATTCTATTATTAACACACATCTTTAATGCATCTCATGCAGTTTGAAATCTGTAGCGCATCATTATCATAGAAACTTTCTTTCGCTGTTGGTAATATGAAATCCTAGCTTAAAACACAAACATTTTTTCCTATCTCACCTAGTTTATATTTGTAATAAATTGATTTTTGATAAAGTATTTTATTCTGTAGTGTGCATAGCTTCACTACTCTTGTCCATTGAAGGATCAAAGAATCCTTTCTTCCCTCAATACAGACTACTATACAGAAGGTCATCTTACTGATGTGGGGTATAACTTCCTTGTGTGGTTTACTTAACAGATCAAGCCTTGTTCCCTTTTTGATATACTGATGTGGTACTTTTGAACAGTTTTATAGGATACCACTGCTTTTTTCTGCTAGTAATAATGACGGATTTTCAAGTGACTCAGTCCTGATGGTGGAATTAACTGTATCTCTCTATTTGGGATTAACCACATGTGGACTTAGTTTGGAAAAGGGATGTAAACGATAGTTCTAGAAATTGTGGGTCTTTGTTACACTTGCTAATATTACGTGACGCCAGATCATAACAGAACTGCACCTCGTTTGATAACAGAGGTGGAGCCAATTCAGAGTTTGGATATGTATGGTGCTTACTTAGAGTGTGACTGCTTGTTACAGATAGAGGTGTAATATTTTCTGGCTTACTGATTTGGGAGTACCAAATATTATACTAGAGGTTATAACAAAATCTTTAAGGTGGCTAATATTGAGAACAAAGAACTGTGCCAATTAAGGTGGCTTCTTTTTTGACATTTTTTGATTTAGCATTGTGCATGGACTGAATTTTGAACAATATTTTTTATAGTTCTGTGGATATTCTCTATACATTACATATCAATTGATATTGAGTACAATACTGATTATAACACTGTAATATTTTCTTGGATTCAATTATTATCCAAAAGAGGTGAGTGTGTATTGACATTTTTTGGTGAATACTATAAAAATGTCTTCTGGGTTGCAATCTCACAAACTGATGTGCTTTTGTGAATAGTGTTTAGTCTCAGACTTGCAACAACTTCAAACAACGCTTAGTCCTTTTTATTTCTTTATTTGTACAGTAATTGGTCAAATGTCATTTCTATACATGTTGTAAATCAGGTTTGTGAAATAGGGGGTACAGTGGCGCTAAACATTATTCACCCCCATTGGTATTCTTCACATTCTATTTTCTTACATGTTGGGATCAAATTTGATTTATTCTGGGATTATTGTCACGAATACAAAATAAAATGTTATGTGAAATCCAAAAAAGAAAAATTCTATAGAGTGGTTTTCTAATTAGAAAATAAAGGAATACAATAGTTGGTTGCATAACTATCTACCCACTTTACTAATATGCATCACAATAAACACTAGAACAATCACTTGTCTTTAAAGGTCACCTAACTTGAGTCCACCTGCGAACAATTAAAGTGTTTCAATTGATTTCCAATTAAATATACTCACAGTTGGTAAATGTATTTCCAATCTTGTTGTCTTGTTACAACTATAAAAAAACATCAATGCAAATCTGCTCTTTGGAGTTCAGGTCCTATTATAGATGAAAATTATGTCATCAAAATTTAACATCAAGTGAGTTTAGAACCACATAATTGGAATCCACCTTTGAACATAAGTAATTAATATTTATTAAATACTATCAAGTAGAAGGGGATATGGTACAACTGTTAAATTGTCTCCAACAGATCGTCCTCCAAAACTGATCATCCATGCCAGAAGAGCACTTACTATGGAGACTTATGACAACTATGAGAGAGTTGCAGTCTTCATGGCAGATATTGTAGAAACTGTCCATGGGACAATAACAAATGTGCACTTTTTGTATAAAGAAAACCATTACTGAAGAAAACTCACATGGTCCCCATCTAACCTGATACAGTTCAAGCAATGCTGCTAAGAAGAATGGGTGATAATTGCAGTGTCCAGATCTAAAAATAGACTCACAGCTGTAAACACAGCTAAAGGAACTTAAACCATAAAAACAAGGAAGTGTGATTACTTAGGTAATATTAGGTAATACACTACAATGTTTTCAGCCAATTAATGGGACAATAAGATGATAGCACGTTAGTGTGTACGATGCAACGATGAACGATAATCATTCCAAAGTCCATCGTATTATTGAACAACATTTTTAAACTGGACTTATAATCTCCATCATCGCTAGAACAATGTCATTCCAATTCTGCAGTGTGTACGCACTCATGATCATGATACCCATAAAGTTTACAGAGTCATGATGTTTTCAGTCAATGGTTATGACAGATGAAGAGTACAGATCTGAAGGTAAATCTTGTAAAACATATATAGTGTGTACACATGAATTGGCATACTGATCGGAATTTTGTTTTAAAAAAAAATCAGTGGTTGGTAAAATCGTTATAAATAACAAATCAGGAGAAAATTTCTGTAGTTTGTACCAAGCCTTAGATGTGAGTTGTCATTCTAACTATATTATCAGGGGATAAGAACAGGGCAGCTCATCCTCATCAGGTATAATTGCTTAACTAATGAAGTGTTTGAATGTCAGTCTCTGTTTCTGAAGAATCTCTGCTTGGAATGGTTTATCCTGAATTGTTGTTGGATCAATTAGATTGTAAACTAATTTTAGCAGGGACATCTTTACCTCCTATTTCATGTTATTTTATGTTATTTATTTGTATCATAATGCCCTCAGTGTACAGCGCTGCATAATATGTTGACACTTTATCAATGAAGGATAGTATTATTATTATTATTATTAATAATAATAATAATAATAATAATAATAATAATGATGATGATGATGATGATGATGATGATAATAATAATAATATGACTTATTCTGTTGGAAGATAAAGAATAGAAAGATGTTAATCCACAACAACTGTGGAATTTAATCAGGTTGAAAGAATCATTCAGAAGATTTTGCCTATTCTTTTTAATGATTACGTTTTCTTTAAAGTGTTTTGGGGTATTTGCAAGTTTATAACTAGAAGAACTCAGATTACAGTGTCTTTTAGTCGTTTTGTGAATAATGAAAGAAGTAAAACACCAACATATTTAAATTATTTAAGATTAATTCAAAAGTGGATTTACTGATCCGACCCAATTAGTGTATATAACCAGTAACACCCGGAATGCGATCCCGTCATCACTTGTCTGTTCTTAGGTGCAGTAAGTGGGTTGAACTGACAGACACTTACGTAATAGAATTTTTGATCATCTACTGTTTTTAGTGTTTATAATTCTAAAGCTGCCAATGCATCTAAACAATTAATTGAACAACATGCTGCTAATGTGTCAGGTTTCTCATTTCATGCTACACCAGAAGCAATGCTTCCTCCATGTGGGGGTAATATAGCTAATATTCTGTCTAGCAAGGAGTTATATTGGATTGTTTTTGCCTGGGGACATGCAAACCAACCGTTATAAATGTATCAGCTATTATTTTGAGTTATCAAACTAACATTCTTTTTTGCAACACTTGTTACTGTGTGTTTTTAATAAATGTGCATATTATTTGTATATTATTTTATGTTTGCTGCTTGAACACGTATTGATTGCTTGAATATCCACTTCTCTTGCATAAGACTTTACATGTTGTTTGTAAGTAATGTGTAGTTATATATTAAGGGGCAGTATCACTTCGTTTTACCTATGACCAAGAGCTCCCCCTATAAAGTTTTATAAATAAAAAGGATTATTAATGTTTGACATATTTTATTCTGGAATGTGTGTAATGCTTCATTACTATTGAAGGAACTTAGTTGCTTTCCTTCCCTAGCAGTTATCATCGGCCTGGTGTTTAAGTAGTGCTCATCAGTCTGTCTGGTGAGCATTGTATTTTCTTTGCATGGACAATGTAATGCAAGGTTACAGTTGGTAAACATGAAAAGATCATGAAACGGAGACTGCGTCTATTATTTTCCTCAAATTGTATAATAATAGAAAGGTGAAAGAAGCTAATATGTGAGCATTTTGGTGTCATAACACAGGTAAGAAAGGCTTACCAAGGATTTACACTTTAGCATCCAGTGTATTGATAGCTCGAAGCGACTGTTGGTCACATAAAAGGGTCACACTTTCATTTGAGACACCAGGAAATCCTATGAATATTTACCTTTACCTTCTGTTTCGTGCCATTTGATGTAATTTGTTTATGTAATGAACCACTCAGTGTACAGCGCTGTGTAGTAGGACAGTGCTTTATAAATAAAAGATGATTATAATACTTTATGAAATTTGCAGCCATGCACACATCTTTGCATACAACAGGAGAGGAGGAACAAGAGGAGACCTGTATTTTCAAACTGCACTTTCCTGCTATAAATGAGATCATTCGGTTGTCATGTAAATATTTAAGCTTGTGAACCAGATCATTGATTGATGTGACTTTCTTTTTAAGGGATATAACCAGCACTTTTTATTCTCACTGTGATAGGACAGATTTTTGTAGCAACAAGATTACTGTTTAGCATTAGACTTACCTCTGGTACCATATGCTATGCATACAGTAGGGCAGTGGCACAACTATTAACTTTTTAATGTCCCAGGGCAAAATATACCACTGGGGATACTTTAACTTGTAGATGTGACAGTGCAAAGAATTAAGGACATAATGGACATGCTGTAAGGAGAGAATGGTAATACTGTAATTTACATGGGAATAGCCATGGAAGCAATCAATGCTGTTGTTCATTTCATTCACCACATGACCCTTTAGTCAAAACAGGAATTTGTATATATGTATATCACAGTAAACAAATGAAGTATGGAAGGCAAAGAATAACCCATCATTGTAATAGTATAATGAACGCCAGAGGCCTGATTCATTAAGGAAAGTAAAGCAATAAAATTAGTAACTTTGAACCTTGGCATAACCATGTTGCATTGGAGGGGGAGGTAAATTTAAAATGTGAGGACATATTTATAGTTGGGGTAGAGCATGTCCTAGATCAACTTTTAATGTCAATGTAAAAATAAAGCTATCAAGTATTTGCATTCTACACAAAAAAACAGCCAGTATTTTCCTTATGTGCAAAATAATAAACTCATTTGCACCCCATGCATTGTAACATGGTTTTGCCAAGGTTCAAAGTTACTCATTTTTTTGCTTTACATTCCTTAATGAATCAGACCCCATGAATATAGATTTCCAGTTTTAGTAAGGGATCCCTATGGTAAACTCATATGGTGTTCCATTCTCTGCATGGAGAACAGTGAAACTGAGATGAAACTTCATATTTAGCTATGTGTCAGAAAAATATATAGGGGTAGATATGGCTCAGTGTTTTTTTACTGTACTATACACTTTATAATATATATATATATTTGCTATATACTTTATTATTTATGTCCAATTATCAGTATGTACACAATTACACCAACCAAAGTAGTTGTGTCCAAAATTATTAATGTCAGCAACTCCTTCAATGATTCTCCTGACCTTGAGCAACATATGTTCACATATTGCAGTGTTTATGCATCACTTTGAAGGCTGATCAAACTGTTGCTAGTATGTCTGTGAATGTTACAAAATATTCTTTCACAACTGCTATTTCAGCTATCACTTAATATGATAGCACACATTTTTGATGTTACATTTCTCATGAATGCTAATGACTAATTGTAATATTTTTTTGTTGATACAATAGTTTGTAATCTTTTCATGATGGGGATCTCTTTAATTGCTTATTATTGATTGTTAGGCTAGGGACACACTATACAAAATTTCTCCCCATGCGATATCCTTAACGATATTACCAATGATAAATAAAAAAAAGGTCCCGATCAGCATGCCGATTCATATGTACACACTTAACACATTTTACACAATTTACTTTCAGATCTGTGTTCTTCATCTGTCATAACCATTGGCTGAAAAGATTGTGACTCTGCACACTCCATAGAGATCTATGGACACTGCCGGTCGCGAGTGGATACACACTGCATGATTTGGAACTACATCGTTCCGCCATTGAATGAGATTTTTAGTTCAGTTTAAAACTCAAATGAAACGATACGATGAATTTTAGAACAATAATCTTTCATTTTAGCAGTGTACCCACTAATGTGATATCGGGCTGAACACTCATTTATCATGTGATTGGCCTGATAGTAGGCTTGAAACCCTGTAGTGAGTACCCAATTTAACATCATTTCATTTAATCCCCATTGTATGCATTTTGTTTCAGAAAAGCATTATGTGCAGCCTGTGATAGTCTAAAAATATATAGACTACCTTATACCTAGCAATGAATCACATTAAGCTGTGATATTTCCAATCAGCAACTCTGATAGAAATCACAAAACATAGGGCCAAAATACACCTTAATGCAAATCATAATCTGTAATAAAAAGTCAAAGAAAAAAAACTAACCTAAAACATTTAGAAGCACAAATATTTTATCTTTTAAAATCTATGTTATCTCAATCAGAAACTATGGACACCAATAATAATTTTATACCTCTTTTCTGACACATCACCAAAAAACTAAATATAAATTTCACGTTATGTTAGAAAATTACTTATATACGTCTTATTATTTTAGCTATGCAATTAGTTGTGGACATATAATAATATATATATATTATATAATAGTAACCAATGGTCTATTTTGTCAATTGCAAATAGCGCAGAAATGTGTAAAGCTTTTATTCTGTAGTAGTGTGACAAATAAACAGAAAATATGCTAATTTTAAAATGACATTTTAATGGCATCTGGTTCAGTAAGGAAGGACATGAAGCTCAGTGTCTATGCACTAATGATTCTAGAGAGATTGTGATGACTAGATGTAGGAAGAAGATAAAAGGAAAACAATAAAAGACGCCCTCATGTAATCCATTAAATGTAGAAAAAGCCTTAAGTATAAGAAATTTACAAAACTAAAATTGGTTTTGCTTTAATGAAAATAGGATTGTGGTAAATGTACAGATGGAGTCATGGCTATCTAACATTCTAAATGGTTATGGGGGGTTTTTCTGTAGAGAAAGATATCTGAGCTGACCCTTTTATCATACCTGTGAAATCATATTGTTATACTGGTCTGATGGATCACCTCTATGCGCCCCAAACACAAGATCTAGGATTCTATAAATCGAATAGCAGCTTGCATACGGCTGTTATTCCACTCAATTGTGTTAGGTGTTAGTGGCATTAACTGCACCTGCTCTACAATTGGGCTCACCAGGTAAACCCTAGTAAAGTCATAATGAAATAATTAGGTTTCCCAGCATTTGCCATCCACTGAATGTAAAAGCATTCAGCATGTATCCATTCTCCACAATTAGATCACATTGAATGCAGAGCCGGAGATTGATGGAGCCAGTCACTGAATCAATTCCTTGAGCTGCCCTGACTCCCTTCAGATGTCACTGACAGCTGTCATTTCAAGGTGTCATGTATATATGTATACTACAGCTCAGAGTAATTTGAGCGTCACACATATGGAATTTGGATGATCTGAGAAGTGAGGGAGTGGTCCAAATACCTATAAAACATATAAAATTATTTATGGGACAGGCCACTTGTGCCAAAAGATGACATAGCATCGTGTGTAGCCAGCAGCAGAATGTAAAAGACGGTTAAAAAATGCAGTCATGGTTAATATGTGTAAAAATCATGCCTGCGGTGTACAGCTTCCTAAGAACCAAACATTATATATTTTCTACAAGTAGCAGATATTGCTGTGAGAAACCCATGAGCACAAGGGGAAATGCCACTAAGAGCAAATATATCTCTGACTATGTAATAACAGTGCAAACATTGTGCGGTATATTTACTAAACTGCAGGTTTCATAAACTGTAGATGTTGCCTATAGCAACCAATCAGATTCTGGCTGTCCTTTTTTAAAATGTACTGAATAAATGATAACTAGAAGCTGCTTGGTTGCTACAGGCAACATCTCCACTTTTTCAAACCCACAGTTTAGTAAATCTAGCCCAATGTGTTGTAAATACATAGAAAAGGCCATTGGACCAAAAATATGTGTAAGTTTCATATGAAAAGTCGTCACTGAACATAAAGCTTAAGAAATATCCTTGGGGCTATCTGATGACTGTTATCTACAATGCTATTTGCACAACCTAAGTTAAGACACACCATACTTACACAAAAGCATATGTGAGTAAGAAAATCTAATATTATATGGCAAAGTATAAGACACTGTTGTTATCAGCCATTTTACAGTATGTACTCATGAGGGATTTAATATCTTCCCCTGGTGTGTTGTCCTAATTTCCATTTAGGGGAACTTCAGTGCTTGGCAAAACCATTTTTATATTTATGGCAGTTTTAAAGTTACACATACCAAAATGGAATAGACTGCATTCATAATCAGTGTAATGTTTGTTAAAACTGCCATGGGTGTAAAAGCAGTGAGGAATGCTTTGTGGAGTAAACCAACACAGGTAGATGTTAAACCACCCATGACCTATATATGTACATCCAAACTCTTAGATGGTTCTCCTTCAATATACTTACAGAACAGAAGATTAATGCCTCACTCAGAATAATTTTTACTATATGATTAGTGTGGCTCCATTTTCTGCTCCTATACCCAATTTTTTTGACAGAAATAATGTCATAAGCTTCTGAGCATTTTTCTAAAGAGCGTCATCTAAGTGAATTGAGAGGCGTATTATGAGCTGTAAAGTTGCTTAAAAACAAACAGATCTGTCTGGATGTAGTCTAATATACAACTATATTTTCCCCCATATCTCAAACTGATATGAAATATCTTTTTCTTTTAACCACGTAAATGTTGTATAGTTATGAAAGTTAGTTCTGAAGTTATTAATATACTAGGTCTTTCATGTAAATAACTTGCTCGTTAGGCTTACTATCCTTTCATAAAATGTAAAATAAACACAAAAAATATGGAATACAGTTACTTGATCTTTGATGTTATATCCATTTAAAATTTACGTTAAGTAATTTAATTTCATATTTGACTTAAGCAGAAGAATGAACCACGTGGCTTTTTTAATTTTATTTAAGATTTATAAATTTGATAAATGTCTACTGGTTTTTTTTTCTTGTCTGCTGGGTAGAATCTACTAATTATAGAGCTAATCTGACTGATTGGATTTGGCAATTATGTTAATTGCTTACCGCAACATTTGGTAGCTGTCAGTCTGAGAGCATGTTATATCACTGGCTCTTCTTCGTTATATAAATAATAAATAGTGGCACGATTGGGTTAATACAGAACAGAGCATTTGACCAAACTTATTGGGCAATGTCGGCATTGAAAAATGTTCTATAGTAGAACAAATCACCATTACTATTTATTTTTTAACTGTACTAGAAAACTTAGAATCTGAATGCTTACTATGGGTTACAATAATTCTTTATGCACTATTACATGAGCGCCACTGTTCAAAAATATCCCGTAATGTGTCTGAACAGACCATGAAAGCTGCATTTATTAACATAACTGTTGTGGCAAGAATTTTTTGTTTGTGCTAAACCTTTTGCACATTACACAATGTTTTAGGACCAAAACGTATCCTGTAGCCTGAAATGCTGTTTGTTATGCTAAAATAAATAAAAATAAATAGGACTTGACAGAACTTTTTTGTTTGATGTCATTCATTGGTTTCAATGACTGTATACGTTTTATGAGCAGTCATCAATGCATTTCTGGCACCTATAAATTTGAACTATTATCTGCAAACATATATATAGCATACTTGCCAACTTTTAAAACCTGTCCTCCGGGAAATCTCGGAGGACAGGTCATGTGGTGACACCATTGCGTCACCATAGCACCCCCTACTATAAAACCCCCCCAAAAATTCACTGCATTGAAAAGTGGAAGCGTGGCTTAATGGCGTGATTGTCTCATTAAGCCCCGCCTCCACAAGTGTGTGGGAGATTGCCTGCTCTTATGGAAGTCCCGGAGGATCCCGGAAATTCTGGGTGAGTAGGCAAGTATGAATTATACAGTAGGCGTCATATTTTATATAAATGTTTCTTTGGTATATTAATAGTTTTCACAATCTGGACATTATTGTGTCTAGTATCTCAGTAAATATTTTTAGATTACTATTACCTAAGTTCTATTACCATTTTGACAAATGCTAATGCTGGGTTCTCTCTGGTGGACACAGAGCAGGGAG
Source organism: Mixophyes fleayi (assembly GCF_038048845.1). NCBI lineage: Eukaryota > Metazoa > Chordata > Amphibia > Anura > Limnodynastidae > Mixophyes > Mixophyes fleayi. The sequence continues at coordinate 142,485,487 of NC_134403.1, read as the reverse complement.
AGGATAACGCACAGAGGACATATTGAATCCCTCAGGGGTACTCATCCTTATATATTGTAGATTAAAGCATCACTCACATTGCATTTGTAGGGTTTTTTTTTATATTACTGAATGTTAATTGCTTTTAAAATATGTCTTTTGCATATTCCTTCCTCAAAGATGCATATCCTAACTCTGAACTGAGGTATGAATGGACTAATGTGACCCACAAATCCGTGGTAGTGGCAGAAGATGGTTCTCGTTTAAATCAGTACCATTTAATTGGCCAGACTGTAGGAACTGAGAACATCAGCACAAGCACAGGTAAGAAATATGGATAATGCATGGACTTTTTCCATTGATAATGACATACCTCCTGTAACACTTATAATGAATTAGCATGTAAAATCTCTTATGAAGCAGGGCTCCACAATCCTTTGTTTTCATGTCTGCATTTATTTTGCCTACTTTGTGTGTTCTGGATTACATATGTCGTGCTATATGTATGTCTTATTTCCCCACTGCCCAGTGCTGCATAGCACTGTGGCACCTTACAAATCAACTATAATAATAATAAGAAGGTACAGTATAGACAGAAGAATAAAGCTTAGGTGTACAGCTCACCATACTGCTGCAATATCCCTGGATGTTTACATTAATAAAATAAAATATAAAGAAGGTCCTTTGCAAAAGAATAGTACAGTACAAATGCTATTTTTTTCTCTTTTGAGTCATCATGCACTTCCCTTTGCACCAGGCTTTGTACCTCTGTGCTAAGTTTTTAAAGCCAAACGGTAACTTGAGTGAAAATCAATATGCTTTTAAGTGGATTGCAAAAGCACAAAACTTACATTGCATCCATGTGCCCAGTATATTTAAAGAGAATAAAACTGCATTACCACCGTATAGAAAATATTTTACTATTGTTCAGATTGTGATTAACCATCCCACCCCCTGCTGCCATTTTAAAGTGGTGAGCAGCATTGATTTGGCATTTGTGTTACAAAAGCAGCAGGGGGAGGGTAAGATATTTTCTGTAGGTGGTAGGGCAGTTTTAAAGACCAGCCAAACTTGAAGGTGTTCCTTATTTTATGGAAAAATTATATACGGTGTAAAAGGCTGGCCTTTAAAGACTTACCAAACTATCAGCTCAGAGGTAGGATTAATCAGATTTTTCAATGAAGTGTCATTTGCATAGCCTATCTGGCCAGCAGTTACATTTCAAATTGTGGTTGTTTCATACATAGAACACTAATGAACAGATACAGGGGCATATTTATTATCTACCACTTTTTTTCCACAATCATTTTTATTCATAATCGCAATGATAAGGAATAACCATGAGCATTTATTAAAAGTGTTCTGCCAGGACAGCAGTAATGATAAATGGCTGTCCTGGGGAAAACCTAGCCTTGTCCTATGTCTTTCTATGGTCACTATCGCAATAGTGACCCTTTGCGATAGTGACCAGAGAGGAGAGCAGGTAAAATGCGGTGAGGGATCCGAAGATCCTTCTACCACAATGCTCTTCACCATAGCCATCTGGAACAAGTTCGGAAAATCTTTTATTGTTGAATGATCCAAAATAACAGTCCCTATAGAAAGCTATGTGGACTGCTTTTGCGTTAAAAGAGACAGGGACATCTCCGATATCTGTTGTGATGCCCTAGTCATAAATTAACAGGATACTTATTATGCAGCTATCCCCTCAAAACAGCTGTTTGTGGGTGATGTTAATGAAAAATATGATTGATAATTAGGGCCCACAGCTACTTATTGAAGGAAGTCATATGCACCAAACAATGAAGTAAAATCTGGAAGAGAGATCGAAAAATCTTTATTGCAATTTTTTTAAAAAATTAAAACTAGACATCCTGGGCCTGATTTAGAGTCTGACGCAAGTCCTTCTGATCAGTAGAAAAACACTTTTGGCCAAATATCTGTCTCAGTTTGCACTCCCACTGAGACAAATCTCTGTGCTTAGAGAGGTGGAACAGGGAAGGTAGTGGTCTATGTAAAGGCACTTTACATGCTATTCTGAGTTGAATGCAGCCATAGATAGGTCTCTAAGAGACGCATCTTTTGCGGGTGCTTTTAGCTGGTGCAAAAGACCTTGCTGTAATAAAAAAACTAAGTAAAAAAATAATTAACTTTTTTAAAAAAAAGGCATGCACCTGTTTTTCAGCCAGGGGGGCCATATTTGTAACATCCCCAAATCTTCTTGCTTGATTGAAGGAAAATAAAAAAATTGCATGACCGCCGTAAACATTTTCTACATAGTAGAAGCTACTATGCTATAGTGCTGGTTTTCCTAGTGCTGGTTCCGTGAAAATAGGGGGGACCCCATCTAAAATTTTTCCCCGATTTTCACAGAACCAGCAATAGTCTGGCAGCACTAGGGTTAAGACGGAATAGAGGGGGGCACCACGCTTTTTTTTTTTTAACTTTTATCTATTCTTTACAGTTTTTACAGCTGCCGGAGCTCCAGCAGCTGTATGACAGGATGGTGTAACAGTGATGTGTTTATAGAACTCGCTGCTACAACACAGGAGAGTTAGCTAACACGGGAGTGTTTTACATCGCACAAAATCGCCAGAGATGACCAGCGATTTTGAAGATCAGGGTAAAAATTGCAGCTTGATACATTTGAGAAAATTTTGACTAAAATCGCGGGTTATCACCCGAAATTTGCCACGATTTTAACACGCTGAAAAAATCAGACCTTGATCCATTTACCCCCAGGTCAGTGATTCTCTCATTAACACAGATGAGAGTGTTGACGAGGACAAGGCTGGAGATCATTCTGTCATGCTGATTGAGTTAGAATAACAGACTGGAAGCTTTAAAAAGACGGTGGTGCTTGAAATGATTGTTCTTTCTCTGTTAACCATGGTTACCATCAAGGAAACACGTGCAGTCATCATTGCTTTGCACAAAAAGGGCTTCACAGGGAAGGATATTGCTGCTAGTAAGATTGCACCTAAATCATCCATTAATCGGATCATCAAGAACTACAAGGAGAGAGGTTCAATAGTTGGAAGAAAGCTTCAGGACACCCAAGAACATCCACCAAGCACCAGGAAATCTCCTAAAGTTGATTTAGCTGCGGGATCGGGGGAACCACCAGTGCAGAGCTTGCTTAGGAATGGCAGCAGGCAGATATGAGTGCATCTGCATGCACAGTGAGGGGAAGACTTTTGGAGGATGGCTTGATGTGAAGAAGGTCAGCAAAGAAGCCACTTCTCTCAAGAAAAAACATCAGGGACAGACTGATATTGTGCAAAAAGTACAGGAATCGGAATGCTGAGGACTGGGGTAAAATCATTTTCTCTGATGAATCCCCTTTCAGATTGTTTGGGGCATCTGGAAAAGCGCTTGTCCGGAGAAGAAAAGGTGAGCGCTATCATCAGTCCTGTGTCATGCCAACAGTAAAGCATCCTGAGATTATTCATGTGTGGGATTGCTTCTCAGCCAAGAGAGTGAGCTATCTCTCAATTTTGTCTAAGAACACAGACATGAATAAAGAATGGTACCAAAACATCCTCCAAGAGCAACTTTCCCAACCATCCAAGAACAGTAGTGGTGACAAATAATGCCTTTTCCAGCATGATGGAGCACCTTGCCATAAGGCAAAAGTGATAACTAAGTGGCTCGGGGATCAAACATCGACATTTTGGGTCCATGGCCAGGAAACTCCCCACACCTTAATCCCATTGAGAATTTGTGGTCAATCCTCAAGAGGCGGGTGGACAATCAAAAACCCACATATTCTGACAAACTCCAAGTATTAATTAGACAAAAATGGGCGGCCATCAGTCAGTATGTGGCCCAGTAGTTGATTGACAGCATGTCAGGGCGAATTGCAGAGGTCTTCAAAAAGAAAGGTCAACAATGAAAATATTGACTCTTTGTATAAACTTAATGTTATTATTATTAATACAATTATTTGACACTTATGAAATACTTGTAATTTTACTTCAGTATACCATAGCAACATCTGACAAAAAGGTCTAAAAACACTAAAGCAGCAAAGCCGTAAGTTAGAATTCTAGCGCCTGGGGCGAGAAAGACGAATGTCGCCACCCTAGTTCTGAATTTTAACCAAATGAACCTAAAATATTTCTAAACTGCGCCCCCCTCCAGCGTTGCGCCCTGGGCGGTCACCCCTATCGCACAGCCCTATTTAAGGCCCTGCTTGTGTTATTCTCAAAACTTTTGGCTATGACTGTAGGCTGTCAGTTCCATTGTGCATCTCTCTGCGTCTTCATCACCTTCTTTCCCCCTATTATACTCTCACCTCTTCAAGCTTTTCTCTCTCTCTCTCTCTCTCTCTCTCTCTCACACTGCTGCCTTCTGTTATTTAATTCCATTATCCTCCTTTTTATAAGTCACCCAATTTCAGCTTTATCCACCTTCAGCATTTCCCCTATAATCATATATTCCTTATGTACTAATTTAACTACCCCTGTAGGATTAACCCCCCCCCCCCCCTTTCTAGCCAATTTTGCCCAGGGTAAATAAGCTTCTCTATACTACAATGCTCTAATTCTTTTATCTATCTATTTGAAAACTCTCCCAAATTTCTGTTTTTCATTTCCAGTGGCACTTGTAGTCAAAGAGGTGTGAGAAAACAGAGAAACAGATTATGGGGGTATATTTACTAAACTGCAGGTTTGAAAAAGTGGAGATGTTGTCTATAGCAATAAATCAGATTCTAATTATCATTTGTTTAATACATTATTCAAAGTGACAGCTAGAATCTGATTGATTGCTATAAGCAGTATCTCCACTTTTTCAAACCTGCAGTTTAGTAAATAAACCCATATATCCCTCAGACTCCATTATAGTCAAATAAAAGCAAAGTTGGCTTCCACCATTCTAGCCTGACGGTGGTGTTGTATTAAAATATTTAATAAAAACATTATTGTTTTTAACACAGTTATCTAGACAAGTCAATATAACTGTGTTGTGTTTGATGAGTGCACTTTCAGTTCTATCATTGTATATACATGTTTCATATATATTTCTGAGTGTTACAAGATGCCTTTTCAGAGAGGATTAATTTGTATTTTATATTCAGTGGACATCTGAGGTATTTTCTAGTGACAATAAATAGAAGTTTATTGGATGAAATATATAGGTCATACTGAGGCTCCCCAGAGTGTCTGATTGACACTAAAAAGCATCCCCGATGGAATGTCGCGTCTCAGGGTTAAGTGTTGGGATACTGTTGCTATTAAACTGATATACACAGAACCGAAAAAAGCAGCATGAAGTTCTGTTTTCAGTGCTATTTCCAATCATTTATACAGTATCTGGCACTCAATCTGAAGCCAGTAAATGTTTGCCCCAAGTACAAACTGCTTCAGTTTTCAGTGTCATTGGAAATAGACACACACGGTGTTGGTCAGCACAGGGTATGTGAGCAAACACTACAAGCAAATACTGGAAAGATTAATGGAATAATGTAGTAATATTCCATATTGGTCAATATAAACCAATATTATTTAAACCATGTATTTACAAAGTATATTATATACAGATTCAATGCAAACAAAGGGAAACCCCAGGGCACCCAGATAATACCCATGCAAACACAGGGAGAACCCAGAGCACCCAGAGGATACACATGCAAACACAGGGAGAACCCAGAGCAACAAGAGGATGCCCATGCAAACACAGGGAGAACCCAGAGCACCCAGAGGATGCCCATGCAAGCACAGGGAAACCCCAGAGCACCCAGAGGATGCCCATGCAAACACAGGGAGAATGTACAAACTCCATGCAGATGCATGATCAGAATAGAAGCCATGATCCCATGCTGTAAAGCAGCAATAGCAACCCCTGTGCCTCCCAAGAAATGATGTACTTGTGGTGTCACTTGAAGTATGGCCTTCAAGTGTATGATGATGACCAGTTTTTCAAGTGTCAAAATGCCTGGTCCTGATGTGATGTTACATGTTCTGTTACTGTGCCCCACTGACATAAAAGTCTAATTGCTCTATTTGACCATCATATCAGATTTTATGAGATTAATAACGAAGGTGGGATGCAATCATATCGGAACAAAAAGGTAGTATTTTGTCAAAAGACATTCATGAGCCATCTCCATGAGTTCTTTAATAGTAACATGATAGCCACACATAAGCAGGTAAATTTTAGTACTCTGGAAATTGCTTGAGGTAAATACCTACTAGCATTTGAATGCGTTTAAAAATACAATTTCACATGCTGTGAATGATCGTGTCTAATGCAAACTTGTTTGACATTTGGTTGTTAACTTTTTTACTTGCTTCAGAGGGTCAATGGAGATCACTCCAGTGACATCCATGGGTTTAAGTTACCTTAAACACATTGAAATATTTAAAAACTGTGACAGCATGCAAGCAAGTAAAAATCCCAAGTGGGTACGTGGACATTGGAAACAACGATTTCCAATATCAGACCAATTACATGCATTGTACTACTATTAAAAATACTAGTAAATGTGTGTCATTAAAGGCGATGGCTGTGAGGCCTTATTGAGCATGGTAGGCTAAAGGAACACAGACAGTGCTTATTTAGTAATATGTACAAGAGCACTTGTGTAGTGCACAGAGAGAGCTGATATTACCATATTAGATGGCTTAAAAAAGATTTGTGCCCTGTGTAGACATGCACATAGAAGAAAACATGACAAAATATAGAAAAGCATTTTTTCCCTGCTCTCAATTGTTGCAATTGTAACACATACACACTATGATAGTATTTTATTATAAATGCTTTCACTGTAAATTGCATATGTGCAGATTCATGACAGCATACATGGTACAGTACAAAGCTCACATCATGGGCTACCTTAATTACACCATGGAGAACACTCTTGTTACCAATTTTGCACTTATCCCTGTCTCTGATCATGGGCACGTGGTTGTGGAGATACAGAAGCCGGGGGTTTTGGTGTTTGCAGGCAGAGCCACCAGATGTGTAAGCATTAGATGAAAAGAAAGGTTTAATCCAAACGGGACACGTGCTGATCGCCTCTTAAAAGCTTGCTGCTTTGGTAGCTCCGTGCTTCACTTGGCTGATCTGATTGTATGGTGGGGGAGAAGGAGGAGTAGGGAATCCTGACATCACGTGGCTTCAGATCAAATAGACACTATTTTTATATAATACACTTATGATCATCAAGCAGTGGCATCCCAGGAGAAAGGTACTACCACTGACAGCAGCACAGCATTATGGTTACCTCGTACAATTAAATCCATATTGATAACTGCAGAGTCAACAAACATGTAGCTTTTGCCCACAGTTTTTTTTTGTCAATGGATGTAACAATGTAGCTCGTAAGAAAATCTTAAGACTTCTCCCTGAAAAAAGTATTGCTGATTAATTCTACACCTCATCAAAGCACACATGGTTAGCACCCAGCTGTTTTATTAGAAACGCGCACCTGTAACTTGGCACATATGCCAGAGTCAACGAACGTGATTTGTTACCCTTTTCATTAAAATCATCAATCTGACTTCTGAAAATTGTCTACTCATCACAAAGATCAAGGCAGCAACTATGTTTATGCATTTTGGATTATTTGCTACACAAAACAGCACTTGTAACTACAAGCATATGACAATGTATAAACTTACCAGTTCACCATTAGGGCTGCGTTGTTTTCAGCAATAAATGGCAATTCTCCTTTAATTTTTAAAACGAGCAAAGAAAATAGGCAGATTACATTGTGAGACATGTCTTGGGTTTGACTGACCAGGGAGTTTCCGTAAAGATCGAATTGCGCGTCCCCAAACTTGCGCTGCGCTGTCTTCCACAGCCCCTGACTGTATCCCCAGCTGTTCCAACTAGTATTTCTATGCCCAACGGTGTGGGAAGGGTCTTTTAAATGCGACCGATATACACTACATCTGAGTAGGAAGGAGTCTGATTGCAGGGTGGATCACAAAGAGCAGGACACAGATTGTAACCAGGGATTAGTAAAATACAAAAATCCGATTTTGTACGGGGAAAGCATCAGTCATCAATGGATTTTCTAAACCTCATCATGCTCCCAGCCGGCCAGTAATCAGTTTTCTACGTCCTGGATTGTCATTTGTTCCTTTCAAATGTTAAGTGTGCATACACAAAGAAGGGAAAGACAGGGCAGAAAAGGGGCACTCAGATTCTATAAGTGGAAAGGCAAATAATGCAATAAAACGTAACCTTTATTATTGTCTGTAAAATATAGTGTGCTCCTGATGAGAGAAAAAACTAGCAAAATATTAAAAACCAAACCTACAAAAACATACAAAGTTTGGTGAACCAAGGAATTACAACTTTGCATCTTAGGGTTAATCATCACTGAGGAGCAGTCTCTCTGTGCTGCATAATAGTGCACTACAGCTGACAGGCAGACTGTTGCTGTTTAGATTGCTAATCCTATTAACCTAATAGGTTGTAAACGGAGAAACCAAACCTTCCTATATTTAGGCTGGGGAGTATTTGAACTCTGGCATTATTAAAAGGATTTAACCCTGTATATTAATGTTGGATAGACACTTGGCTATTAGAAATTTAGACTGTCTGGTGCATAATTTTCACAGATGATGAATGAAACAATAAAAAACATATCAAACAAAGACCATAATTTGGGAGAAATATTTTATTAAGCCTGCAAGTCAAAATAATAGGTTAGGTCTGTGTTCTAAATTTGAAAATTGAGATATTATTGCAAAACTTATGAGTACTAATTGTATCTATGAGACTATATATTAAACCAATTGAAACTCTTTATAAGGATTAATCCAATTATCTTGAATTCTATTATAACGCAAAGAATACAAGAAATATAATTTCTCAGAGCTAGATATTGGAATTATCTGATATACTAAGGATGAGTAGCTCCTTATTATATAACGAAAAATGATTTAGTGGACAAATGTATTAGATTGTATTATATATATGAAGATTAATTGTCCTATACACTTTACAATAATTTAGACAGGAACACAGAGCGTTTGCAGTTGAACTGCAATTTTAATTCACTTTGTATGTTTTGGTTTTTAATATTTCGCTAGTTTTTTCTCTCATCAGGAGAAGCACACTATATTTTACAGACAATAATAAAGGTTATGTTTTATTTCATTATTTGCCTTTCCACTTATAGATTCTGAGTGCCCCTTTTCTGCCCTGTCTTCCCCTTTGTGTAGGAGTATTTTTGCAGTGTTTGGGTGCACCACTCAGTAGTTCCTCTATAATCAAGTACTCTGGGATATGAGGTGGTATATTTAGCCACTCACATAGGTATCTATAATTGATGACATACCTTGTGCGGTATGATCTCCTCCTTTCTGACTAAATGTTAAGTGTGGTCAGATTTGTTTTCTCAGTGCATGTATGTAATATTGGCAAACTGTCCTTATTTGTTGTTTAATTGTCCTTTCATTCCTAGGTGAATATACAGTGATGACGGCACATTTTCATTTAAAAAGGAAAATCGGCTATTTTGTTATCCAAACATATCTACCATGTATAATGACGGTCATTTTGTCCCAAGTGTCATTCTGGTTAAACAGAGAATCAGTTCCAGCTCGAACAGTGTTTGGTAAGTCCAAAATCATCTTCAGGATTCTACAGTGTGGGTACAACATACTAACACACTTTACTGACTAGTTTAATACACCGTTGTAATAGCAACAAACTTTTCCTTTCAGCACAAAGGAATTCTATAGTATTTACTCAATATTTCAGTATTTAAGTGGTCTTATGTTAGAAATAATGTACCTTTATTTGTAGTCTATTAGAAAATTTGCATTTTAATTCCAACATAGGTACATATGTACTCGCAATCCCTCCCTATGAGTACAGGACTGTATTGGGCCAGTCACAGGCATAAGAAAATACTTTTATTAGAATTTTTAAATGCTAGTAAAAGCGTGTAAATGGGTATGATGGTGGAACCTGTTGTAGTGTTTGTGGTGTGACAGCATATTTTGGGCGCTACCTGCTCAATTTACTTGTGTTAACTGCACATGAATGTAATGATACCATTGGAGTTTCCTCCATTTCCCACCCTGAACAGCAAGTGCAAGGACTGGTTACTGCTGCATGTCAGTCATTTACCAGGCAGTGTCAGAACGCCAGTGTGTAACCAGAGTAAGTGTAGATGGTATATTTTTCAACAATAGATGTATATATTTTATTGCAGCAGTCTAGTTTTTTTAATTGTACTGCATTGTCATGAACTGCTTAATGTAACATGAAGGCTTACATATATATATTAAGGAAGTAAACAAAAAATAGAAGCTGCTGGATAAATGTGGGACACCAAACGCAATATAAAAGCAAGGGTTTAAAAGTAATTTACTCTGGCAATCTGAACATTATGACTGCACAGTAGCCAAATTTGTGCACTTTTGAAGTCACTGTACCTATTTTTGTTCATTGATGGCAGCTATGAATTACATGATGGCTTTTACACATAAGATAGTGTTCATGCAGGTATGCACAGAATTCTAGTACATAGGAACGGCAATTTGTAAACATGCTTTCTAAGTGGACCCAGCTAATTGTGGCGGATGTGTGACCCTGCTATATTAAAAACCAATCAGGAGGGGGAATCACAGGTAAGGTTGAAGGTATTTTCTCCTCTTGAAATGTATTGTAAAGCACATGAGACATGCAAACAAGATTTTTTTATGTCCGGTTTTAAGGTGACTTAACAGTAGAATTTCAAGGTGAAGCTGTTTGTACAGCTTTTTGTTCTGCAGTATGCTGTGTGACAGAAGCCCTGGGAAATTGGCAAATGGCAGACTGATTTTCTTATATGCTTTTAAACCCCAGGGAGATGTTGTTTGGGAAAAGTGTCCCAAAGTGTATGGTCAGCTTTAGAAATAACTGGTAAGGGTCCCTGGGGTGTAAATGGAGAGAGAAGAGTGTGCTCCATTTGCAAAGCCCAGTCCAGGTATTCTGTTCTGTCAGTCTGACAGCTGACTGATTAAGGGTTGTTTGTACCTGTAAGGTGTGTTTAAAAAGGGTGTCAGTTTGGTCAGTCCGAGTCTGAGACTCAGACTGACCAGACTGACTGGGTAAAAGGTTGGATGCCTCCAGACAGTCAATGCAAATGGTGACCAATTAGCTTTATATTTTGTATGTGTGTGGAACACAAGGTCCTTCACAGGAGAGGGGGTGTTCCTGTGTGCTTAGTTAGTGCCGGACAGGCAAGGTGTTTATTTTGAAGTTTTCTTTATTTTTCTGCTTAATTAAACTGGCTGAGCCCGGTTGTACCAAATCCTTGGACTTTTGTGACTTCTCTGTTGCTGTTCACTACCATCTTGCCCAGGAGATGGCACCTGTTCCCCCAACGTGGTTACAGCTGAAAATAAATGTGATAAAATATCTGAATACTTGCTATAAAAGCACCATCTCTGGTAAGAGGACAGGATTACTAATTCTTTCTCAGAATTATTTATCAGTGTTATCATACTTATATGACCTAAATTGACTCGGGAATCTATTTTGTGAATTTTGCAATGGATACAGCGTAAACCATCACAAAATGGTCAATGAGAAAAATCTCTAAGTTGCAACATGTATTGTGAGCCAGATAATTACAAATTCAATTCTTATTGTAAAAATTGGCTTGTAAATAAAATATCTACTTGGATGAAACAAAGTGTCAAAGTTAGCTTACAAAAGCACCGCAATAGGTAACTGCTTTTGTACATATTACTCTGAGGTCCTACCAACAAAAAGCTTGTAAAGCAACAAGTGTCAATTATGCCACTCAGTTTTATAGTATCTAATCTAGTGGCACAGAACATGTCTCACTACAATTATATTATTGAATTTTGTTCATTGAATTATACGTGTATCTCTTCAAGTATTTACCATGCCAATTCATTGACATCATGTCTGGCCTCCATGTTAATTATTTCCTTTATACTTGCATCATCTTTTCTTATCTTGTTTCTCACATTAATTGTAGATCTGTGCTAATTTAACGCTTTGTGCACAATGCACATACAATTCACACCTGTGGCTCTATAAGCACACTCTTATGCATGATTAAGAGTGTTGATGTGCTGGGGAAATTTGGCTCACATAAAAAGTGATAATAGGTACCTGATTGCAGCCGGAAGGAGATACTATGGGGGATGTTTGGGTAGTAAAACATCGCTGAGATATGTTTGCACCTCATAGATTTACCGGTGTTGAATTGAAATAACCCTGTCAGGAATCATTTAGGAACTTTAGGATTCAAAAAGTCAGACTGATTTGACTTTCTGCAATGGAGGCGCAGAGTCTCACGAAGGATAGGTTTTAGCCAGGGACTCCCACTAGGAGGTATGGGCTTGACTGCAACCCTCTGCATTATCCTGCCCTCTGTGCAAGTATCAGACGTGACCGGCATGTTTACAGAAACCAGGCATGAATGCAGAGTTATGTACAGGACAGAGAAAGCCCAGAAATCACTGGTGCGGATGGGATAACCAGGAGCACACTGGAATGGATGTAATAACCAGGAACACACTTGAGGATGTAATAACCAGGGACACATTGGAGTTATAAGTAACAGCCAGGAACACACTAGAGAATTTTGAAGCTAACTTGTAGGGACAAGAGAGTTCAGACACTGGCCCCATCTTGAGTGCAAATCAGCTATATACAGAGAGAGGCCACCGGGGATGGCGTAGGTTGTAATCCAATAAGAGAAGAGGAGAGAGATCAGATAAAATGGGCTTGCGTGCTATTGTGCAGTCTTGAAAATCCAAGATGGTGGCCGCTATCTTCGGTTAATGTCAGATGCGCCAGGGAGCACATGGCGCCATCCAGCAGAGACCAGCGAGTATGCCGGACTCTGGTAGGCGTATAGGAGGGTCTGATGTTTTCCAAACTCTATGGGGTAAAATTATCAAGCTGCAGGTTTGAAAAAGTGGAGATGTTGCCTATAGCAACTAGTCAGATTAAGCTGTCATTTTGTAGAATGTACTTAATAAATCATAACTAGAATTTGATTGGTTGCTAAAGACAACATCTCTACTTTGTCAAACCCGCAGCGTGATAAATTTACCCCTTTGAGTCTTATGAAACCTAAACCAGCTGTTCCACAGCACCCCTAGTGTTAGAACATGCGTTAACATTCCCCTACAGAAAATTTGGATGTCCCTGACATACTCCAAAAACATATTAGTAGGTTAATTGGCTGCTATTAAATTGACCTTAGCCTCTTTCTGTGTGTGTGTGTGTGTGTGTGTGTGTGTATGTTAGGAAATTTAGACTGTAAGCTCCAATGGGGCAGGGACTGATTTGAGTGAGATATCTGTACAGCAATGCAGAATTAATGGCGCTATATAAATAGCTGCTGCTGCTGATGATGAAAGCATGTTAAAATGTGAAATATAATATTGATGTTAAAAAAAGTATATATATATATATATATATATATATATATATATATATATATATAATTATTTTGTTTTTTTATTTTAAAAAATAAAAATAAAAGTCTTTCCAGTAGAGATAAATAATTAAAAAAAAATGTAAAATCAATCTGAAAGAAAAATTACTTCCTTTGGTATGACACAGCAATATCAATCCGACCTTTAATAAAGTACACATATTTGACCTTCCTCTAATAGTCATAAGTAGTTGAATATAATATGCAGCATATTTTATGCTTTGATATTATGCAAAGTATGCTATGGAGAGATCTATAGAGATAGTATTTTTTATGATTATTTATTGCCTGTTTTTCCCTTTATAATGCAAATAAATAATTAATATATTTACTGAAAGTAACTGAATGGGGCAGCACAGTGGCCTAGTGGTTAGCAATTCTGCCTCACAGCACTGGGGTCATGAGTTCGATTCCTGACCATGGCCTTATCTGTGTGGAGTTTGTATGTTCTCCATGTGTTTGCGTGGGTTTCCTCCGGGTTCTACGGTGTCCTCCCACATTCCAAAAACATACTGATAGGTTAATTGGATGCTATCAAAAATTGACCCTAGTCTCTGTCTGTGTGTGAGTGTGTGTCTATATTAGGGAATTTAGACTGTAAGCTCCAATGGGGCAGGGACTGATGTGAATGAATTCTCTATACAGCGCTGCAGAATTAGTGGCGCTATATAAATAAATGATGATGATGAATTTGATACCAAAAGAAATCCCTATCTGTCAAAAAACAAACAACAAACAATCCAGTTGGGTGGAAAAAAAATAATGTTATTCCTGGTGAAACCGACTTAGTGCTAAATTATTGATAATGGGTCTAACCTACCGAGGCAGCACATCAGCTCAATCTTCTGGTGCTGAAAGTGTAAAGAGATTCTAACCCTATTATTTTCTCTTTGTTTTTTGCACACATTAAAGAAAATAATAAGGAGTAAATGTAGAAAATAGTCTTGTTATAGAACTTATTTTCAGGTGCTAGTAAGTATCCATTTAGAGCTCATCCAAAAAGTTCCATTGTTTTTATTCTCTATTTCCATTGATTCCTTTACCTCCTACCAGAACTCTCATATATATATCATTGAGGTGTGAAAATCCTTTCACAATGCAATAGTTTGCATCAGTAGTGGTGGGAGATTATATAGTTGTAGTAACTAGAATGGACTTGCCTTGTCAAATGCAAACCCATGACTTTACCTCTCTGTGTCATAGCATACACCAAAAGGTAATGTTAAACTATGTCTACAATATATATTCCACTATGGTAGGTATAATTAGGCAAAGAAAAGTCCTTTTAATCGAACTTTAAACATGTATCAAGTTTCACATTTGAATGTTTTATATTTAGTACTTTAACTTGACTAGTTATTATATTGAGGTGTACTTGGATTTTATTTAATCCTAGTTAATCCTAGTATCAAGGCCTTGAGAAAGCCTTTTGGCAAAACGCGCACAGCTTTTTTGTCAATGTTGTAGTTACAAATCAGCCCTCATTTGATATAACATTCTAGTGGTATGACTGACTTGAATTGGGAACTGAAAATAATTGCATACGGCAAATACTGAAGACAGAGCAGCATTTATTAGATCTAGTGATACAGTGTAAGTGAATGTTTATAGAGGAAAAGTTATAAATGATACTACAATTAGTAATCGAACAAAAGAACAGACTACATAGACTTGACTGCTCCCATATAATCAGAGCAGTTAAGGGACCTGCTATGGCTGCTGCACCTATGATGAACATAATGAATGTCTACTAAATATGCAATTATAATAATAGGGATTTAAGAAGCCTAAGCTTTGCAATATACTGAAATTGTTCATTAGTTTGCGGCATGCTTCACAAGGACCACTACAGTTAAATTGGCTGTGCTCTTTGAAAAATCGAGGGATTAATATATAAAAAACGTATTTATGAGGCTGCAGCCAAGGCATAAATAAAAAATGCAATGAGTGCCTACTAAATTCATGAACTGAGACATTGAATATGTAAGTGCAAACTGAGAGTAACTCTACAAACCGTCTGCTGGAAAATCATTGCTATTTCTAGTTCATAAATATAGCTGTAAAACTGACTGTGCTCTTTGGGCAATAAGGAACTCACCTTAAATTACATTACAAAACTGAAACAATATTAAAGGGCAAGTTAACCTCAACACTGAGAAAAATTTAAAAATGTATTGGATGAACAACATAGCTGAGCGATATTCCCAGAGCATTTAAATAACAGCCTTAGCTAATTTAAAGTAACCATATATGGTTACTATTTGTGAAAATGTAAAACAGAACACTCCCGGAAAGTAGAGTGTATCTTACCTGAAAGTGTGATATGCTGAGTATACAATTATCATCTTATTACTGGCATCAATTTATGAGTCATTCTCAAGAAAGGAGCTGTTGAGAATTAATAAGAAACAAACTTACTAAAAGAACCCGAGAGGGATACTATTTGAACATAACAAGTACAGCAAGTTTTTTCAAATTTTGGAAATTGAAATACTTAAATAGGGCGATCAACAGATATATAGATTGTTATTATTTGATTGAAGATTAGAGTAACAACAGCAGGAGACAATCACAGTTGAATTACTGTAGTTTACACTTTTCTTTCTTATACACTCTTATTTGATTGCATTTTTTAATCAGAATTTCCCACAATGAAATTGTTTGAAAGTAAACATAAATAAACATAAGTTTTAAATAAAATCCAAGTTAATGCCAATATAATAACCACAACTTTTCTTTGAGTCAAAATGTCTGACACTGGTGATTATAGGAGGAAGCACTCCCTGGCTGTAAATGGTAAATATAAAACATGATAATGGGAAATAATAAGGGACATTGCCTAATACTTAGAAATAGTCAATGTCAGTGTGGTTGGTCATTTCCTTTGTCCCATGATATAGTACTGTAATTTACAACCTTTGAAGACTTTACAAACTTTACAACATTGCCAGAAATTCCATCCTGTCAGAGCTTAATTTTGTACACTAGACCTATGGGACAAACAGAGATATAACCCTAAAAGGCGTAGCTTATATATATATATATATATATATATATATATATATATATATATACATGTATATATAAGATATATATAGGTGACAATCGAACACATAACAAAAAGTTAAGGGTCTGATGCTGGGTTGGATGCTTATGCATTAGAAAAATACTGAAATAAAACTCATTTTAAAATTGCATATTTATGCTCATATGTCAGAAGCATCTCCAGGTGTTTCCTGCTCTGCAAAGTAACCTATCCGCAAGGTTTCTGTCAGGCGTGCACAGATCCAGGTCATAAGCACAAGAAAAGTTTTTTTAATATGGGGTTTAACAGCAGGTATAACCTTCCTTCTCATGTACTGTTTAATGGGATATTCTTGGATCAAAATAATATGAAGGTTTATTCAGCAAAAAGTCAGAGCCCTTATCTCACACACAGGTCAGGGAGGAGAGTGCAGATAGGGACCATGTCACACCTAAAAATGCTTTAACGTATATATTTTAGCAAAATAAGGTATATATTTCTAACACGAAATATAAGCTTGTATACTTCATTTCTTGATGGAAAGTTCTTTAGAGAAAACAAATCCATATATGGTATAAGATCAGTTAACTTCTGCACCTGTGTTGATCATTTCATGCTTCCTGTCTGTAAGCTAGAGACATGTCTTTTTGTCTCATACACACTTTTAAACAATAACGTATATCATCAGTATGATATGGCTGCTTAAGAACAAAATGGCTACAAAATAGCAAGCTCAATATTATTACTTTCACAATTCCATCCTCTAAATGTGGGTTAATCAGACATGCATCACCCCTACCTTTATTTACCTTCTATTTTCTCATACAATTCAGTCTCATCCTGTCTTGTTTCTTTTGTGAGTAATTTGTTTGTTCTCCTCATCCAGCATTGTATACATAAACAACCGCATTTAAAAATCAAATATATCATGATCATAAAAGCAAAAACATATAGAATCAACTTTATGAGTAAGTGAAATATAACAGAAAACCAGCCAAGCTATTCCAGAAAAAATTGCGGATGGATCCAGCCAGTCAAACCATTCACCACCACCTGTATTGGACTTTGCAAAGTTGTTTTACAAATCTCTTATCTTTTGAAGATGCTCATCAATAATTTTCTCAGGGTTATCAGTATTTTTGGTAAAGAATGTACCACATTCAGCTCCAAACTGAGTATTTAATGTAACTTAATATCCTCCTGATTGTGCAGTCAAATAATCTAGAATCATTCTATGTTGTATGATTTTCTTCTTTAGCATTTTTAATTCTTCTCTTTCATATCTAAATGTTCTTTCATCAATTTATGTTATGTTGTTCAATAATTCAGTTAAATCACCAGGCTGTTTATCATTATATATAGTTCCTGCTGAGACCAGTGTGACCATTACCTAATGTAACACCAAGCCTTGGCCATAAACATTTGGTTCATAAGATCATAAGATCTTTATAAAGTTTATCTTTACCACTTCCTGACTCTATCTCTTTTCTTTGTCTATGGTGTAATGTTCTGCTATCTTTTAACAATTCCTTTAATTTGTCATGTGGTACCATATGTGTTTTTAGTGCAAGTCTGACTAGCGTGAAATTGCCATAAGGTTTGAATGGAAGCCATTTGAGTGCTCTCATACTATGTAGGAAATAAACACCCCTGGGTGGTATATATGGCCAATTTTCCGCTAGTATGTGTATGTTCCTGCCTAAATTAACTGTACACGTGGTGATATTAAGGTCTTGACTGGGATAACTGAGGTTTCTTTGCAATTATTCTTTTTCCAAAATGCCTCACATGTTTTATTGGTTAGATTGGCAGTTAGATAGCAGTAATATCATGGAATAAGCAGAGGTGGCCACTAGCCGGTATTGGCACAACTGAACAGGGAGGCGTGGAGTCTAACGTACCCCCCAGTATTCACCAGGGACCCCCGCAAGGGATTTTGGGCTTTGCTGCAAGGGAATTGCAGGCCACGGTTCTCCGGCATAGTGATGGGAGTAGTCAGGCGTAATTGAACAATCCATGTCAAACTCAACTGAGCAGAACAGTACACAGAGAGAATCTAGAGAATAGTCAGGGCAAGCTAGTAGATGAAACAAATGAGCATAATGTAAACCAGGAGAATAGTAGGAGAAGTCAAGCTAAATCAGAACTAAGATATGTAGGATACAGGAACCACAGGTAAGTCCTGGACCAAGGTAGTGAACCAATACTCTGGCACCCTAATGGTGCCAGAGGCTTCTATATAAACAGCAACAAGCACCCTGATTGGGTGAAGGATTTCCTGCACTAACCACTGACAAGTGAGTGCAAAGCATCTAGTTTCCTAGAAACAGGGTGCGTGGCCTACAGAGCTGGCGCACGCACATCATGCAGAAAAAAGAAGGATTGTTCCATTGCTAAGCAACAGGGCACGGTAATCGGCAAGGCACAGGTGACCATCTCCTGCAATTAGTGTTAATGTGGAGATGGTACCTGACAGGTAATACCATATCGACCAACTGTGGTATATTTTACTTTAGCTTTCCTACATGGCAATCTTCCCAAAAACGTATGTGTACTTTTCATGGTAATTTTAGTTTCCTCATCTGTAACCTCTTTTCCTAGATGACTCAAAACATAACTCAGAGGTGCTGTATAATTGGGAAACTCATACCATATGTGGTTCCCCTTTGTAAATTCAACTAACATTTTCCAATGGGTATGACTCAATTTCATTATCTCATCTAGGGTCAATGGTACTGCAACCCACGGAAATATCATTGAGGTAGGGGGTGCTTTGCTACAAATCCAACAATTTTTCAATATTAATGCACTCCCTATTTTTGTGTAAATGTAATGGTGAATTGGGGTCTTTGTCAGTGGGATTATGTCAAAGAAAGTGAAAGAAAGTTTGAAAAATAGGACTTATGGAACTATTCTATCAAAAAAAAAAAAAAGTAATATATCTATAATATGAAGAAATTGATTGCACAGGGTCTTAACAGTGACTTTGAACCTAAATGGTTTTTATAATAAATTTTGTTTGAGGCTTAGTAACCTCTACCATTCAAAATATTATGATTTATAAAGTTTAGTATATATAGATTTAGTTTTAGTTTCTTTTTTAAAGATGGGGTTAGTTACCAGAGGGTCTTTTATGAGTAATAATATTTTTTCCAACGTTCATCTCTGAGGACCATACAATGTCATCTAGCTGATATTTAATATCTACTGTTGAGTAGTATTTATGTTCCTTAGGATATGGGTTGAATGGTTTTAAAATATACCTATGTGGACACAATGATACTACTAGGTAATTTGTAAGATTAATCCAGTCGGATGGATTTAACATTATTTCAAGGGATGTGTAATAATATGATGATTAAACAATTTGTTAAATATAAAATTTGTGTTTTGGACCCAATGGTCCCTAATATTATAAGTATGAGATCTTGGGTATTTTGGCAGCAGGATATTGCTATTGATTAGCATAAACATCAATATATGTTACTTGGTGGCTGTTAGTAATATACAAGTGGAAAATATGAGAATGTGTGCCTTAATAATATTAAAATATAATATAATAATAATAATAATAATAATAATATAATATTAGTAACTATAATCACCATAGCCACATGAGATATATTTGGTATTTTTATTTGAGCAAGGGTTACCATGACAACCTGAGTGTATATACTCTCTAAACAGCAAAAGTATTAACGGGTTGTTAAGCAATCTGGTGAAAGGAACTTATATATTTAGGAATCGGGAATACGGTGTATTAAGTTACTGCAGCAATGCCATAAAAAAGCTATTAATTTGGAGCAACATTGGGATGTTCTATTTGATTAAAGAGAAATTAAATATAGGAGGACTCTATGGAAAGTAGGTTAACATCCAGTAATGCGAGATTTTGGCATAAATGGTTGCTATGACAACTTGTTTTAGATCGGGTGGATTTGCCTACAAATCAGTTTATGGTATTATGGAATATCTTTGTAAAAGTGCATGATTTGTATTGAGATATGTATTGTTATGAACTGTAGGAGTTTTGGCATTTGTCTATTTGGATTGGACATTCACTGCTATAAAAGGCCGATCATGTGACAGATTTTTTCTCTACTTCACCGATATTAGGGATTATCTGTAAGACTAAAAAAGGATTTGGAACTTTTTGGTGTTTGAATGAACATTCATTCCATTGTATGTAATATCACCATCTATTAATGGTTGTAAGGATATTTATTACATACTCGCTGACTGAATCTATAGAACAAGAACCTAGCTTCAATATAATCCATCTTTTTTTTCTATATTTACCCTTTGTATTAGTGGTTATCCTATTGATGGGCTTAAGCTGCTGAGGTTCTACTGAAGCGCTCTAGAAAATATTTAACTTTGTTTAGGGATTCGGACACCATTCATTGTTTTTTTCCTCAGGAGGATTTATACAATACTCACATATATATGTCTGTACAGGGGACAAGTCTTCACATTTTCTATCATCTGTACTCACTTTCCTCTTGAGCCTATAATTATGTTTATCTCATATCTATTTCCTCTATGTTCACCTGCTTTACCTTCTTGGCTACTTGCTTTCTCTTTCTTCCTTGATATTGTAGATTCAGAAAGATATCAGATTTGTTGTTGTTATACTGCATACCTGTTTCATTTACTCCAATCCTCTCTAGCTCCTAAAATTACCACTGAGACTGTGATCAATGCTGCCATCAACCAAAGAAAACAAATAAATGCAGTTAATTCTTCCACTAGCCAAATCTGGTTATTCCTCTCTTTCGCCATTCTGGAACAACACTTTTAGTCCCAAGTCCTCTTCTGGTGGAGCTCAGCTGACTGTATACTGTGGGATTCCTTTAGTATTTACATTCTTACAAAGAGAGGCATGCACCCACAAGTCTTTATCTGCAACCTTTACTAAAGTATCAGTTGTTAGTAGTACTTGACATAGACCTTCCCAGCGATCTGAAAGAGAACCAGAACTTAAAAAGTTTCTCATCATCACAAAGTCCCCTGGCTGGAGTTTATGAGCAGGTCCCACAATAGGCTCTGGCTGAACCCTAGCACGTTTGGAGTGGATTTCTCGCAACTATCTCACCATCTGTGCAATATATTTTGTTGTAACATCATGTTGTAAGCTCAAGTCTGTTAGAGGGCAAAAATAAGATTTTGCAGTTTTCCAAAAATTATTTCATAAAGTGAGAGATTAAGAGGTGGTCTTGGAGTAGTTTTAATGCTATGAGGGAGAGTTTTAGTCCACAAAATTCCTGTTTCTCTCTGAGTTTTCCCTAGTCTGTTCTTAATTCTCTTTACCTTGCCTGATGTTTGTGGTCTGTAAGGTGTGTGTAATTTTGAGTCAGTCTCTATCAAATCACATATTGTTTGAAACACTTGTCCTGTGAAATAAGTACCTCTATCACTCACTTTCAGTTGCCCATGGTAACCTATACCTACACACAAATTATTGCATGATTTTCTTTACAGTAAAGGTGGCAGTGTTGGCAGCAGTGGACCATGTCTCAATCCAATCTGAAAACATATCAGTGCACACCAATACATATTGCAAATTTCAGCATTTTGGCAAATGTATATAATCTATTTGGAGTCTTTGAAATGGGCCTGTAGTAGAAGGCAAATGTCTTTGTTTAGCTGGTACTGTTTTCCCCCACATTTGCTCTTAAACATGTCATAAACTATCTGCATTTTATCTGTGCTTACACAGAAAAGCCTGGGGCATACTAATTATTTGCTTTCATTTTGCAAATGCTATTTGCTCCTTACAATAGTGAGTCCATTGTGCAGCTTCAGCTAATGCTGGGAACACTATAAAACTATAGCTCCAACTATATGAATATCGATACTTAATGAAAAAATTGATGTGGACGCTTAATGGGGTATAATTTGATGAACTGAATATAAATAGACATTCTTCAATACATAGATTTTCCCCATTTGATGAAAAAAGAATTTGTAAAACTTTTGATTATATTTATGGACAATTAAGAACAAAGATTTAAGTATTTTACATACAAACCATATGTATACTACATTTCATTGTTTTGAATATTTTCTTATTGTGTGGCACCTATGGGTGTGTGGTCATATTTTGTTTGTAACGCTATATTTTTTGGATTATTGGGTGATATTCAGATACACTCCAGATGCAGCAATACGGGATCGCTCTAAACCACCTATATATTTTTCTCCATCTTGAGTACAATAAATTATACAATTAATTTTACACAATAAGTTTCTGCCCAATAAATTCATTGATGTGGGTGCTGACAGAATAAAATAATGCTCTGTATTCAGTGGACATATTGCAACCTTTTGGTTAGTGGACATGAGTAAAGTTAGTTCAGTTCTCCTGAAACAATTGGTTTGTCTTGTGACTGGTGTTGGGCGGTACACACTGCAAAGATACAGGTGTGACCTCCATCCTAGGGGCATGAGATGCTTTGCCAAGTCTGGTCTGACTGTTCACATTGGTTTTGGAGGTGTCTCTGGGGTGGTCTGTAAACACCTCTAGTGACCATTCCTTGTCTATTTCTGGGAAATTCTCTTCAATTCCTAGTTATGTTTCCATACTTTCCGTAGTGTAAGCAAGTAGGGCAATTGCAAGTGGGTTTGGAAATGCTCCTGGGAGTATATATATCAAGCTGCGACTTTGAAGGGCACTGATATATATATATATATATATATATATATATATATATATTGTAACAGTGGGAGGCATTTATCTGACAAGATGCAGAGAAAACATATAAGCAGAATAACACATTGGCGCAGTTATGCACCTGGGTTGAGATTAAACCAGGTAAAAACGTATGTGTAGTTTAAAGTTTTGTTAACTTACATGATTTCCTCTCAGCAAACAGACAGGGTGTGTATGTTAGTGCAAACAGAGCCAGTGGTGGGCGTTTTCTCTTAAAGAGAAGGTGGGTGTGCCACCTGCCAATCAAGTTAGGGCTGGGGGAGAAGTATCATACATAAAAGCTTGTTTGTCATTTGTGCACTGAGACCAACGCTGGGGAAGCTGGCTGGTCTTGAGAGAGCTGAGCGATGTCTAGCTAGCGTTTAGGGTCTCCAAGAATTGCTGTGAAATCTGTACGGTGTCAAAACATTCACCATCCTGACAATAAAACTACATAAAAAGGAAGAAGTTGTTCGCGTGTGCTTCATATATATATATCATTTGCTTAAAATTTTGAAACTATGCATATATTGTTGTGTCCCCAAAACACCCAAAATCTAGCACATTATAAAGCTGAACAAATGATTCATATTCTCACCCTCTCTCTCCCTCTTGACTCCCCCTCTCCCTCTCTATCCCCTTCTCTCTCTCCCTCTCTCTCTCTCCCCCTCTCACTTATCTCCCTCTCTCTCCCTCTCTCCCCCTCTCCCTCTCTCCTTTTTTTCTCTTTATGTCATATTTTATTTAATGACAATTAACAATGTCATTGTTCCAAATCGATTTTCTTTCCTCATAACTCCTCATTTCAAGTTCTTTCATTATATGAGATACATAGGGATGTTTGTTTTAACTTTGAAACTCTTCTGTCAAATCCTTTTTGAGGAAAACTGAAAAGAGTGATGATTATTGTACAAAAGTCTAAGAATAAAGAGAGGACTACTTTAACGTTTAATGTGATTTCATTCATTCATTCTAAATGTGTAAGAAACGGATGAAAGCACTACATGTACACTTAAAAATAAAATGCTAAATTTACAAATGATTAAAGAATTCTCTGGGGTTGTTCTACATGAAGCATATTATGAACTAGTGAGACTATCAACAATGGGGTCCATAAAATAGTTTTTGAGTCTTCAGGTCAATTGGGTAATGTCCATCTTAAGGACCGATACCCCTGTCATTAAAATATGTGTATACTAACAATAAAATACTAGTAAATGGGTCTAACAATAGAAGCCACTGTTTCCAATGTCAGCATATCCAGTCATATTTTTATTTATATTCGGTGTATTGAGTTTTTGTTCTTTTACTGCCTTTAATGCTTGTTAAATACATCTAGGTCAATGAAATTACCTCAAATAACCTCTTGGATGCAAGTAAAAGGCTAATTAAAAACCACCTGCCATTTTGATACTCAGAGGTCATACTCCTCTACTTCTCCTGGGGACAAAACCATATTATGTCACAGATATCATGGCAATCTGATATTGTGGAAGAAAAAAGCAAACTGCTGTGTTAGACAAAATATTGGGAACTTGATTGGTCTCTTACAAACCACAAAAAGGGAGCACCACAATAAAAATGTGGACCTGCAGAGCTTCTTTATGTGCGTAAATGCACATTCTTCACCTACTCTATTCCATGTGGGGCCACCAATAGGAATTCGGGGTCCAGGTGCAACAAGTTCTTGGGGTCCTCTCCATAGTTCAGGACAGAGTTTGCATTACTGTGGAGAGATAGCATGCCACCAAAGGGGATGTGGCCACACAGGGTCTGGGACATGGCCATGATGGGGGAGGTGGGGAGGAGGCAAGTAAGATGGAAGATAGAAGCAAAGCAGAGGATGGACAGGACATTGATAAAGGAGATAGAGAGGAAAAGATATAGAGCAAGGGACATTGGGAAACAAAATAAGGAGGGTTAAAGGATGAGGCTGTTGTGGATGTTGTTCTTTTCTACCTGTTATGACTGGTTATTGGATATTTAAAATTTGGGGCCTATTTGGAAAATAGAGAGCTATCTGACAGCACTGAACATAACACATCACACAGTATTTAATACATACATAATAATATAACATACATTTATTACACACAGTTTGTATAAGCTTACAATGAAGATATGTGGTTGCAATGACAAGCAGGGGAGGGCTGACAAATTTTGGCCTGAGCTCAAACTAAAGAAAGAGATGCAGGCTCTTCTATCAATGCAAACAGCAACAACAAAATGGTTCTTGATGAAAACTGTGCAGATGTTGTTTGTTTAATGTTGCTGGGGTTATATTTAGCAAATAAAATATATGAACAAATGTTATGTCATAGGGCTATAATCAAATACATCTACCATCCACATCTGATTAGTAGTCAGCATCCTTGTGATCAATGCCACCCTCAGACACATCATGCACTCCTTAGCTGCAACATTCACTTCCCAGCCACATCATGTGCTCTCCAGTCACACCATATCATACCCAGCCACACCAAACCCTCCTTCAGCCACATTATGCCACTCCCAACCACATCAGGATTTCTCCATTCATATCATGCCCATCTAAGCTGCATCATACCAGTCCCAGCTACATCATGCACTCCCCAGCCAAATCATACCCTCTTAGCCACCTCATGTTCCCCCAGCCACACATTGCCACCCTCAGCCACATCTTACCACCCCCAGTAATATAATGACCTCCCTAGCCACATCTTGCCACCGCTAGCCACTATGCAGTACCTATCTCCCAATCCTTTTTCCCTTCCAGTGGATTGTAAATTTAGCGAATAAAAAAAAAAATACTTGAGGCATACCGGTTCCAGAGCAGACATGGGCCCCCAAGGCATGCCCAGGCCCTAGTACTTAGGACCCACCACCCCTCTCTCACTGCACCTTATTTTAAGGTGAATTTCCATTTCCTAGTCTTGGAAACTCCTTCACAAATATAATCTTTACTTACATTTGTAGGTTTTTAGATACTAAGGAAAGATCAAACCAACTACTACTATAGGACCACCCCCTTCAATAGTTTCTAAAATGTTTCTCCTAATGTTTAGCTTCTATCATGTCTTAAATTAGTCAACAGAGTAAGGAAATATTGGGACTGTCTGTCGATTTTGTGTGTTTGGTTGTTTTTTTAATTGGTAGCAGTGTGCCTAGAAATTAGTTTACCCACATTCCTGCAACTGGAAGGTGCCACAAGTATCCCATTAACATTATAAGGCAAAACTTGATCTTCTCTACTAACTTCTGAAGTACCAAAAATTAAGTTGTTTGTGCCTCCCCAAACAAAGTAGGGAACAATCTTGTAAAGGCTCTCTTTCTAAATGTTTACATTTTGCCCGACAAAACAAGATGTAGTTTTTGAAAAGTAGGGGCATTCATGTGCTTAATCTGTACTCAGCAAGGAATATCTATGATCCACCCAACTCTTCCTATTGGCTTCCCCACAGCCAAGGCCATATTTGTCAATAAACCTATTTGCATCTCTGTAAAAACAGGTACATTTTGGGTTGGGGTACTAGGCAAGGGCGTCCCCTATCCCCTGCGTTATTTGCATTGGCTATAGAACCTCTTGCATGTCTAATTTGGGCTCATCTGCATATTGTTGGACTCCCGGTGGGAAGAGCTCAGGACTCTATAGCTCTTTATGCTGATGACATGCTTTTATTTCTATCCGATTGGAATGCCTCTCTTGATCACCTTCTTAGCTCAGTTAATGACTTTGGCCATTTTCCTGGCCTACTGGTTAATTGTGACAAGTCATATATCTTTCCATTCCATGGTGTGATACCCCCTGACGCCACTGAGAGACATTCCTTGAAATGGACCGTTCATTTCAAATATTCTGGGGTATGGATATCCAGATTTTCAATTGAGTTTGTTTCCCTGAATCTTGATCCTGTTACAGAATACTTCAAAGCTAAGGCTCACACCTGGAAAAAACTTTCCCTCACTATCACGGGCAGGATAATTTATTCAAAATAGTCATTCAGCCAAAATACCAATACATCAGTGTTCCAGAATGACGACAGGCTCATCTCCTCGTTTATGTGGGGAGATGGCAGGGCTTGAATTCATTTGCCTACATTATGTAGATCCAGGGCTGATGGAGGGTTGGCCCTTCGAGTAAATTATTATGCAGCCCAGCTTACCCATTTGATTAGTTGGGTCAGGACTCAGATCCCAGTAGATTTGTTGTGATTTCTTGGTGAGCAAGCAGGGTCCTATGTGTCTGGGGGGGTGTTTTTGTCTCCCTTAGGGGTATTGTTCATGGGTAAATGCCCCCGTCAGGTGGCGCCAGTCATCAAGCAGTCTGTAGAGATTTGGGGGTAAATGTATCAAAGTGCGATTTTGCAAATCCAGCCAATTTCTTGGGGGAGTTGAAACTCGCAGATGTATGAAGCTGAGATTTCATGCAAAATCGCCAGAGTTCTGCTTCTGTCAAAATCGCTATTTGCAAAATCGCCAGAGATCAAACTCCCGACTGTTTGGCACTGCAGCTATACAGCTCTCAAATGTATGAAGCTGCGAGTTAGCAAACTCAGGAGAGTTTGCTTCAAAACATGCCAGATACAACACGCTGCTATCAAGCAGCGTGTTGTACAAACACATCCCTGTTACACTGCCCTGGCAGTGGAAAAATGTTAAAGAATAGATAAAAGTGAAAAAAAAAAAATGTGGGGTCCCCCCCGCTATTCCTGCTTAACCCTAGTGCTGCCTGACTAGTGCTGGTCCCGTGAAAATCGGGGAAAAATTTTGCGTGGGGTCCCTCCGATTTTCACTTTACCAGCACTAGGCAAACCAGCCAGGGTTGGCAGCACTATAGCAGTGGGACACACAGCCCTGCCATAATGACTAACCAACCCTAGACTGTTCAGCCCTGGGCTGGATAACCTAGGGAGTGGGGTCTGCCAAAAAAACGAGCGGGCCTTCCCCCCTAGAGACCCCCAGCCCAGTGCTGATAGCACTAGGGCTCTTCCTACTACACCTGGGCTGTGGGTAGTAGGGTAATATGGCGATAAAGAGTGAAAAAAATAAACAGACGCCATTTTGTTTTGTGGAACTACAAGTCCCAGCCACCCAGGTTGCCAAAAATAGTGTGGGCATGCTGCTGCTTGTATAACTACAAGCACCAGCATACCCACGGCAGCCAGGGCATGTTGGCACTTGGAGAACCACAAGTGCCAACATGCCCTGACATCCCTGGCTTGCTGGGACCTGTATTTCCACAAAAAAAAAAGTTAAATAAACCACAACACCCTGATAAATACCACATACATTTAATAAAAGTAAAAAACCCACAATAAACACAGTAACCACCCTCATTTACATCACATGTATTTATTAAAAATAATAACACCCCAAATACTCACCAAAGATGTCTTCTTTATGGTCCAAACTGTCCTGGCTTGCCCCAGTCCCAGATTAATTATACCATCCAATTGTCCGGCTTGAGAAATGTCCAAAAGAAATTAAAGTTCCAATGGTCCAGGCTTGCCGCAGTCCCAAATTATTTGTACCCTCCAAAAGTTTATGCTTGACAAATCTCTTCTTCACTTTGCCCAGAAGGGGCCCTTTGTTGCTAGAAGTCTTCTTTGCTTAGGCCAGGAGGGCCCCATATTTGTACATCCAACGAATCTTGAGACTTGCTTGCAGAAAAATAAAAAAAGCAGGAGCCGCCGCTAACACCTCCTACCTAGTAGGAGGTCCGGTACGCAATGAACTTACGTTCATTGCGCAAGCTCTATGTACTGTATTATGTGATTTTCCTATGCTATTGGGGGAATCACCTAATACTGTAAATAGAGCTTACGCAAGCAGGGCTGAACAGTCTAGGGTTGGTTAGTCATTATGGCAGGGGGACCCCTGCTCCGTGTCCCCCCTGCTATAGTGCCGCCAACCCTGGCTGGTTTGCCTAGTGCTGGTAAAGTGAAAATCGAGGGGGAGCCCATGCAAAATTTTTCCACGATTTTCACTGTACCAGCACTAGTCAGGCAGCACTAGGGTAGCAAATCACCAGAGATAACCAGCGTTTTTGAAGATCTGGGTCAAAATCGCACCTTGATACATTTCTGTTTTTTTCACTAAAATCGCGGGTTAACACCCGCGACTTGCCGCAATTTTAACACGCTGGCAAAATCGCACTTTAATACATTTACCCCTTGGTGTCTCTCCCATCTTCGATTAGGAGGTCAGGGTCATGATCCTTTCACTCCTCTATGGCACAACCCTTCTCTCCCCAAACTTCAAAAATTGTGAGAGTATAATATATGGTGTAGGTATAGTATTGTGAATATGGGATAGTTGTATGACTGTGGATGCTTGAAAACTTTTGCACAACTATCTCAGGAAAGGGGAATTCCTAACTAAGCCTTTTATTGTTACCTCCAACTACGACACTCCCTCAATACCTAGTTCTCTTCTTCTCCCCGCTGATCCAACCATCCCCTTTTCACAAGCCTTCTATGCAGGGTGGACATGCAAAATGTTATACCCTCTTCTTAAACCTCAAATTTTCACTGGTCCCTGATGACTTAAACGCACTTATATGCAAATGGGAATTAGATTTGGGCACTCTTCTGGATGAGGTGTGTTACACATGCGTAAAAGTATTTGCAGTGCCACATCATGCCTACACTACCAACAGATTCATCTGTATATACTGCACAGGGTCTATCATTGCCCCAATGGCCTGTACTGAATGGGTCTGATGAGTGACCCATCATGTCCAAAATGTCGCTCCCCAATGGGCGATTTTTGGCATCTGCTATGGGACTGACCAGTCGTGAATACTTTTTGATTAGAGGTTTGGCACTGTTCTCGTGTTCCACTGTTCCCCATGTGTGCTAAATGGTGCGTCTATGGCATTTCTCTAGAAAATGTTACTAATAAATATACAGCTACACATATCTTCAGTCTCATGACACTGGCCATGGTGAGGATTTCTCGAGCCTGGCATTCCTCTGGCCCACCTGATTTTCAAAAGTGAAGAGCGCTTGTTAATGTCACTGTACGACATGAAAGATACTTGTACACTTCTAGAAAAGCTAAAACAAAATACAATAAAATATGGTCCAGTTGGTACTCTTCCAGATACTGAGCATGCTCAAATCACTTGTTGCCTTCTTGTCTTTTCTATTGGAGGAAGGGGAGAGGGGGGTCTTCCGGCTGCCCTGATCTGTGCGGTAAGAGTCAAATTAAAAACATTATCTCTATACAACCAATTGTCTGTTAATATATATCAAGTGCAAAATATATATCCGCTGTGAGTCTCTGTGGTGAGTATCTTTACACTGTCTCTATATAATGCTGTCACACGTGTAAGACTTTGCTCATAGATCTTCTTAAAAATGTTTTATGTGCGTAACTTTTACACGAGAGTGAATATCTTTGCGAGATGGGCATTTACAATTTATCTGTGATTTGTTTTTTGTCTTTGTTTACGTGTTCTTTTTTGTTTTTGAAAAACCAATAAAAATTGACCTGATTTAAAAAAAAAAAAGGTTACTTATTAATAAAAGTAGATGTGTAATGTCACAAAAAAGCACTTGCAAGATGGGATTCAACTTTTGTGTGGTTGTGAATGAACAATACTGGGTCTATTATTCCTCCTTCAATAGAATAAACCTTTAGGGAGAAAGAGATTACAGAACACTGTTTTGAAATCGAAATCAGATCATTAAGGAACCTCAGTACTGCAGCCATAGTCTATCATAATCAAGCCTCAACCATCGCAAGTGCTAGACTTGGCTTGCTTTCTAGTTCTTAGAGGTTTATGATAACAAATGTAGCACATAATCATAAAGTCTGGGAGGAATTGGGACGATAAAAAAAAAAAGGAATTTTCATGTGCACTTCTCTCATCTAAAAAGACCCTTTTTATAAAGTTGGGACCTGAGATGTTTAAAGATGTCTATGTAACTATTCTTACATATTTCAGTGAAAGATACAAATAACATTATCCAAATGTGTATTATCAGTAATTTAACAAACCATAAGGGACAGAAAACTGGAGCACATGTTATTTAGAGTTGTTAACACCAAATCCAGGCCCCATGGCAAATTCACACAGCACCCACAGAAGTGTTGTTAACCAGTGGGTGAATAATAGAACAAAAGAATATTTTACCTGATTGCAGCAGCTTAGCAAACTTCCTGTGCCCTCAGGCTGTGTTTCTATGGTTTTGTTACAATGGGTAGAGAATAATCATCAAGGGTGCTCTGAAAACTGTCTGTTAGAGCTAAATGGGAGGTGGTAGAGATGAAGCTATTTTCTTAATGTTAGTACCAACTGGGAATCCACTCTGCCCATTGAATAATTAAAGTGGGTCATCAACATATGTATGCTAAGATCCCTTTCGCAAGGTTTAGATTGTGGGCAGCACAATGGCTTAGTGGTTAGCACTTCTGCCTCACACCACTGGGGTCATAAGTTCGATTCCCGACAATGGAGTTCCCTCCGGGTGCTCCGATTTCCTTCTTCATACTGGTAGGTTAATTGGCTGCTATTAAATTGCCTTTGGTCTCTCTCAGTCTGTGTGTGTATGTTAGGGGATTTAGAATGTAAGCTCCAATAGGGCAGGGACTGATGTGAATGAGTTCTTTGTGCAGCGCTGTGGAATTAGTGGCGCTATATAAATAAATAGATGATGATGATTGTGAGGATACCACACTTACCCTACCCTTACTCCGGTAGACCAGAGTATATCCAAAATAAGGCTTTATTACGAAAGCACAACAACACAAGACATTCACAAGATACAGGATAAATGGTAGCATATATCCTCATGCAGTCACCACTCCAAAATAAGAATCTCTTCAGAGTCTTATCCTTCCGCAATATTACCACTACCGATTAACTAGACAGTTACGGTGCCGCCCAGCCTGGGTTACTGGCTCACACTGCCCCTATCCTAGTAGGGTTTCTTCCAGCGGAGCTACAATGCCTGCCCAGAGTCCTTTTTGCTGATGTCTTGTACACCCGGATTCTCCAAGCTAGAATAGCTCTCTTGGCATTCTGCTCTCCCTATATTCTTGGCTGTATACACAGAGACTAAGGTCAAATGTCTCACTCCTCCCCCTTACAGCAGGAGTCTATCAGTGGACACTTTAACTGTTAGACATACTGTCTCTGTTACCTTGATTATACACAGAGATGGCTTGACTCAATTAGCTATTTGGCTGAATACACTAAACAAAGGGTTACAATATAACATCAAGGAATGACACTTCACGCTTGCGTGAAACAACAAGACATTTGACACATTGTATCTGCCACATTAAACAATATGAGTCTGTGATACATTTTGATACAATAACATTTATATTGATACACGTTAATACATTTTCCAATGCTATTTCCAGTATATTACTGTGGAGGTACATTGCATATCATCTAGTAGTTCTAACCTAATTACCTCTCAGATTACCTGTTGACATAGCTAATTAACTTGGGCTACCTACTAGTTAACTCAGACATTGTTCTGATTACAAACCAAATCTAAGCTGCACTTCATAAAAATGGACATTTGAGACAAATGGTAATTACATTAGCTAACACAAGCAAAATGACTTCTGCTGTCTTCTTGCTTTCACACAATATGGCAACATTCTTTATATTTCTAATACATACAATATGTATGCATTTAATAACAATGGCAAAATGCACCTAAAAACATGAAATAATAATACACATAATACACCAATGTTGTGGTGTATATAGTTAGACTGGGTCAAGGATTAAAAAGTACATTAAACTGAGAAACGGGTGATGAATAAAAAGTTCTCACTCTAGTAGCACCCAGTTTCCCGACAATGATGATGCATATATTAGACTTCGCAACCAGATATGGCTCTTCATTTTAGAATTGACAACAGGTTTGGTCCTAAATATTACATTTGACAAGAGGTATAGATCTTCATTTTGGACTTTACACCATATATGTCTCTGCATATTAGACTTGACAACTTGTATGACTCTGCATATTAAGCTAAGTTGTTGGCACCAGATATAGCTCAAATTTGTTTACATTGCACCAAACATGACTCTGCATATTATACTAAACATCATATATTATTTTGCTTTGTACTGTATACTTGGTACAAGATCTGGCTCTACATAGTATTACATTATATTATACTTGCTTTCAACTATGTCACCAGATATGGCACAACATACATAGACACATAACTCCAATTGCCTAGACTCCTTGACCCTAGATTTAGATAAAAATGGTTGAGGCTCACTCATGCTAAACATATCTCATGACCATGACCTGCTAGTTGCTTACTGAACTTGCCTGTGAGCTACTGATCTTAACAGAAACATACAGTTAGTTAGGGTTTAGTGAGCATGAGAGAGATTCTATGATGCACTAACGGAAACCTGCAGGAACTATCTGCAACAAAGGCTACTAATCCACTTTCTTTAAAGCATTAATGGACCAAAGTTCTATATGCTCTATGGGTGAAAATACAGCATATGGAATTGCAGTAAGCTGCTGGTCCAGCTTTCAATTTGTATGATTCCTGCATAGGTCCATTTTGTCAAGACCGCAACTGACTTTTTCATCTTTTTAAAAGAAAAAAGGAAAAAAAAAAACAAAAACATATATATATATATATATATATATATATATATATATATGTATGTATATATATATATATATATATATATATATATATCCAAAGCCATCATTATACCACTTTGTGAATGAAGAACCTATTTCATACTTATTATGAGGATGTTTGAGTTTCATGGTTTAGGTGACAATGATAAAAACTAATGTACTTAGAGTAAAGGAACTCTAATGGATAGTCTTAGTTGTTTTGGATTAGCTCACTTTTACATGGAATTATGCACTTAGAAAGAAATTATTTTTAACCAATGACATCGGATGTGCACTAAAAAGGAGCTGTTAAAGCAGCTTATATGCTTATATTTAGATAAAGCTCTCTTTGGTCTGACTTCACAGTACACTAGTGTAGATTGCTACTTCAAAGCTTAATTAACACAAAGCATAGACAGAAAGAGAATAGAAAGTATCTCCAGTGGACAAGCATAATACTCATTTATCTTCCATGTTAATTTTTGGCCTTTGGACCTATTAACATTCACTAAATGAGTCCTTTTAGTACATTTAATGGTAGTTTGTCAATGACTGTTGAAGTGCATTTTTTCCTGAAACTTTGAAGCTCAGGAATTAGATGTATAGCCATTACTAACAGCTACGTTATCCAATAGACAACAATAGCAAGAAATACAAATTGTAAAAACTGGGTTCTCCTTTAATAACTAACTAATAACTAGAGGTGACTTGTAATATATTTCACCTGGCCAAATACTTCATATATAAATAATATGGTGTTAGTCACTTTTCTATCTATATTAGGTAAATAATATAGAAAAGGAGCATCTACTTTAAAACAAGGCAGGAAACTCCGAATCACAAAAGTAACTGAGTGCGTCCCCTTCCCAGAATACATGGGAGGAAGCTGATCATTTTTGACTTCATTTACTTTGTAATTTGAACAAACTTGAATAGCAAAAAGGTGCTTACCTTACATATAGCAAGACTTAAACCAACAAATAGCACCCTTTGTCATTTATATCCCACCTATAGCATACACCATGAGCTATCAATACAACCCTCCAACTAATTCCAGTGACTTGACATGCAAATACCTGTCTGCACTATTCCCGTTTTCGTGAGTGAATAATTCTGTTCATCTATACATACATGGTAACTATGTAATGACACAATCTGTGTTTTATGTCTGGTAAGTTTTCTGTTTGGTAATGAGAAAATGTATGACATATTCATTCACTGTTTTAGTGTTTTTGATTTTTTATGAAGCATGATTTTAGCAATTAACTTGCAACTTGAAAACTTGAAACTAAGAAAGACTAACAGCAGTATTGGAGACTTCAGCGTTGCTTCACGCTAAGACTGGTGCATATGGTACATAGATAAAGTGAACATTGCTGCATTTATTTGCAAATAGCCCAGATCTGGGCATGAGAATAATGATTTTGAGTGCGATACTTACAAAAATGGCAGATACGTGCCTTAATGAATTGGCACAGGTACTTTTTGTGATTTTGTAAATCTATGTTTTTTTCAAGATGGTAATTTTGAGGAATGTTTTTCATGTTACACTTACTGTGTATGGAGACTTTACTGGTCATACCTGCTATTAAAGTAATTCTATTGTTTTCAAATAAGCATTGCCCAAGCGATTGTGTTGTTTTTCCAAGGCACAAAGTAATTTATTTTAGCAGATGCAAAGTTTAACAATTCAATACATGATTATAATACAGTACAGCCAATACCAAAAGATAAATACATACTGTGCTCGCATGCACTCGCTGCGCTCCCACGGGTACCAGTGAACAGTATTTCACTCCAGAATACCGTGGTCAAAGAATGGCTGAAGCCAGTGGCAGCACAGCTATTTTATATACACTCAGTGTTACAGAGACAACAATGCAGATGACGTGGCTTGCTTCTATAGGTCCAGACTTCAGATGGGTCAAGTGTAAACAGGTCATAGGCTAGTATAAACAACCCCTTCAAAGGCTGAGGGTCAACATTCCAGATGATTCTCCCGCCCCGAAAACCAGTTACAACTAGTCCATTAGCATTTTACAGTTTGGTATCACTCTGACTATTTATTCCCTAACATCAATAACTAGAGTATGCAATATGCGATCTCTTCGGCGAATGAACCGGACAGCTGCTGATGAATAGGGGATTAAAATGATATCAGACATGACACATTTCCTATAACCTGAACCTTAAATAACACTGAAGTGTATATATAATCATAATATATAAACTAATAATAAACTAAATACTATCTGCTCATAAATCACTGTGGAATGGAATTCATATAAATATGAAATATTTATATAACTGAATGTTGTAGTGCGAGTGTGTGCGTGCGTATTTTACCATGCGATCGCGTTATGCCACGTGTAGCATGGCGTACTGAGTGCAATCGCACGATAAAACATTATTAACCAATATACTTTCGTTCATCCAATTATACGACTTCGACACTGCTTTACTAGAAACATAGCCTTTTAAGATTTAATCTTAATTTTCTTACTATAATGTGTTACATATTGCATGCAAAATTATAACAATGCCCCTTTTCATTATTTATTTTACTTATGATATAATAGCTTACATATGATATATTTATGATTTCTATGATACCTATCACCGGAACACTGTTAATTTATCACAGCAAGAATAAAATCCCCAATGTGTGAAAGAGGGATAAACATGAGATTACTATATCAGTTCAATATAATTTGGCCTAAATATTTGTTCAAATTGTTCTCGAAGCAACTTCATCTCCAGGTGACTCTGAAGGAGGCCATAAACATAGGGTTTCGCTTCCTCACTGACTATGTTTTCGGACCGGCTTATGATGTGTAAATGGAATTTTTTTGTTTTGGAATCCAGTGACAAACTTGTTCTATTATCACAGTTGTTCAAAGCTTCTAACTAATACAATGAGCAGCCTGGGTTTATG